>NC_036838.1:9546568-9759943 GCF_002910315.2 Salvelinus sp. IW2-2015 | reverse complement strand
ACTATGATTGAGGCAGGTAGCGTTCTCCTGGCATCCGACAACCCAGATTTGTCCATTGGACTGCCAGATGGTGAAGCGTGATTCATCACTCCAGAGAACACTTTTCCACTGCCCAGAGTCAATGGCGGTGAGCTTAACACCACTCCAGCCGACGCTTGGCATTGCGTATGGTGATCTTAGGCTTGTGTGTGGCTGCTCGACCATGGAAACCATTTCATGAAGCTCTCGACAAACAGTTCTTGTGCTGACGTTGTGCTCCAGAGACAGTTGGAACTTGGTAGTGAGTGTTACAACCGAGACAGACGATTTTGTGTGGCCTACCCTTTCATGGCTAAGCCATTGTTGCCTAGACATTTCCACTTCACAAAACAACGTTACAGTTGCACAGAGCAGCTCTAGCAAGACAGACATTTGAGGACTTGCTGGAAAGGTGGCATCCTATGACGGTGCCACGTTGAAAGTCACTGAGCTCTTCAGTAAGCCGTTCTTCTGCCAATGTTTGTCTATGAAGATTGCACGGCTGTGTGCTCAATTTTATACACCTGTCAGCAACGGGTGTGGCTGAAATAGAAATCCACTAATTTGAAGGGGTGTCCACATACTTTTGCATATATAGTAAAATATATTCGAGGCTAATAAAATACAGCTGTCAGATTTTGCGCCTCAGGACTCAGACTGAGGGGAGGGTACATTTGAATTCCATGTGGCGTTACAGCACAGCAGATGACATTGCACAAATGGCCGTGCTCATGTAGTTCATCTTCAGTCGCCCACTGGCGCAAACCACTGTAGCCTATCTACTGACTCTCTGGACACAAAGTTATTTTGGGTATAGCTGGTGGTTTGTCTCCAGTGCCGAAAGAAGTAGCTAAGTCATACATTTTTGGGGGACGGGAGCACAGAGCACATTTTTAAATGCATCTGTTCAAAATGTGACTCTCCTGACATTTCAATGAAGCCTTTGATCACTTTTAATTCTCTAATTTTGTCTTTTGTTTCTGAGCGTTGTGCATCGTTGACCTGAATGACCTCTGAAGTAACAAATATAATTGGAAGAGTAGATTCTGTTTACGTTAAAGAAAATGTTTGAAACCTAGCTATTTCTCATTAACATTTGTTTTTAATCCTGAAGAGAAGAGCTGTTGAATAGTCGTGTCCGACATATTGGCCTATTGTTTCCATCGCGGTCCTGTTTACACTCTGTGCGGTATTGGCCAACCATAGATCTACAGGAGTAACTATCTAATCACATTGAATGGCGCCGGAGGGGATTTCTGCCGTTTTTACGTGCTCTAACCAACTGCTATTTAGTTAGTTTTTTCGCATTGTTTGTAACTTATTTTATACTAATGTTCCTGCTACCGTCACTTATGCCCAAAAATAACTTCTGGACATCAGAACGCGATTTCTCACCTAGACTGGACAAAGATTATTTTCTTTAACGAGTCCGACGCCAAGGATTACCTCAATTACCTCGACTAACCGATGCCCCCATACATCGACTCTGTACCGTAACCCCCTGTATATAGCCTCAATACTGTTATTTTATTGTTGCTCCTTAATTATTTGTCTTATAAATCATTTTTTTTGTATTTGATCAAATTGAACATCAAGGGCCGGTTTGCAAGCTACAGATTAAAAATGTAGGCCATAGGCTAGCTTTAAATTTTAAAAAATCTGACAGTTGATGTTGAGTCCTTGCATCCATAGCTTCATCTATGAATCTTAAACCAAATCATCCATTTCTCCCAGCAATCATTGTCAAAGGTGCAATGTGCAGAAATCACTCTGCCATTTCCTGGTTTCTAAAATTCAATAGTTAGTCTAATTTCAGTTGATGTGACCAAGTGTTTGTGTGTTACTTTGTTTTTGCTTCATAATGATGAAACTTGTGGGGGAAGCACTATTGTCAGTTTATTGGCTAATGTAGAGGAATGTAATTGGGTCACAAAGTCATTTAAGGAATTTAATCTTGCATCTTGTCATCAACTTGCAGACTTCAAGTGCCATTTAGCCCTAGGGAACATACATAGACCCCACTTCCAAATTACTTACTTTACTTTTAATCACTGGATGGCTGATTGTTGCCTGGTGAAAAATGTGTAGAGTTGCCACCAACATCCCCCATTGATCTAACTGGGAATGATGCAAAACATGATCATTTGTGTTCTGAGGTTTAATATGATGTGCTTCCCAAATGTAACCCTGTGCCCTATTTAGTGCACTACTTCTGAACAGTGCCCCATGGTTGTGTGTGTGTGTGTGTGAGATATGTTTGTATGGGCATGTCTCCAGACTAGACACTACACACAAAATTCTCCAGGCCCACTCTCCAAGTAACAAATATGCAGTTTGAGGGAACTATTTTTAAAATAAAGTGGTGATCCTAACTGACTAAGACAGGGAATTTTACTAGGATTAAATGTCAGGAATTGTGAAAAACTGAGTTTAAATGTATTTGGCTAAGGTGTATGTAAACTTCTGACTTGAACTGTAGAACTGGTTTCATAACATCCCCTAGGTATACATTGCCACCAAGTGGTTCCCAGTGGTCAGAAGTTTACATACAATCAATTAGTATTTGGTAGATTGTCTTTAAATTGTTTAAATTGGGTAAAATGTTTCAAGTAGCCTTCCACAAGCTTCCACAATAAGTTGGGTGAATTTTGGCCCATTTCTCCTGACACAGCTGGTGTAACTGAGTCCTCCTTGCTCACACACGCTTTTTCAGTTCTGCCACAAATTTTCTATAGGATTGAGGTCAGGGCTTTGTGATGGCCACTCAATACCTTGACCTTGTTTTAATTAACCATTTCCCCACAACTTTGGAAGTATGTGTTATGCTGGTGAATGAGGACCAAAAGCGACGTAATAGTAACAGAGTCTTTATTCCAGTATTAAACAAATAATGATTCTCCTGGATATTATCAATGGTAAATCCAAAACAGGAAACTGAAATCCTCTCGTCAATAGAGAGGAACGACTGGAGACGCGACCACAGACTGCAGGTCGCTTCAGGAAGGCACTGGCCGTAGCTGACATAGACACTGCTCACACGCGCATCTGAAGAAGGCAAAGAACACGACAGGGGGAACAAGGACACAGGACAGCAAACATCAAACAAGAATCCGACAAGGACAGAGCGGAAAACAGAGGGAGAAAGGGACTCTAATCAGAGGGCAAAATAGGGGACAGGTGTGAAAGAGTAAATGAGGTCGTTAGGAGAATGAGAAACAGCTGGGAGCAGGAACGGAACGATAGAGAGAGAGAGCGGGAGAGGGAGAGAGGGAGGAGGAGAAGAGAGAGAGAGAAGAGGGAAAGAACCTAATAAGACCAGCAGAGGGAAGCACAGGACAAGACATGATCAAAGACAAAACATGACAGTACCCCCCACTCACCGAGCGCCTCTGGCGCACTCGAGAGGAACCCTGGCGGCAACGAAGGAAATCATCAATCAACGAACGTCCAGCACGTCCCGAGATGGAACCCAACTCCTCTCCTCAGGCCGTAACCTCCCAATCCACTAAGTACTGGTGACCACGTCCCGAGAACGCATGTCCATGATCTTCCGTAACTTGTAAATAGGAGCGCCCTCGACAAGGACGGGGGGGGGAGGAAGACGAACGGGGCGCGAAGAAAAGGCTTGACACAAGAGACATGGAAGACAGGGTGGACGCGACGAAGATGTTGCGGAAGAAGCAGTCGCACAGCGACAGGATTGACGACATGAGACACGGAACGGACCAATGAACCGCGGAGTCAACTTGCGAGAAGCTGTCGTAAGGGAAGGTTACGAGTGGAAAGCCACACCTCTGACCGCGACAATACCTAGGACTTTAATCCTACGTTTAATGGCGGCTCTCACAGTCTGCGCCCTGTAACGGCAAAGTGCAGACCTGACCCTCCTCAGGTGCGCTCACAACGTTGGACAAAAGCCTGAGCGGAGGAACGCTGGACTCGGCGAGCTGGGACGAGAAACGAGGAGGCTGGTACCCAAGACTACTCTGAAACGGAGATACCCCGAGGGGGAGTGGTCCCCGGAAGGAGATCAATACAACAATCATACGACCGAGGAGGAAGGAGAGCTGGCTCTGGACCGACTGAAGACCGTGCGCAGATCATGATATCCTCGGCACTCCTGTCAATCACCAGGTTCCTCCTGAGTAGAGGGGACAGAAGCACACGGAGGGATAGCAGACATTAAACACTTCACATGACAAGAAACGTTCCAGGATAGGAAGAATTACTAGACCAATTAATAGAAGGATTATGACATACTAGCCAGGGATGACCCAAAACAACAGGTGTAAAGTGAACGAAAAATCAAAAAGGAATGGTCTCACTGTGGTTACCAGATACTGTGAGGGTTAAAGGTAGTGTCTCACATCTGATACTGGGGAGAAGACTACCATCTAAGGCGAACATGGGCGTGGGCTTCCCTAACTGTCTGAGAGGAATGTCATGTTCCGAGCCCATGCTTCGTCCATAAAAACAACCCTCAGCCCCAGAGTCTATCAAGGCACTGCAGGAAGCAGCCGAACCGGTCCAGCGTAGATGGACCGACAAGGTAGTACAGGATCTTGATGGAGAGACCTGAGTAGTAGCGCTCACCAGTAGCCCTCCGCTTACTGATGAGCTCTGCTTTTACTGGACATGACATGACAAAATGTCCAGCAGAACCGCAATAGAGGCAAAGGCGGTTGGTGATTCTCCGTTCCCTCTCCTTAGTCGAGATGCGAATACCTCCCAGCTGCAGTGGCCAGTCTCTGAGCCGTGGGAGGAGATGGTTGAGATGCGGAGAGGGGAAACACCGTTAACGCGAGCTCTCTTCCACGAGCTCGGTGACGAAGATCTACCCGTCGTTCTATGCGGATGGCGAGTGCAATCAAAGAGTCCACGCTGGAGAGGAACCTCCCGGGAGAGAATCTCATCCTTAACCTCAGCGTGGAGTCCCTCCAGAAACAGAGCGAGCAACGCCGGCTCGTTCCAGTCACTGGATGCAGCAAGAGTGCGAAACTCAATAGAAGTAATCCGTTTGGATCGATCACCTTGACATAGGGAAGCCAGGGCCTGGAAGCCTCCTTCCCAAAAACTGAACGATCAAAAAACCGTATCATCTCCTCTTTAAAGTTCTGATAATCGTTAGAACACTCAGCCCTTGCCTCCCAGATAGCTGTGCCACCCCGAGCCCGACCAGTAAGGAGTGATATGACGTAAGCGATCCGAGCTCTCTCAATAGAGTACGTGTTGGGCTGGAGAGAACACACATATCACACTGGGTGAGAAAAGAGCGACACTCAGTGGGCTGCCCAGGTAACATGGTGGGTTATTAACCCTAGGTTCCGGAGACTCGGAAGACCAGGAAGTAGCTGGTGGCACGAGACGAAGACTCTGAAACTGTCCAGAGAGATCGGAGACCTGAGCGGCCAGGGTCTCAACGGCATGACGAGCAGCAAACAATTCCTGCTCGTGTCTGCCGAGCATTGCTCCCTGGAACTCGACGGCAGTGTTTGAGAAAATCCATAGTCGCTGGGTCCATCTTGGTCGGATCTTCGTTATGCTGGTGAATGAGGACCCAAAAGCGACGTAATAGTAACAGAGTCTTTATTCCAGTATTAAACAAATAATGATTCTCCTGGAATTATCAATGGTAAATCCAAAACAGGAAACTGAAATCCTCTCGTCAATAGAGAGGAACGACTGGAGACGCGACCACAGCATGAGGTCGCTTCAGGAAGGCACTGGCCGTAGCTGACATAGACACCTGCTCACACGCAGCATCTGAAAGAAGCAAAGAACACGACAGGGCGAACAAGGACACAGGACAGCAAACATCAAACAAGAATCCGACAAGGACAGAAGCGGAAACAGAGGGGAGAATAGGACTCCATAGGGCAAAATAGGGGCAGGTGTGAAAAGAGTAAATGAGGTCGTTAGGAGAATGAGAAACAGCTGGGAGCAGGAACGGAACGATGAGAGAGAGACGGGAGAGGGAGAGAGGGAGGAGGAGAGAGAGAGAGAGAAAGAAAGAGGGAAAGAACCTAATAAGACCAGCAGAGGGAAGCACAGGGACAAGACATGATCAAAGACAAAACATGACAGTATGCTTGGGGTCATTGTCCATTTGGAAGACCCATTTGTGACCAAGCTTTAACTTCCTGACTGATGTCTTGAGAAGTTGCTTCAATATATCCACATCATTTTCCTGCCTCATGATGCCATCTATTTTGTGAAGTGCACCAGTCCCTCCTTCAGCAAAGCACCCCCACAACATGATGATGCCACCCCCGTCCTTCACGGTTGGGATGGTGTCCTAGGCTTGCAAACCTCCCCCTTTTCCCTCTAAACATAAGGATGGCCATTATGGCCAAATAGTCCTTGATGGATATTGAAGGTCTCTCTCCAGTCTACTGTAAGATTTTACCCATGTAAATGGATCTATTTTACCCATCAAGGCAAGATGTTTTCTTATGCAATATTTGGGTACACTCCACACACATTGGGTACACTTTGGAATACAGTATGTTTTATGTTGGCATAACCATGTACTGCATATCCCCTGAAGGTTCAAATGAGATGTCATGTAAAATACCAAAACGGGTTGCTGCAGTTGTTGAATTAAGGCTACTGATAATCAAAGGTTTAACAACGGCAATAGGTTGTTAAAATCTAATTTAACTATTGGACAAAGACAATATCGCTGGACTGTGACACTTTGAATGTCTGAAAGAAAAACAATTAAATATATCAAGATATACTATAACATACAGTATACCCCTTAGTATTTATTTAGTGATTTGATACTGAGTGTACAAAACATTAGGAAGGTGCTCTTTCCATGCTCTTTCCATGACCTAGACTGACCAGGTTAATCCAGGTGAACGCTGCTGGGTTTTCACGCTCCACAGTTTCCCATGTGTATCAGGAATGGTCCACCACCCAAAGGACATCCAGCCAACTTGATAAAACTGTGGGAAGCATTGGAGTCAACATGGGCCAGCATCCCTGTAGAACACTTTCGACACCTTGTAGAGTTGATGCTATTCTGAGGGCAAAAGGGGTGCAACTCAAATATTAGGAAGGTGTTCCTAATGTTTTGTACACTCATGCTGACCTTAGTCACTGTGTAACTAGCATCATGTGCGTTTTATCCCTCTGTTTTTTTCAATACTGCACTGTGTACACTTAACACACTTCTATTAAAGTAATACATATCATGTAAAAAAAATGGTTGCCAATACTTAATTGTAACATCAAGTTTGGATGGAAAGGTTAACTAATAAACCTGTTTGTAAAACAAAACAAGTTCTCCCACTTTTCGATGGCTCACCTTCACACTGTATATACAGTATACATACAGTTGAAGTCAGAAGTTTACATACACCTTAGTCAAATACATTTAAACTCAGTTTTTCACAATTTCTGACATTTAATCCTAATAAAAATTCCCTGTTTTAGGTCAGTTAGGATCACCACTATATTTTAAGAATGTGAAATGTCAGAATAATAGTAGAGAATGATTTATTTCAGCTTTTATTTCTTTCATCACATTCCCAGTGGGCCAGAAGTTTACATACAATCAATTAGTATTTGGTAGCATTGTTTAACTTGGGTCAAACATTTCAGGTAGCCTTCTACAAGCTTCCCACAAGAAATTGGGTTAATTCTGTCCCATTCCTCTTGACAGAGCTGGTGTAACTGAGTCAGGTTTGTAGGCCTCCTTGCTTGCACATGCTTTTTCAGCTCTGCCCACAGGATTGATTGAGGTCAGGGCTTTGTGATGGCCACTCCAATACCTTGACTTTGTTGCCACATTTGGAAGTATGCTTGGGGTCATTGTCCTTTGGAAGACTCATTTGTGACCAAGCTTTTTAACTTCCTGACTGATGTCTTGAGATGTTGCTTCAATATATCCACATAATTTTCCTACGCATGATGCCATCTATTTTGTGAAGTGCACCAGTCCCTCCTGCAGCAAAGCACCCCACAACATGTTGCTGCCACCCCGTGCTTCACGGTTGGGATGGTGTTCTTCGGCTTGCAAGCATCCGCCTTTTTCTCAAACATAACGATGGTCATTATGGCCAAACAGTTCTATTTTTGTTTCATCAGACCAGAGGACATTTCTCCAAAAAGTACAATCTTTGTCCCTATGTGCAGTTGCAAACTGTAGTCTGGCTTTTTTTAGTGGCGGTTTTGGAGCAGTGGCTTCCCCTCCCTGCTGAGCGGCCTTTCAGGTTATGTCGATAATGGACTCGTTTTTAACTGTGGATATAGATACTTTTGTACCTGTTTCCTCCAGCATCTTCACAAGGTCCTTTGCTGTTGTTCTGGGATTGATTTGCACTTTTCGCACCAAAGTATGTTAATCTCTAGGAGACAGAACAAGTCTCCTTACTGAGAGGTATGACGGCTGCATGGTCCCATGGTGTTTATACTTGCGTACTATTGTTTGTACAGATGAACGTGGTACCTTCAGGCGTTTGGAAATTGCTCCCGAGGATGAATCAGACTTGAGGTCTACATTTGTTTTTCTGAGGTCTTGGCTGATTTCTTTTGATTTTCCCATGTTGTCAAGCAAAGAGGCACTGAGTTTGAAGGTAGGCCTTGAAATACATCCACAGGTACATCTCCAATTGACTCAAATTATGTCAATTAGCCTATCAGAAGCTTCTAAAGCCATGACATGATTTTCTGGAATTTTCCAAGCTGTTTAAAGGCACAGTCAATTTAGTGTATGTAAACTTCTGACCCACTGGAATTGTGATGCAGTGAATTATAAGTGAAATAATCTGTCTGTAAACAAGTGTTGGAAAAATTACTTGTGTCATGCACAAAGTAGATGTCCTAACCGACTTGCCAAAACTATAATTGGTTAACAAGAAATTTGTGGAGTGGTTGAAAAACGAGTTCTAATGACTCCAACCTAAGTGTATGTAAACTTCCGACTTCAACTGTAAATATGGAATGTATTCATTATGGCTTATTTTTTCTTTGATAATGTTTATTCTGTACACAATTCAAATAGTGTGCAGAAAAATGATATGAGTGACTAAACCAAGGCTGGTTTAAAATGTAGATTGTGGTGATTAAGATACTCTCACTCATGAATATCCAAATGACAAAACATTTATTTTTTACATATCTGTTGTGTATTGATATTCTAGTTTTGTCCCTTTAGGGCACCTGTAACCCCCCTTGCTTACCTATGTTGAAATGCTTGAAATGTTCTGCCTGTGAAACGCATTAAACAATGCCCACGTTAATTTCTACTCCGTCTCATGTCCAGTCCTTATATTAGTTGTATAAGTAATACAGTGTGCTCTACAACAAAACTGGCGACGAGGAAGAAACGTTCTCACGTTTGTGCTCATTATCTTCGGCAGATTGTCTGAGTTAAATTCGGGGGTTTTTCGCAGTAGAAAGACGCAAACAAACAAAAGAAGTGAGTACGTCAATGGAAATGGCAAATAAAGACGCACAACAGCTAAATGCATCGACCTAAGTGCATAAGGAGTTAAAAAACAAGGCAGGAGGTGGCAAGTCATGCTATCACTGTGTGAAACCAGGTCACCAAGCAGAGGAGTGTTGGTGCAAAGACTTAGACTGCAGAAGTTGTGGGAAAAAGGGTCACATCGAACGTGCATGTAAAAACAAAAAGAGACAATCAAACAAAAGTACTGAACAAAGGAAAAGCGACTTCAGGGAGTACAAAAAGAAAGTGGATAAAATAGAGCACACAGAGGATGAACAACGTGATAGCCTGTCTGAAGGGGAAGAATCTTTGCATGTTTTGTCCATTTCAGACAATGGATACGGATACTGGGTGACACCGCTACTGGATGGAAACGCATTACGGATGCATGTGGACACTGGAGCAGCCATATCTTTGCTGTCTGAGGCTGTAGAGCTGACAGCTAGAGCTGTCCCATACGCCATAAAACCAAAAGTTGAAATTGAGCTAAACAGACTAGTGGAGAGTGGAGTATTGGATCCAGTGAATGGGCTACACCTGTTGTTCCAGTCATAATTAAAAGACGGATCACTCAGACTCTGTGGTGATTTCAAAGTCACAATTAACCGAGTCTTGACCGCTGAAAAATATCCACTACCCCTCATTGACGACCTCTTTTCTGGTTTAGCTGGAGCACAAAAATTCAGTAAGATAGGCCTGACATAAGTCTATCTACAGATGCATGTGGACCAAGAGTCACAAGAACTGTTGACCATAGTGACTCACAAAGGACTGTACAGGTACTGGAGGCTTCCTTTTGGAATCACCTCAGCTCCGGCCTTGTTTCAGAGAGCTATGGACCAGATACTGAGCGGGCTCACTGGGGTCCAATGTTACCTCGATGATCTACTCATTACCGGCAAAGACGAGCAGGAACACCTGAGAAACCTGAACGCTACACTACAGAGATTGGAGGAGTACGGTCTGAGGGTCCGGAAGGACAAATGCAAGTTTTTCCGGCCCTCTGTTGAGTACCTGGGCCACGTCATCGACAGTTCGGGGCTCCACAAGGCGCGATCGAAGGTGAACGCCATTGCGGAAGCTCCATATTGCCCCTATATATAGACGCCCTGGCCGTGACACGTTCTCTACATCATTTTTGAGGCACCTCTAGCACTGTAGAGGATTGGAGTGATCCATATAGCTCACATAACCGTGGTTTCATACGTAACCTTCGTTATGTTTCACTATATTGTATCACTTTTAATATTTTGGTATTACCCGTACCAGATTTAGTCGGTGCTAGAGGGACCTGGTCATCCAGCGGCGAAGTCCCAGCGCGGGACTGAGACGCAGGGGCCGTCAATGTGGAAGGGGGGTCCCGGGACAGTCCCCGGAAGGGGAGGCGACGCCCAGGACCGCTGAACCAACCGCAGAGGGAGGTGCCACATTTACCCGATAGTACCTAGCAAAGGTGCAAGAGGAAGCCCAGCTGGCCGTAGCACAGATATCAGCGACGGGCACTCCTCTCAGTAGAGCCCAGAACGAAGCCACACCTCATGTTGAATGTGCCACCACAGATCCCAGCACTGGCCTGCCAGCCAGGCGGTATGCTGTTGTAATCGTGTACACGATCCAGTGAGCTAGACTCTGCTTTGATGACCCAGCCCACAGGACTCTCCTACCATAGCAGACAAAGAGCTGGTCTGTTGTTCTCACTGACCGTGTCCGCTCCACATAGGCAGCCAGTGCCCGCACAGGGCACAGCATGTAGGTGGGAGGCTCAGACTCCCCCGCCACTGCTGGGGGGGGTCATAAGCAGACAGGATAAAAGTGATGTTCACATGCCTGTCTGAAAGAACCTTTTGGGGAATGAAGATTTACTCCTCCCACGGGGGTCAATCCGGTAGCACTCTGAACTTACCAAAAGAGCATGGAGCTAACCCACCCTCTTCATGGAAGTAATAATTACCAAGAAAGCCACCTTCATAGAGAGGTGTTTCAGGGAGGCAGACTCCAACGTTTCGAAAGTCGGCTTTGCCAAAGCTGCCAAGACCACATCCAGATCCTAGCTTGCCATTGAGCGAGTCCTAGCTGGACGCAGGCGATGAACCCCCTTCATAAACCTGCAGACCAAGGGATGGCACCCCACTGGCCTGCCCATCCACCCCACATGGCAGGCAGATATCGCAGCCAAATACTGTTTCAGTGTAGAGGCTGCCAAGTCCTCATCCAAGCAAGACTGCAGGTATTGGAGGACATACTGCACCTCGCATGACTCGGGCACAACCTCAATGCCAGTGTACCAAGAGCAGAACAACCGCCAGCACAACTGGTATGTAGCGGTTGTAGCCAGTGCCCTTGCGCTCTGCCTGGTGTACATGATGTCCTCCTGTAGTCCTAGCATGGACCATTGGTGCCATTCGGCGGCCAAGCCCACAGACTGAGGCGGTCCGGTCTCGAATGCCACAGAGTTCCCCCAGCCTGAGATAGCAGGTCGGGTCTCAAAGGCAGTTGCCAAGGTGTCCCAGACAACAGGGACAGGAGAAGGCTGAACCAGGGTTGTCTGGGTCAGTATGGGGCCAGCAGCAAACGATGCTCCGTCCTGGTCAAGCTCCAGCCCTGGCCAATCGTGAGCCAGAGCATCCAAGCCGCGTCCACCTGCGCCCTCCAACATAAAATTCCACAGGGGGCAGTGTGCATTGTCCAGGGAGGCAACAGGTCCAGCTGCGCCCTCCGAACTTGTCCCACAGGTGCTGCACCACCTGGGGATATATGCTCCAGTTCCAAGGTGGTGGGCTCTCCCTCGAGAGCATATCCGCTGCCACATTCAGGATGCCAGGTACGTGCGCTGCGCTAGACATCCCTGAGCCCAGAGAAGGAGCTCCCGTGCTATAAGATGGAGTCAATGGGACCTCAGTCCACCCTGATGGTTGATGTAAGCCACCACTGTGGTGTTGTCCGTTCTGACCAGGACATGTCTTCCCTTCAGATGTAGGAAGAAAGACCGCAGGGCCAGCAGCACCTTTCGGAGCTCTAGTGTATTGATGCGCCTGCCGCTCCAAGGGGGAAGCCAACAGCCGCTGGCCGGCCTGCCCTTGGTCACACCTCCCCAGCCGATCTGGTAGGCTTTTGTGCTGACCAGCTCCCGGCGGCACATCCTCAGCATCTCCACCCCACCTGAGAGAAAGGAGCGACAGCGCCACCTCAACAATGCCCTGAGGCATTGGAGGTGACAGTGGCACTTCGGGTGCAGCCGGTGTGAGTTGAACCACCGTTGAAAAGGCCGGAGATGGAGCAGGCCCAAGGGAATCAGCAACGAGGCCGCCGTCAGCAAGCCCAACAGGAGTTGGTAGGTCAGTGCGGATACCACCTGCCCCTCCTGAAAGTGGTCGAAGCACGATAAGATCGCCTGAAACCTTCTGGTGTGCAGGTGTGCTCTCATGATGACTGAGTCCAGTTCCATGCCAATGGTCCAGGTAATTGAGGATCAACAATCCTCGGGATGTGAGAGGTGCCAGGACAGCATCCATGCACTTTGTGAAAGTGCGGTCTGCCAAGGAGAGGCCGAAAGGAAGAACCCTGAATTTGTAATCCGTCCCTTCGAAAGCGAATCGGAGGTGCTGCCAATGAGTTGGGTGAACAGGAACATGGAAGGTACGCATCCCTCAGGTCCATCGTCACAAACCACTGGTCCCTGGACACGTTCTGCAACACGCGGGCTGGGGACAGTATGTGGAACCTCAGTACCTTCAAGTACCCATTGAGGTTGCAGAGGTCCAGAATTGGTCGAAACCCTCAGTCTCTTTTTGGGACCACAAAATAAGTGGAGTAGAACCCACCTAACCGTTCTGATGTCTCGGGCAGGGTTTTCTTCTAGGGGTCGGCCACCGTGGTGACACGAAGGCCCCTGAAGGATGGTGGTCTGCACCAGAATTGGAGTCGGTACCCCTCAAGCATTGTGGACAACACCCAGGGGACTCCACACCCTCCTCCCACTTTGCCCTTTGAGATTGGGAGAAGCGGCCGAGGCCGGGTAAGGGTGTGTCAGGTGTCCTGCCGGGGCCCGCCTCACCTCTGGTGCCCCGAGCGCCTGGGTCCCCCAGGCACGTCCCTATGACGGTGACGGTTGACAGGTTGTTGCTCCACCGCACGCTGTGCCTCTCCCAGCTGTCGTCCCTGAGCACGAGGCGATGGGGCAGGAGAAGGACCCCACCATTGTTTGGGTGCAGGTGGGTGGCGACGGTCCATCTGTCTTGGACCCGGGGCCTGAGGAGGCGGCGTGAACCGTCTCAGGTCCCTACGACCTTATCGATCTGCTCCAGAACGTCATCAACCCCTGGGCCAATCGTCAGCCCTGGGGTGATGGGGAGAGTGGAAAATGTGCTCTGGAGAGCAGCTGGGAGATGGTGCCGGGAGGTAACCACCTGCGCCATGGCCCATTCGTTGTAGCCAGTGCCTCTGGAGCAGGGAAAGCAGGCGAGACACCTCCATCGCTTCCCGGAGGAGCTCCTCTGTGCATCCCTGCAGCCTGGGCAACAGAGTCTGGTAAGGCAGCCAAGAGAGCAGAAGGACCCATATGTGACTTTCAAGTCAGCATCAAAGACTCTGGGGGGGGTCCTGCTTCAGTTGTGGGTTCCGCCCTATAATATCCCGGTCCAGGAGGACCATGGCAGCTATCATGGTGTCCATGGTCGGGTACACCCGGAGGCTGAGTGACTCTGCGCCCGCAACAACTCCATGGTCCAGTCTCTGCAACCTGCTCACAGTGGTGAACAGTGCCAGCCTTGTCCCCCAGGAACAGCTGTCGTCACCATCGAATCTATCAACCTTCTGACGCAGGGCATGCGCTCTCCGTTCATGGTGGTCCAGCGGCCCGACTCCTGCCCCTGTTCCAGGACTGGCAGCACATGGACTCTGCCTGCGGTGGCTCTGGCCACACTTCCTGGGAGGGGTACTGGGCCCAGTAGAGGGACTAACAGCTTGCTGGCGCACCACTCCTGAGGGAGGGAGCTCATCCCCAGCCTGAGCCCGAGCTTGGCCGACCCACTCGTGCATGGCCTCCAATCGCGCCATTAGGCCAGCTGCTCCAGGCTGCAAACAGCCAGTGAATATACTTCCACGCAAGCTATTACACTTACCAGTGACTTACCAAGTGAACTTCAGAAAGTTTGTACCTCAAACCATACGGACGTCCGCCGGGAAAATGAAAGAGAACGTGTCACGGCCATGGGGTCTATATATAGGGGCGGACCCCAGCTGTGACACAGGTGTACACGGGATTAAATCGGTAAATCCTCACATCGGATGTTATCCCTCCGCTGCGGAGTGATACCAATATATTGGAGCGATCCAATATAGTG
Source organism: Salvelinus sp. IW2-2015 (assembly GCF_002910315.2). Taxonomy (NCBI): domain Eukaryota; kingdom Metazoa; phylum Chordata; class Actinopteri; order Salmoniformes; family Salmonidae; genus Salvelinus; species Salvelinus sp. IW2-2015. The sequence goes on along the minus strand of NC_036838.1, from coordinate 9,745,126 downwards.
AAACATAACATGCTGCAACCATTTAGGCCACCAGAGGTGGCAAAGTGGAATAGTCTGACAAGGTGATATGGTCATAATACATTTTTCTGTCACTGGGAAAATTTCAGGTCTTGTGAGTGGAAACTTGAACATTGTAAGCATTCTGTGCAACAGTGAGCATTGCAAAGGGCTCGGCTTTGTAACTGTAGACTCCCCTTCTCCCCCACCCCACACAACTCACTCTAGCTGTAACTAGCATAATTCAAATATTTAAAATAACCTACCGAGTTGTTGACCTGTGAAGAGAGTACAGTATTAGATGTTCAGGATGTTGTTTATAGGCTTGTTGTGTAGGTGCAAGTTAAGCGCTAGGGGTCAGAATTTTTATAATAAAAAAAAAAACGTTCCCAACGTAAACGGACATTTTCTCTGGCCCAGATCGTAGAATATGCATATAATTTACAGATTAGGATAGAAAACACTCAAGTTTTTCCAAAACTGTCAAAATATTGTCTGTGAGTATAACAATACTTATTCTGCAGGCGAAAACCTGGAAAAATCTAACCCGGAAGTGATATACATTTTCTTTTAAATCGGTGTTTCCTGGACCGTCTATCCTCCATTTAAAGGGGTATTAACCAGATTCCTTTTCCAATGGCTTCCTCAGGCTGTGACCAGGCTTTAGACATAGTTAAGCATAGTGATTCAGGCTTTTATTTTGAAAAATGAGCGAGATGTTTCAAAAGAGGTCAGGTGTCCTCTGAATAGTTCCTGCGCGCGAGAGGGGCTCCCCATTTTCCTTTTCTCTCTTAAAGAATAGGTTATGGTCCGGTTGAAATATTTGTTAAAAACAACCTGATGATTGATTATAAAAAACATTTGACATGTTTCTACGACCACTACGGATACTTTTTGGAATTTGTCGAACGGAACAAAGCTTTGGTTTTCTCAACATAATGCTCAACCCAAATGGCGTTTTTTTGTGATAAAAGTTATATTTATCGAACAAAAAGAACATTTGTTGTGTAACTGGGAGTCTCGTGAGTGGAAACATCCGAAGATTATCAAAGGTAAGCGATTAAATGTATTGCTTTTCTGACTTTCGTGACCATGCTAATTTGGGGCTAGCTGTTGTAGCATTGATCGCTACACTCACAAAAGCTCGGATTTCTTTCGCTGTAAAGTATATTTTCAAAATCTGACACGATAGGTGGATTAACAACAAGCTAAGCTGTGTTTTGGTATATTTCACTTGTGATTGCATGATTATAAATATTTTTTGTAATATTTATGCATTTGGCGCCCTGCAATTCTAGCAGTTGTTTAGGAAAGTGATCCCGTAAAAGGGATCCGTAGCGCAGAGAAGTTAAAAGACTAATCTTGCCAGTACCTTTGTCATGTATCAACCACAGGATGTTGGGGACACCTTCTTTTGGGAGAACGCGCTTTGGGTAATGACTGGAGCAGAATAGGTGGAATGGTATCAAATACATCAAACACATGCTTTCCAGGTGTTTGATCCCATTCTATTTGCTCCATTCCGGCCATTATTATGAGCCGTTCATGCAAAACCTATTGTGCAGCCTATGGCAGAATGCTAGGGAATTGGACCGTGACTATATGTCTATCTCCCTTTACATTTGTTGTTTGGGCATTAGACCATTTCAATGTTTTTTTGTTTGTTTTCAATTGTAGTTTGCAGATAGTTTAGTCTAGTTTTGTGAGAGATAAACAAAGACCATACAGACAGTGACTCTAACATTCCAACTATGGAGACAAACAATGAGACTTTATGATGACTCGATACAACATATTCTATGCCGATGCACTCGTACAACAAATTAAAAGTTAGATTTGCTTTAAGTCGTTATATTCAAAAGGGCTGATTTTGTTGATTCAATCACAATCCCTACATTAAAGGGAAACGATCTGTTTAAGGAAAGGAAACTAATTGGGCAACTATATAGTGATTGAAGTTCATTCTCTTAGCCCACTGGTCACACCACATCAAAATGTGGGTAATATTTGGTGGAGACGTTGATCAATGAGATTTCAACCTTTATTCACCCACTCAAAAAGAAAGCCAGACGTTTGTTGAATTCACAATGTGTTATCACTATGCTTTCAACCATATAAAAGCACAACCAAATTCCAATGGAAAGACAATGACTGATTTTTGGTTTAGTTGTCATCTAAATGTGTTTTCACTGCGCTTTCAACCATTTAAAAGCACAACAAAGTTCAAATGGGAATACAATTTCAAATATTTTGTATTTATACAACAATTTACATTTTTATCACTGTTACATCTATATAATAACACAACCAAATGACCTGGATTGCAGTTGAGATTATATAAAAGTACATAGTCCAAGGTCATGCTGTTCGGGATTCTGCACAGATTATTATAGCAATTGTGAAGATCTCCACAGACCTGCGACCTTTGCATGCTATCATAAGCATGCAAACGTTCTATGATTACATAACAAGACATTTATAGTTACAGTAACCTCAATGTGGCCATCTGACAACAGCAGTCAAGCACCCAAGCTAACTGACTAACGTTGGCTAGCTTGCTAGCTACTTCCAGACACAAATGAGAAACATGGCTGGTAAATTTGCTCTGGCTATCGACAGTTGTCGCAGTGACATCATGAACAGTGGAGTCTATTGTTTAAACATGTAGCTAGCTAGCTAAACAATGAACCATAATCCCAATTTATAACGTTACTACCTTGCATGAATCTGCAGGTAGTTAACCAACCAGGTTCAATGTTAGCTAGCTAAGGCACATGAAAGTTCACATGTTCCAGAAGGCATTTCTGCCAAAGCAAATGGGTCTCCTGTGAAGTAGTTACATGTGACATACGCCTAGTTTCCTGAAATGAGCCACATTTGGTCCAGACCAAAGATCTACATCTGTGGACGTTGAAATCAAGGCCAGTCTGTACTGCACAAAAATAAGTGTCAATGTCAGTCCATGCTTAGTAGGTAGTAAACCCTACCTGGTTAAAATGAGAGCAAGATCATTTGTATTTGTCTTTATTTGCAAGTCAAGCACTGATCATCATGTCACAAGCGTATAAATAAGCACATCAAATTGTGTAAAAATAAATACAAAATGGCTGGAATATGAAACGGTTTGATGGAAACATGGCTAATGTTATCAAAAGGAAATGAAAGGGAAAGGGGGATACCTAGTCAGTTTACAACTGAATGCATTCAACTAAAATGTGTCTTCCGCATTTAACCCATTGTAAATTGTAAATAAGAATTTGTTCTTAACTGACTTACCTAGTTAAATAAATGTCAAATAAAAAACACAACCCCTCTAAATCAAAGAGGTGCAGAAAATATGAATGATCAAAGTTTCAGGGATGCTTGCCCATGTTGACTCCAATGTTTCCCACCGTTGAGTCAAGTTGGCTGGATGTCCTTTGGGTGGTGGACCATTGTTGATACACTTGGGAAACTGTTAAGCATGAAAACCCCAGAAGCATTGCAGTTCTTGACACACCCAAACCGGTGCGCTTGGCAGCTACTACCATCATAGCCGCGGGAAGTAGTTTGGGATTTTTTGCCCACACTGGTGCATATCGGTCTGCTTAATACAGGACTTAGGCCCAGTGTCACGTTCGTTTGTAGAAACGGACCAAGCCGCAGCGACTGTTGAGTTCCACAAAATTACTCAGTTTGATTCTGAATAAACAAATGACTCATTTTGAATGCGCTGTTGTACACTGCTAACTCCTATTTGGACCATGTATGCAAACATATATTGAGAGTGTTGGGTTTTGAGAATGTGAAATATACCTATTCATGTCACTGATGGAGTGCCAAGGTTTAGAGGGTCTACACCAGAAGTTAAGGGTTATAGGAGGAAGGTATATAGTGTGTGCAACTAAGCTTGGAATGTGTTTAGTGCAGGGATGCCATTACTGTCACACCCTGGCCTCTGTTATATTGATTTTCTTTATTAGTTTAGTTAGGTCAGGGTGTGACATGGGATGTTTGTGTGTTTTGTCTAGTTTAGGGTGTGTGTATTGTTTAGGGGGTTTTGTATAGTGTATGTGTCACGTTCGTTTGGAAGAGATTCGGACCAAAACGCAGCATGAGGAAAATAAGCCATCTTCTCTTTATTATAGAAGAAGGCAAAACGAAACAAAACACTTACAAACTACCAAAACAATAAACGACCGTGAAGCTAATAAACGTAAGTGCACAGACAAGCAACAAACGTTAAACAAGACAATTCCCCACACCAAACTAAAGCCTATGGCTACCTTAAATATGGCTCCCAATCAGAGACAACAGAAACCAGCTGTCTCTAATTGGGAACCCATTCAGGCAACCATAGACTTTCCTAGACAACTACACACAACATAGACACAGCTAGACAACTATACTAAACATAAAGCCAACTACTCTAAATAAACCCCCTAAACCTTACAATCACCCTGGACACTACAAAACCCACATAAATACCCATGTCACACCCTGACCTAACTAAAATAATAAAGAAAACAAAGAATACTAAGGCCAGGGCGTGACAGTATGGGGTTGTGTTCAGTAGAGAGGTTTAGGAAAGTCTATGGTTGCCTGGTTTGGTTCTCAATCAGAGACAGCTGTTTATTGTTGTCTCTGATTGGGAGCCATATTTAAGGCAGCCATAGGCTTTAGGTGATTGTGGGTAATTGTCTATGTTCTATGTTGCATGTGTGCACTTAGTTCGGTTTAGCTTCACTTTTGTTCGTTTAGTAAGTGTTTGTTTTTCTTCATTAAAAGAAGATGGCTTTCTTTCACGCTGCGCCTTGGTCCACTCATTCGTCATATAACGGTCGTGACAATTACATGTGGCAGGCATTGATAAGGAGAGATGGGTGGAGATCTTAGAAATGAACAATGTCACTGAGGGAGAGAGGGTAATGTATAATGTTTACATTATGTCAGGATATGTTATTGTTAGCCATCGGGGATCCTCTGGGAGGAGAAGAGACACAGTCTGGTATCAATCACCATGACAGCCTTGAGTTGGGGAGGAGTGATCACTTTGGGTTAGAGGTCAGGTTAGAATGAAGTGAGGAAGAAGAGATATCACTAAGGTTCTGTCTAGCAACAGAGATGCTTTGGCTGTTCAGTTGTGGAGGAGGAGACTCAGCCTAGGCGAAAGGGTTAAATATCAGTGCTTGTGAATGTTTTCTTGTCTGAATCCAGCTGTAGCGACCCTTTTGGAGGAATTAAACTTGGTTGAGCTTCTCTAGTGTCCGTCGAGTTATTTACTCTGAAAATCAGAACCTAGCAATAGATGGGTACATATAGATAGTATATGGCAACTATAGATGGTTAAACATATTTCAACGTTAATGTAAATTGTATGACTGGGGTGATGTTGACTCTTGATTGAGCAGTGTGTGGAAAAGTTGAACCCAATGTTGGAATTGGTCTAGCCTTGAAGCTAGATCAATTCCAACTTCCAACACTGAGCTCCACTTTAGGAAGTTTCTGTATGAGAATTGCTATGAAATAATAAAAAAATGCTGAATTGCAAATCAACCATTAGCCATTACTCTCACCCACTTCAGGATTGGATAGATGGAAACAATATGGCTACAATACAATTACCACACTAAATCTATACAATTTACTAACGTCTCCAGGAGTCGTTAGAGGTTGATTTGGAATTTAGCATGCAACTTTGACTAACTGCCCCTATTTACAAAGAAAGAAACGGGGTAATAATTGACATTTTCTCTTACTTCTCAGCCCCTAATTGTTGACATGATCATTTATGGGGGCGTTGAAAGCCAGTGGTTTCTACGCTGTCCGTGGGTACTGAGGCCCCTCCTACTGGTCAACATCACTGAGGGACAACAGGTAACAATCTGTGTGTGTGCGTGAATGTATTGTCTGTATGTCAGTTAGTCTGTCTCAAACACCATCTTCCCCCTGATTCAGAGGGGTTGGGTTAAATGCGGAAGACACATTTCGGTTTAATGCATTCAGTTGTGCAACTGACTAGGTATCCCCTTTCCCTTTCATCTCTCACTCACTCACATTCTCTCTTTATTCCTCTAGCTCCGGAGAGCATTCCGAAGCATCCGCAATGCACTGCCTCAGATCCTCTGTCTTCCTGCTCTTCATGTTCAGTGTGCTCATGTTCTCACTCATGGCCCTCAAACTCTTTGGGAAAAGGTAAGTCAGGATCAGGAATGTCTTGTAGTCATATGGGCATAATGTCTGCCAGCATTGTAAAATCCAGAACAGGTGTGACCATTTTGTCTGCAGAAGCCTGGTCTGAATGCAGGCCTTTATTCCAGCCAAGCATTAACACATCTGATTCAACTAATCAACTCATAATCTATCAAGACTTTTATTAGTTGGCGTCAGGTGTGTTCATGCTAGGTTGGAACAAAAGCCTGCACCCATGCCGGTCTGATATAGTTGGCAAGCAAAGAATTCCTACCAAATGCATAGCGCTTCATAAAGTCGCACTGAAAACTACCGTAGTTGCCTCTATAAGAGAAGGTCTAGGATCAGCTATTCTATCCCAATAGAAGGGGGAGGGGTCTAGGATCAAGTTGCCCTTAGACGCTTATCCAGGGTAATTTCTGCCAATGGTGCGGGGGGGGGGGGCATTGTTGTTGGACATAATGCAAACCAGATTTGTGCTCCTTCCTCCCTAGGGGCCTTAAAACAATAGAGGGACGCCCCTATTTCACCAACTATCTGGAGATTGTCTTTGATCTCTGTCCTAGTCACGACCTGCAAACAGCCCGGATGTCATGTGACTACTCTGGATATATCCACTATCCAAACATGTTCCTTATGATTTTTCTTATGAATTTGTGATAATTTGTATTTATGCTTTTTGTCATGAAATTATTCTTTAAAGCTAGAATCTTTAATTGAAGAAAAAAAAACAAAGTTGACAACCTTAGGGATAGGCTTGGAGAAATGTAACCACTGTCAAATTCATAAACAGAGCTATGGATGCAAGGGCTGACCATCCATTATAACACAAATATAGTTTAAACCATGTATTGAAGCTGGACAGTGTTTGTTTACATTTACATTGTTTACCAACATTAGAGTAAAAACAATCTTATATTTTGGGTTCTGATGGAGTATGACAGTTGGACTACGCTCATGAGGAATTGATAAGTTATATTCTTTAAGAATCAATGGGTATATATCATTAATTCATTAATTTAAGTCCAAAAATGGATGTAGCATTTAAGGATTCTAGCTTTAACTGTGACTTTTGATTTGTAGTGCAATATCCCCTTTCTCTTTTCACTCAGTGGCCAGTTAATAAGGTACACCCATCTAGTACCGGGTCGGATCCCTCTGCCTACAGAACAGCCTGAATTATTTGGGGCATGGAAACGTTGCTCAAGTGACCTAACGTGTGCCAGGACCTTGCATGATTCTTGCCATTCTCCTTCGACCTCTTATCAACAAGCTGTTTTGGATGCACCATGCTCTGTAAACCCTAGACAAGATTGTGTGTGAAAAGTCCAGGAAGATGGATGTTTCTGAGATGGAACCGTAGCGCCTGGGACTGACGATCATACCACGTTCAAAGTCGCTAATGTCACTCGTTTTGCTATTCTAATGTTAAACTGAAGAGTAACTGAATGCCTCTGCCTGTCTGCCTGCTTTATATAGCAAGCCACGGACACGTGACTGAACGGGTAGCGTGCCTAATAAACCTACAACTATTTTGCTGAGAGTAGATTATACTTGCAATGATGGTAATACGTGGTGGGTTTTGTCTACTGAAGTTGAATAAACTGGTTGTAGTTGCTCTGGATAAGAGCCTCTACTAAATGACTAAACTGTACAAATGTAATTGTTTAATCTTTACTATACAGACAATTACAGTACCAGTCAAAAGTTTGGACACACCTACTCATTCAAGGGTTTTTCTTTTCTTTTCACTATTTTCTACAGTGAAGACATCAACTGTGAAATAACACGTGGAATCATGTAGAAATCAAAAAAAGTGTTAAACAAATCAAAATATATTTTAGATTCTTCAAAGTAGCCATCCTTTGCCTTGATGACAGCTTTGCACAGTCTTGGCATTCTCTAAACCAGCTTCATGAGGAATGCTTTTCCAACAGTCTTGAAGGAGTTCCCACATATGCTAAGCACTTGTTGGCTGCTTTTCCTTCACTCTGCGGTCCAACTCATCCCAAACCATCTCAATTGGGTTGAGGTCGGGTGATTGTGGAGGCCAGGTCATCTGATGCAGCCCTCTATCACTCTCCTTCTTGGTCAAATAGTCCTTACACAGCCTGGAGGTGTGTTGGGTCATTGTCCTGTTGAAAAACAAACGATACTCACACTAAGCGCAAACCAGATGGGATGGAGTATCACTGCAGAATGCTGTGGTAGCCAAGCTGGTTAAGTGTGCCTTGAATTCTAAGTAAATCACTGACAGTGTCACCAAGAAAACACCATCACACCACCTCCTCCATGCTTCACGGTGGGAACCACACATGCGGAGATCATCTGTTCACCTACTCTGCGTCTCACAAAGACACGGCGGTTGGAACCAGAAATCTCAAATTTGGACTCATCAGACCAAAAGACAGATTTCCTCTGGTCTAATGTCCATTGCTCGTGTTTCTTGGTCCAAGCAAGTCTCTTCTTATTATTGGTGTCCTTTAGTAGTGGTTTCTTTGATGGTTTTATTGACTGCACTTGAAACTTTGAAAGTTCTTGAAATTATCCAGATTGACTGACCTTCATGTCTTAAAGTAATGATGGACTGTCTTTTCTCTTTGCTTAGCTGTTCTTGCCATAATATGGACTTTGTATTTTACCAAATAGGGCTATCTTCTGTATACCACCCCTACCTTGTCACAACACAACTGATTGGCTCAAACGAAGGAGAGAAATTCCACAAATTAACTTTTAACAAGGCACACCTGTTAATTGAAATTAATTCCAGGTGACTACCTCATGAAGTTGGTTGAGGGAATACCAAAAGTGTGCAAATATGTCATCAAGGCAAAGGGTGGCTACTTTGAAGAAACTCAAATATAAACTATATTTTGATTTGTTTAACACTTTTTGGTTACTACATGATTCCATATGTGTTATTTCATAGTTTTGATGTCTTCACTATTATTCTACAATGGTAAATAGTAAAAAATAATGAAACATCCAGGAATGAGTAGGTGTCCAAACTTTTGACTGGTACTGTACGTGGACAAATCTTGAACACCAACACATGTTGGTGTTCTTGGCGGTTGTGTACAACTACAAAAAGTACCTGAAGGTAGAGTGGGCAGACAAGACAATGATACAGATAGGCTCCTTTTGTTGGTTCTGATATGGTTTGTTTAGTTCTGTGTAGAGCGTGTCTGAGATAGTGGAACGTCACACAACTTTGATAGGTTGTTGCTTAAAGTTAGCTATTTTGAGTGCTTTTATGTGTTTAGTATGAAATTCATTATTGACTTTCAAATGGAATGGCTCATAGGCTCCTGCTCCTTTCTACTGTTTCTGTGGCTTAAGGCAGCTTGGTCTAGAAGTACAACCCCCCCAAGAAAGACTAGCGTCCTATCGCAGGGCCTTACTCTCAGATCTCCTTAATGCTAAGTGCCAAGCAGAGACCCATCAGGTCCCATTCTTACAGTCTTTTGGTATGTCTCCGCCGGTCATCAAATTCCTAACCTTCCAATCTCAGGGCAGACACTCTAACCACAAGCCCACTGAGTTGGTGAGAAAAGTGAGCAGCTGATAATTGGGTGGTGTCAAAAAGGACTCATTATGAGAACCCTCTCATCACTTTCCCTAGGTGGGTGTTAGATCAGTGAAGATGAAGGAAGGCATACTTTAGACTACCGAGGTTGTAGGTCAAGTGAAGTCACTTCACCCATGTGGTGACGTTTCCTCTAGTTAAAGGACTAGGATCAGATTCCCCTCCCCAATCCTAACCTCAACCATTTGTGGGGAAAATTCTAAACTGACCCAAGATCACTGTCTATGGGCAACTTCATCCTACTCCTATCCTATGTACCCAATCAGAAAGAAGTATGTAAGCTCGTCAGGGCCAAGAGGCACAAGATGGTGCGAGCCTTCGGCATGCTGCAGGAAAGGAAGGGAGAGGAGGAGCCTGTGGTAAGCCAGGCCAGTCGGAACCAGCTTGTGCGGTTGGTCCAGCCGGACATTAGCAACGCCCACAGGGAGCTGCTGTGGAGCGTCTCCGACGACAACAACAAAGGCTGCATAGGTGAGTGGTTGGAGTCGACTTCACACAGAGACCCACACAAAGATGTGTTACATGCTGAGTAAATTGCAGATGGCTGCCAGATCTCACAAGACCTGGATAGGTGTTTAATATGTCAGCTATTAATTAATTTATTAATTTAGTCCATCCATCTGTTCAGGGAAAGTGGCATTTGTTTAGCTGGCGGACCTCCTGAACATCCAGGTGAACATGATGAAGTCACAGCCTCACCCGCTGAAGACATGGCTCCCCTCTATCTCTCTCTCCTCCCCCAGTCGGCTCTCCTCCCCATGCGGCACTCACCTGTGCCGCATGGTCCAGCACAGGTGAGTACAGACGTTACTCAGCAGACGTACAGGGAAGAGGTTTGAGGGAGCTTGTGAAAGTATCTGAATGTAGACAGTGCCTTCGGAAAGTGTTCAGACCCCTTGACTTTTCCCACATTTTGTTAGGTTACAGCCTTACTCTAAAATGTAATATTGTTTGTTTTGTTCATCAATCTACACACAATACCCCATAATGACAAAGCACAAACAGGTTTTTAGAAATGTTTGCTAATTTATTCAAATTAAATAACAGATCACATTTACATAAGTATTCTGACCCTTTACTCAGTACTTTGTTGAAGCACCTTTGGCAGCAATTACAGCCTCGAGTCTTCTTGGATATGACACTACAAGCATGGCACACCTGTATTTGGGGAGTTACTCCCAATCTTCTCAAGCTCAGTCAGGTTAAATGGGGAGCGTAGCTGCACAGCTATTTTCAGGTCTCTCCAGAGATGTTCGATTGGGTTCAAGTCCGGGCTCTGGATGGGCCACTCAAGAACATTCAGAGACTTGTCCCGAAGCCACTCATGTGTTGCTTTGGCTGTGTGCTTAGGGTCATTGTCCCATTTGAAGGTGAACCTTCACCCCAGTATGAGGTCCTGAGCGCTCTGGAGCAGGTTTTCATGTATCCGGTCCCTCGGCCAAGGAAGAGGCCTCCTGCATGTCACCCCAGCCTGGTGAGTCCTGTGCCTGTGCTAAGCCCTAACCCTCCTGCATGTCTCCCCAGCTTGGTGAGTCCTGTGCCTTCTCCCAGAGCCAGGCCTCCTGTGTGTCTCTCCACTCAAGTGGTGATCCATGACAAGAAGCCTCCAGTGATGATCCATTGCAAGAAGCCTCCAGTGATGATCCATGGCAAGAAGCCTCCAGTGATGATCCATTGGCACGAAGCCTCCTGTGTGTCTCTCCACTCCAGTGACGCCCTTCAGTCCGGAGCCTCCAGCGTCGATCCCAGTCCGGAGCCTCCAGCGTCGATCCCCAGTCCGGAGCCTCCAGCGACGATCCCCAGTCCGGAGCCTCCAGCGTCGATCCCCAGTTCCGGCCGCCGAGAGCCTCCAGCGACGTCCCCAGTCCGGCAGCCAGAGTCTCCCTCCTGTCCGGAGCGCCAAGATCTCCTCCTGTCCGGCGCCGCCAGAGTCTCCCTCCTGTCCGGCGCCGCCAGAGTCTCCCTCCTGTCCGGCGCCGCCAGAGTCTCCCTCCTGTCCGGAGCCGCCAGAGTCTCCCTCCTGTCCGGAGCCGCCAGATTCGCCCTCCTGTCTGGGGCCCGCGGCGAGGGTCCCCGCTCCAGAGGCGCCACATAAGTGGGCCAAGCTTAAGGTGGAGCGGGGTCCACATCCCGCACCAGAGCCGCCACCGCGGATAGATGCCCACCCAGACCCTCCCCTATAGGTTTAGGTTTTGCGGCCAGAGTCCGCACCTTTGGGGGGGGGTACTGTCACGCCCTGACCTTAGAGATCCTTTTTATGTCTCTATTTTGGTTGGTCAGGGCGTGAGTTGGCGTGGGCATTCTATGTTTTTGTTCTATGTTGTCTGTTTCTATGTGTTTGGCCGGGTGTGGTTCTCAATCAGAGGCAGCTGTCTATCGTTGTCTCTGAGAACCATACTTAGGTAGCCTTTTCCCACCTGTGTTTTGTGGGTAGTTGTTTTCTGTTTTGTGTCTGCACCAGACAGGACTGTTTCGTTTGTTCCGTTTTGTTATTTTTTGTTCTAGTGTTCAGTGTTATTAAAAGTCATGAACACGTACCACGCTGCACCTTGGTCCTCTCCTTCTTCCTCAGACGAACATCGTTACACTTGCATACAAAGTATTATGTTTGGGACAAATCCAATACAACATATTACTGAGTAGCACACTTCATATTTTCAAGCATAGTGGCGACTGCATCATGTTATGGGTATGCTTGTAATTGTTAAGGACTGGGGAGTTTTTAGGATGAAAAATAAATGGAATGGAGCTAAAGCACAGGAAATATCCTGGAGGAAAACCTGGTTCAGTCTGCTTTCCACCAGACACTGGGAGATTAATTCACCTTTCAGCAGGACAATAACCTAAAACACAAGGCCAGATATACACTGGAGTTGCTTACCAAGAAAACAGGGAATGTTCCTGAGTGGCCGAGTTACAGTTTTGACTTAAATCTGATTGAAAATCTATGGCAAGACCTGGAAATGGTTGTCTAGCAACAATCAATTTGAAAGAGCCTGAAAAAATTTGAAAATAATATTGGGCAAATGTTGTACAATACAGGTGTGGAAAGCTCTTAGAGATTTACCCAGAAAGACTCTGTAATCTGCTGTAAGCTTCTAACGTATTGACTCAAGGGGTTGAACACTAATCTAATCAAGCTATATTAGTGTTTTATTTTTCATAAATGTTTTAGATTTATTTAAAAATGTTCTTACACTTTGACAGAGTATTTTGTGTAGATCTTTGACAAAAACTACAATTAAATCCATTTTAATCACACTTTGTAACCCAACGTGGAAAAATTCAAGGGGTGTGAATAGTTTCTGAAGGCACTGTATGTGTGCGCACTATGCAAAGTTGCCCATTCAAATTGGATGTAGTCTATCACAGTGCCATCCATTTTGTCACCAAAGCCCCATATACTACCCACCACTGCGACCTGTATGCTCTCGTTGGCTGGCCCTCGCTTCATATTCGTCACCAAACCCACTGGCTCCCAGTCATCTATAAGTCTTTGCTAGGTAAAACCCCGCCTTATCTCAGCTCACTGTTCACCATAGCAGCACCCACCCGTAGCACGCGCTCCCCAGGTATATTTCACTGGTCATCCCCAAAGCCAACTCCTCCTTTGGCCGACTTTCCTTCCAGTTCTCCGCTGCCAGTGACTGGAACTAATTGCAAAAATCACTGAAGCTGGAGTCTTATATCTCCCCCACTAACTTTAAGCATCAGCTGTCAGAGCAGCTTACCGGTCATTGCACCTATACATAGCCCATCTGTAAATAGCCCACCCAACTACCTCATCCCCATATTGTTATACATTTTTTGCTCCTTTGCACCCCAGTATTTCACTTGCATACTCATCTTCTGCACATCTATCACCCAGTGTCTAATTGCTAAATTGTAATTATTTTGCCACTATGGCCTATTATTGCCTTACCTCCCTAATCTTACTACATTTGCACACACTGTCTATAGATGTTTTTATTGTGTTATTGACTGTTCGTTTGTTTATCCCATGTGTAACTCTGTGTTGTTTGTGTCACACTGCTTTGCTTTATCTTGGCCAGGTCGCAGTTGTAAACTTGTTCTCAACTGGCCTACCTGGTTAAATAAAAGTGAAATAAATAAATAACTCTATGGATTCTCCATTCACAGGAGAGTAGAGTCAGGAAATCGAGAAGGGAGGGGTTTCCCTTCTTATCTACAACATGGTTTGCTGGCCCGAGCGCAGTGGTAGTCTCGACCCATTGTTCACCCATCTTGGAATACTTATGGTTAAATGCCTTCTACTCCCGAGAGAGTTTTCAGCTATTATCGTGAGTGTTGTAAACATTCCACCTCAGGACAAGAAAATATAACACGCTGGCACTTAACGAACTGTACCAGGCTATAAACAAGCAGGAAAACTTACAACCGGAGACTGGTTGTAGACAAGTGATGCCCAAGACAAGTGATTAAAACCTTTCACGAGTCACCAACCCTGATCGGGAGCACCCCCCACTCCCCCCCCCCCCCCCCCCCCCCACTGAGTAGCATAGCTAGCATAGCGTCACAAGTAAATTGTAGCATCTAAATATCATTAAATCACAAGTCCAAGACACCAGATGAAAGATACAGATCTTGTGAATAAAGCCACCATTTCAGATTTTTAAAATGTTTTACAGGGAAGACACAATATGTAAATCTATTAGCTAACCACGTTAGCAAAGGACACGATTTTTTACTCCCAACAGTATTCCTGCGTCAGTAGCTATCACTAATTCGACTAAATAAAAATATATATAGCCACTAACCAAGAAACAACTTCATAAGATGACAGTCTGATAACTATTTATGGTATAGCATAGTTTTTTTTGGAAAAATGTGCATTTTTCAGGTAAAATCACAGTTCTACATTGCAGCTGCAATCTGAAAAGTGCTGACCCAGCCAGAACAATTACAGAGACCAACGTCATATAACGAATTACTCATCTTAAAACATTTCAGAAAAATACACAGCGTACAGATATTGAAAGCCCAACATCTGGGGAATCCAAACAATATTTCAGATTTATTAAATGTTTTATAACGAAAACAAAATGTAGCGCTAAATTAGCATAGCTATACCAGGCAGATTCGGCTAGCGCCCACGGCCAGTTCACATGCACAACAGATATGATAAAACATCGTAAATTGGGTCTTACTATGGCTGATCTTTCATCAGAATGTTGATCAAAGTGTCCTTTGTCAAGAGAGTCGTTGGTTCCGTTCAGAATTGTTCCTTTCCCACTCCATTTAGCACAGGTACCGGTCGAGTGCACGGATTTCTCAAACGATAATAAAATCAGACAACGGAACACCTCAAAACTCCCGAAAAAATTCAAATAATCTGATTAAACTATATTGAAAAAACATACATTACGATGATCTGTGGCACATGTATCAAACAAACTTCGAGACGGAGATAATTAGCCGTACAACAGAAGACAATTCGCATGCTATAGAGAACGGAAGTTGTCGTCACGCCAAAGATTTAGCTCTCATTCACGTCAGTCCCAGATAGACAAGAAATTTCCTCTGACGTCCTCTTGTCACCCAGAGGAAGGCCAATGAGTTGTGTTTCGGGTCATAGGGGGCACGACCATATATAGGCAGAGCTTGAAGCCAGCATAACACATCTTGCTTTTATGTTCTTGGTCATGGAAAGTGCTGTGAAATGACTTCTGTATCACTCAGAGACAAAATTGAAACGGTTTTAGAAACTAGAGATTGTTTTTCTTCCAATGGTATTATTTATATGCATATAGTAAGAGCAATAATGAATAAGAGGCAGTTTAATCTGTAGAGCAAATTATGCTAATGCGAAAACAGCACCCCCTGTATTCTCAAGAAGTTACAGGTGATGCCCAAGTTCCATCAACACGCTTCCTTCCCCACTAGGGTGATAAAGTCCTAGACCACTGTTACTCTTCCCACAAGCAAGCATACAAGGCCCTCCCTCGTCCGCCATTCGGAAAATCAGATCATGACTCCATACTCCTGCTTCCTGTTTACAAGAAGTACCCGTGACTCGCTCCGGTTGAGAAATTATGTTTGATAAAATAATTTAAATGTTGAAGATAATGATTAAATAATTCCACTCTGAAACCTTATAATTGTTATGAAATTGATTAGAATCATAAAATTATAATCTGATGATGTGTGTAGTTTAGTCAGAATTAGGTTAAACAACGTATCTGTATACAGTAATCCCTCGTTTATCGCGGGGGTTACGTTCCGAAAATGACCCGCGATAAGTGAAATCCGCGAAATAGAAAACTTTTTTTTTTTTTACAATTAGCAACTATTACATGTATACAATACAGTGACTCACGTGTAGGCCGTTTCGTCGACATTATGGGTTAGGAGATGTTCGAAATTACAAGATAATTTGGCCAACTTAATGTAAATTTGCCAAGCTGTTTTATGTACGTACCACAGTAACTGCACGAGACGACAAAATGATAGCACAATTCGTAGCATGTTTTGATACAAGAAGCGGGAGTGAGTTTTTAGCGAATCAGAATGCAGAGCACAATGCACCAAAAAAAAAAAAAAAATGCATTATGAAAATCCGCGAAATAGCGAATCCGCGATAAGTGAACCGCGAAGTGGCGAGGGATCACTGTAGTGGGAAACACAGACTGTCTGAGCAAGGCGTAGCTTCAGAGCCGACCTGGCTAGGCCTCAGAGACTTAGGAGAGGACAGGGAGTACTTCTCAAGGTCTCCCTAATCTCGGGGGAATGGAACTGTTGGCTGTGTAGTGATACAAGTGGTGAGAACTGTGGAAAAGGATAAAACTCACCTACTGTTTGTGTGGAAGTATGTGTGCAGCTATAAAATTTATATTTTTGTATTCTTGACTTTAGAACATTCTCTGAATAAACTGTACTAGCCTTTTGCATAAGCTGAGTCTTTGACTAATTATTATTATACCCATGGTCTTACAAACCTATGGGATTGGTCAGAGCTATTGATTGTCAGTGATTATCATTGGGATTGAAAATTCTCATGACAATGTTACAGGACTGCTTTACTAGCGCTGATTGGAATATGTTCCAAGACTGCGCCGATAACGTCGACGAGCTAACCACCTCCGTCACCGGCTTCATAAGGAAATTCATCAGCGACATTGTCCCCACAGTGAAGGTTCATTGCTTCCCCAATCAATTAACACAGGGATTGGCGCTAAGCTAAAGGACAAAGCTACCACACACAGGGCTATCGCAGATAACCCTGAGGCTACGGCTGACAGGAACAGGACCAAGTACAAGAAGTCCCGCTACAACCTCTGCAGAGTCAAACGAGCAAAAGGACAATATAGGAATAAGGTGGAATCATACTACACATTCTCCGAGGCCCACTGCATTTGGCAAGAGCTACAGTCCATTATGGATTACAAAAAAAGACCCAGCCATGATCTGCCCAACGATGCCTCTCTTCCAGACGAACTCAATACATTTTATGCACGCTTTGACAATAACAACAGGCGTACAGTGCGTGAGGGCCCCCACCGACCCAAAGGACTGAATGATCTCGCTCATTGAGGCCAATGTGAGTAAGGTCTTTAATCAGGTCAACACTCGCAAGGATGGTATTCCAGGGCGCTTTCTTTGAGCATCTGCAGATCAGCTTGCAGGCATATTCACTGTAATTTTCAACTTCTCCTTGTGGAGATTACAGACTGGGACATGTCTTAAAGATGAGTACCATCATTCCTGTTCCCAAGAACTCTAAGGCTTCAGGTCACAATGACTACCGCCCTGTAGCACTCACATCTGTAACCATGAAGTGCTTTGAAAGGCTGGTTATTGCACACATCAACTCCATCATCCCAGACACCCTAGACCCACTAATTTGCATACCACGCCGACAGATCCATGGACTACACAATCTTAATTGCACTCCACACTGCCCTTACCCACCTAGATAAGAGGAATACCTATGTGAAAATGCTGTTCATTGACTAGAGTTCGGTGTTCACCATTGTCCACTCCAAGCTTAGGACCCTGAGACTGAACACCTCCATCTGCCTAGTACATCACTGGGGCCCGAGCTCCCTGCTATCCAGGACCTCTATATCAGGTGGTGTGAAAGAAAGGCCCGGAAAATCATTAGACTAGCCACCCAAGCCATAGGCTGTTCTCTCTGCTTCCTCACAGCAAGCGGTACCGTTGCATCAAGTCTGTCACCAACAGGCTCCTGAACAGCTTCCCTCCGACGAACCATCAAACAGGCAAAGCGTCAATACTGGACTAAGATCGAATCATACTACACCGGCTCCGATGCTCGTCGGATGTGGCAGGGCTTGCAAACTATTACAGACTACAAAGGGAAGCACAGCCGACAGCTGCCCAGTGACACGAGCCTACCAGACAAGCTAATTACTTCTATGCTCTCTTCGAGGCAATAACACTGAAACATGCATGAGAGCACCAGCTGTTCTGTGTGATCACGCTCGCCGCAGCCGATGTGAGTAAGATCTTTAAACAGGTCAACATTCACAAAGGCCGCAGGGCCAGACGGATTACCAGGACGTGTACTCCGAGCATGCGCTGACCAACTGGTAAGTGTCTTCACTGACATTTTCAACCTCTCCCTATCTGGGTCTATAATACCAACATGTTTTAAGCAGACCTCCCTGTGCCCAAGAACACTAAGGTAACCTGCCTAAATGAGTACCGACCCGTAGCACTCACATCTGTAGCCATGAAGTGCTTTGAAAGACTGGTCATGGTCATGGCTCACATCTACACCATTTTCCCAGAAACCCTAGACCCACTCCAATTTGCATACCGCTCCAACAGATCCACACATGACACAATCTCTATTGCACTCCACACTGCCCATTCACACCTGGATAAAAGGAACACCTATGTAAGAAATATGTTCATTGACTACAGCTCAGCATTCAACACCATAGTGCCCTCAAAGCTCATCACTAAGCTAAGGACCCTGAGACTAAACACCTCCCTCTGAAACTGGATCCTGGACTTCCTCACGGGCTGCCCCCAGGTGGTAAGGGTAGGCAACAACACATCACACAACACATCCTCCACGCTGATGCTTAACACGGGGGCCCCTCAGGGGTGTGTACTCAGTCCCCTCCTGTACTCCCTGTTCACTCATGACTGCACGGCCAGGCACAACTCCAACACCATCATTAAGTTTGCCGATGACACAACAGTGGTAGGCCTGATCACCAACAATGACGAGACAGCATATAGGGAGGAGGTCACCTGGCCGTGTGATGCTAGTAGAAGAACCTCTCCCTCAATGTGATCACGACAAAGGAAATTATTGTAGACTACAGCAAAAGGAGGACCGAGCACGCCCCCATTCTCATCGACAGAGCTCTGTAGTGGAGCAGGTTGAGAGCTTCAAGTTCCTTGGTGTCCACATCATCAACAAACAAACAAACATGGTCCTAGCACACCAAGACAGTCGTGAAGAGTGCACGACAAAACCTATTCCCCCTCAGGAGACTGAAAAGATTCGGCATGGGTCCTCAGATCCTCAAAAGGTTCTACAGCTGCACCATCAGGAGCATCCTGACGAGTTGCATCACTGCCTGGTATGTGGCCAAGCCTTCTGCCATCCAGGACATCTATACCAGGCGGTGTCAGAGGAAGGCCCTAAAAATTGTGAGACTCCAGCCACCCTAGTCGTAGACTGTTCTCTCTGCTACCGCACGGCAAGCGGTACCAGAGCGCCAAGTCTAGGTCCAAGAGGCTTCTGAACAGCTTCTACCCCCAAGCCATAAGACTATTGAACATCTAATCAAATGGCTACCCAGACTACTTGCATTGCCATCCCCTTCGTCTTTTATGCTGCTCCTACTCTCTGTTATTATCTATGCATAAGTCACTTTATTAATAACTCTAGTCACATGTATATATTACCTCAATTACCTCGACCAACCGATGCCCCCGCACATTGACTCTGTACCTGTACACCCTATATATACACATAGCCTTGCTATTGTTATTTTACTGCTGCTCTTTAATTATTTGTTACTTTATTTCTTATTTTTTAGGCATTTTTCTTTAAACTGCATTGTTGGTTAAGGGCTTGTAGGTAAGCATTTCACTGTAAGGTCTACCTACACCTGTTGAATTCAGCGCATGTGACAAAGCATAACGGGTAGACCCACAATTTCCACAGCACCATTTCCACTCACTCACATACAATCACAATGACACTGCTGCTGCTCTGTTTATCATATATCTATTATGTTTGTTGTATAGCTCCTGTGAGTTTGTTGTGCGTTTCTTCTGACTCACCATATTGTGATCTTGAAGAGCCACCGTACCTTGGCTAAACGTTGTTGTTATACTAGCTCAGCAACGTGAGCATGTTAGAGTGATAGCTTATAAAACCGAGCCGTTTATGAAGAAAAGTCTCATTCTTCCAACACAACATTGGCGACGAGGATGGCTGATCCTGCACTCGTCTTACCCACTATCTCTCTGCCTCCTCCGGACGCATTTCTGCCTCACCCAGGCGATCCTGTCATTCCCTGGGAGCGATGGAAAGGCTTGTTTGAAACGTACCTTCTAGCCACAAGGACTGGATAACGTTGGATACTGGCTGCCAGGCAACTGTCTATCTTCCTACACTGCCTCGGAGAGGAGGGGTGCCGCATTTTCAGCACTTTGGGACCTGCAGCCTCATACAGTGGGGAGAACAAGTATTTGATACACTGCCGATTTTGCAGGTTTTCCTACTTACAAAGCATGTAGAGGTCTGTAATTTTTATCATAGGTACACTTCAACTGTGAGANTATTTGATACACTGCCGATTTTGCAGGTTTTCCTACTTACAAAGCATGTAGAGGTCTGTAATTTCTATCATGGGTACACTTCAACTATGAGAGACGGAATCTAAAACAAAAATCTAGAAAATCACATTGTATGATTTTTAAGTAATTAATTTGCATTTTATTGCATGACATAAGTATTTGATACATCAGAAAAGCAGATCTTAATATTTGGTACAGAAACCTTTTGCAATTACTGTTTGCAATTACAGAGATCATACGTTTCCTGTAGTTCTTGACCATGTTTGCACACACTGCAGCAGGGATTTTGGCCCACTCCTCCATACAGATCTTCTCCAGATCCTTCAGGTTTCGGGGCTGTCGCTGGGCAATACGGACTTTCAGCTCCCTCCAAAGATTTTCTATTGGGTTCAGGTCTGGAGACTGGCTAGGCCACTCCAGGACCTTGAGATGCATCTTACGGCTTGGTTAAGAGGTCCTGGATGGCAAGAAGCTTGGCCCAGTGATGTACTGGGCCGTACGCACTACTCTCTGTAGTGCCTTGCAGTCGGAGGCCGAGCAGTTGCCATACCAGGCGGTGATGCAACCAGTCAGGATGCGCTCAATGGTGCAGCTGTAGAGGATCAGAGGACCCATGCCAAATCTTTTCAGTCTCCTGAGGGGGAATAGGCGTTGTCGTCTCCTCTTCACAACTGTCTTAGTATGTTTGGACCATGACAGTTCGTCGGTGATGTGGACACCAAGGAACTTGAAGCTCTCAACCTGCTCCACTACAGCCCTGTCGATGAGAAGTGGGGCATGCTTAGCCCTTCTTTTCCCGTAGTCCACAATCATCTCATTTGTCTTGATCATGTTGAGGGAGAGTTTGTTATCCTGGCACCACACTGCCAGGTCTTTGACCTCCTCCTTTCACTGCTCAGGCTAAGACCCAGATGCAAATACAGGAGGCGGATAGTACGAGTCTCTGAGTTTAATACAGTAGAAGGGGCAGGCAAAAGGTAAGTGAAGGCAGGCAAAGAGTCGAAATCCAAATCAGAGTCAGGCAGGTACAGGACAGCTGGCAGTACCACTAGCCACTTTAAGCAATGCCACTTAATACAATGTTTACATACCCTACATTACCCATCTCATATGTATATATACTGTACTCTATATCATCTACTGCATCTTGCCATCTTTATGCAATACATGTACCACTAGCCACTTTAAACTATGCCACTTTATGTTTACATACCCTACAGTACTGATCTCATACGTATATACCGTACTCTATACCATCTACTGCATCTGCCATGCCGTTCTGTACCACCACTCATTCATATATCTTTATGTACATATTCTTTATCCCTTTACACTTGTGTGTGTGTGTAAGGTAGTAGTGTGGAATTGTTAGGTTAGATTACTGTTGGTTATTACTGCATTGTCGGAACTAGAAGCACAAGCATTTCGCTACACTCGCATTAACATCTGCTAACCATGTGTATGTGACTAATAAAATTTGATTTGATTTGATTTGATTTGAGGATCAGGGTCAGGACAGACAGAAAGTTCAGAACTGGGAAGACTAGGAAAAACAAAAACTAGCCACAGGAAACACGGGATCACGCTGGTAGGACTTGACGGGGCAAGACGAACTGGCAACAGACAAACAGAAAATGCTGGTATAAATACACAGGAGATAATGGGGACAAATAGGAGATACTTAGTTGGGGTGGAGACAAGCACAAGACAGGTGAAACAGATCAGGGTGTGACACCTCACTATAGGTGTCATGACTCCTACCGAAGGTGGCTCCCCTTCCTGTTCAGGTGGCGCTCGGCGGTCGTCGTCACCGGCCTACTAGCTGCCACTGATCCCTTTTCCCCTTTTCTGTTTATTGGTTTCACCTGTGTTTGTTTTAGGCTGATTGGTTGGGCTTTATTTACCAGCAGGCCCGCCTGCTGGTTGTGCGGGATTGTTTTGATGTGCATGTGTACGCGTCTGTGTGTCACAGTTTTCCCATGTGTTTGGGTTTTTTGCTGGACTGTTTTAGTCCCCCATGTTTGGGGCATTTGGTTGGCGTATGTTCACCGTTGTGGTGCATTAAAAGTTAGCACTACCCTGAACTCTCTGCTTCCTGCTCCTGACTTCTCACTCACTACACCCCGGGCGTTACAATAGGCTGTCTCATCGTTGTCGGTGATCAGGCCTACCACTGTTGTGTCGTCTGCAAACTTAATGATGGTGTTGGATTCGTGCTTGGCCATGCACAAGGAGTACAGGAGGGGACTGAGCATGCACCCCTGAGGGCCCCTCGTGTTGAGGATCAGGGTGGCAGATGTGTTGTTACTTAACCTTACCACCTGGAGGCGGCCCGTCAGGGTCAGTAGTCATTTAGGCAGGTTACCTTGGTGTTCTTAGGCTGAGGGACTACGGTGGTCTGCTTGAAACATGTTGTATTACAGACTCTCATGGACAGGTTGAAAATATCAGTGAAGACACTTGCCAGTTGGTCAGCGCATGCTCAGTGTACCCGTCCTGGTAATCTGTCTGTTGAAATTTGACCTGTTAAAAAAGGTCTTACTCACATCGGCTACGGCGAGCGTGATCACACAGTCGTCCGGAACAGCTGGTGCTCTCATGCATGCTTCAGTGTTGCTTGCATCAAAGCGCGCATAGAAGTTATTTAGCTAGTCTGGTAGGCTTGTGTCACTGGGCAGCTCTGCTTAACTTTGTAGTCCGTAGTAGTTTGCAAGCCCTGCCACATCCGACAAGCATTGGAGCTGGTGTAGTAGGTTTCAATCTTAGTCCTGTATTGACGCTTTGCCTGTTTGATGGTTCATCGGAGGACATAGCGGGATATCTTATAAGCGTCCAGGTTAGAGTCCCGCTCCTTGAAAGAGGCAGCTCTACCCTTTAGCTCAGTACAGATGTTGCCTGTAATCCATGGCTTCTGATTGGGGTATGTACGTACGGTCACTGTGGGGACATCGTCATCTATGCACTTATTGATGAAGCCAGTTACTGTGGTGTACTCCTCAATGCCATTGGAATACTCCCGGAACTATTGTAGCCCTGTAGCTTAGCATCTGCGTCATCTGACCACTTCCATATTGAGCGAGTCACTGGTACTTCCTGCTTTAGTTTTTGCTTGTAAGCAGGAATCAGGAGGATAGCGTTACTGTCATATTTGCTAAAGGGAGGGTGAGGGAGAGCTTTGAACATGTCTTTGTGTGTGGAGTATAGGTGGTCTAGAGTTGTTTTTCCTCTGGTTGCACATGTAACATACTGGTAGAAATGAGGTGAAACGGTTTTAAGTTTCCCTGCATTAAAGTCCTCGGCCACTAGGAGCGCCGCCTCTGGATGAGCGTTTTCCTGTTTGCTTATGGCGGAATACAGCTCGTTGAGTGCGGTCTTAGTAGATGAAAACTCTCTTGGTATATAGTGTGGTCTGCAGTTTATTATGAGATACTCTGCCTCATGTGAGCAAAACCTCGAGACTTCATTAATATTAGATTTACTGCACCAGCTGTTATTGACAAATAGACAGACCGCCACCCCTTGTCTTATCGGAGGCAGCCATTCTATCTTGCCATTGCACAGAAAACCCAGCCAGCTGTATGTTATCCTTGTCGTCGTTCAGCCACGACTCAGTGAAACATAAGATATTACAGTTTATAATGTCCCATTGGTAGGATAATCTTGATCGGAGCTCATCCAGTTTATTATCCAAAGATTGCACGTTGGCTAATAGGACTGATGGTAGAGGCGGGTTACCCACTCGACGTCGGATTCTTACAAGGCACCCCGACCTACGACCCCTATATCTCCGTCTCTTCTCCATGCGAATGACGGGGATTTGGGCCTTGTCCTATGTCTGAAGTAAATCCTTTGCGTCCGACTCGTTAAAGAAACATTTCTTCGTCCAGTACGAGGTGAGTAATCGCTGTTCCAGAAGCTCTTTTTGGTTCATAAGAGACGGTGGCAGAAACATTATGTAAGAAATAACAACACACACAATAGCACAATTGGTTAGGAGCCCATAAAACGGCAGCCATCTCCTCCGGCGCCATTGTCCATCAGTAGAGGCGCTGTGGAAATTGTGGATCTACCCGTCATGCAACAAGAGCTCCAGATTGCCCAGCTAAGGGCCAGACATGCAGACGCTGTCAAAAGTTTAACCGTTTTCGCATCAGTGCAACCACGTGCCTAAGACAGCCACAACACTCAGGCAGTAATCCATACAGTGGTGCCCCACTCAGTGAACTTTACTATGTGTCCACTCAAGGTGACTTTGCTAAATGCAGCAACATACAACCAGTTCTATACATACCTACATCTCTGGAGAGACCTGAAAATAGCTACGCAGCGACGTTCCCCATCCAACCTGACAGCTTAAGAGGATCTGCAGAGAAGAATGGGAGAAACTCCCCACATTTAGGTGTTTCAAGATTGTTTCGCTGCCAAAGGTGCTTCAACAAAGTACTGAGTAAACGGTCTGAATACTTGTAAATGTCTGTTTTACATTTTTTATACATTTGAAAAGATTTCTAAAAACCTGTTTCGCTTGGTCATTATGTGGTATTTTGTGTGGATTGATGAGGGGAAAAAAATATGTTATACATTTTAGAATAAGGCTGTAACGTAAGAAAATGTGGAAAAAGAGAAGGGGTCTGAATACTTTCCGAATACACTGTATTCCTCCATTAACATCTGATGTGTGCATATTAAAATGAGTCAATATCAGTGACTATGCTCCTTCCTCTTTCAGGCATTTGGGCGAATTGTCACTTCCTTTACTGTGGTTGTCTGCTCTCTTGTGCTCCCTGCTGCCAGATGCCTTATCTTACGTGCCGATGGGCCTCTTTCTCTGTCGATGCTGCTTCTGTAGGCTTGTGCTGGGGTCCTTGAGAACCAGCCTCTTGGACTGGCTTAGTTCCTGATCGAGACTATCCCTCAGCCCTTTCCAGCAAATGTGCGCGGACACCTGACTGGCTTTTGCACTGCCCTCCACATGCTACACAGCATTCTGGAACAGCTGGTTTAGCTCTGGGTACAACAGTTTAGGCCTCTTGAGTTGGCTCAATTCCTGGTTGACAGGAAGGCTATCCTTCAACTGCTCCTCTGTCAGGGGGAAGGAAAGGTACTCGGACACCAGACATGCATTGGCACTGGCCTTCACATGCTGCACAGCACCCTGCGTCAGTCCTGGTCACCGCAAGGCCTGCTGGGTCAGCTCAGGACTCAACACAGCCTTCTGAGATGAGCCTGGACAACCAACCTTCCTCAGGATCATCTTGATTGCAGAAGGGTTTTGAGGGTCCGCACACAGAATGGAATCCCAGATGACTTTGACTTTTTTGGAGCCAAGAGAGGGAGTTGTTGGTCAGGTTGTTCTCACCTGAGACCAGAGACTTGACCTGTAGGCCACTGTCACTATGCAGACTGGTGTTCTCCTCTGAGTTGTAATCTTAGTGTAAGGTTCTGTATTTATTTTCTTAGTCAACCTTGTGTTCTGTTTCGTTGTGTTCTTGAACGTAGCCCTGTTTCTTTGTGTTCTTAAACATAGCCCTGTCTTTCATTTTTGTTAATTGATTTCACCTGGTCTCATCAGCTCCTTATTTAGTTCAGTTCATTCTGTTTGTGCCTTTGTGAGGTATTGTTCGTTTTGACTCTACTAAGCCTTTTCCTAGCTCGTTTGTGAAAACCAGTTATAGCCTTCAGTCCTAGTTTTGATTCACCTGCCTGTTTGCCTACCTGTGTATGACCATTGCCTGCCTACCTGTGTATGACCATTGTCTGCCTACCTGTGTATGACCATTGCCTGCCTACCTGTGTATGACCAATGTCTGCCTACCTGTGTATGACCATTGCCTGCCTACCTGTGTATGACCATTGCCTGCCTACCTGTGTATGACCATTGCCTGCCTGTGACCACGATTCCTACCTTCTGCGAAGGTGAAATAAACACCTGGTGCGCTCTGCACGTGAATCTACACCTTTTTCTCCCTGAATATTCATTGCACTATGGTAACCTCGATACCTAAATCCAGGTAAATGTGCTGTCCCTCAATGGAGACTAATCTTATGGATACCTGAAAAGTAGGGAACTATTTTGAGTATACAAGTTACTTGAATTTACACAATTTCAACAAAAAAAAAGTTTGTTGACGTGTTGCTTGATTGAACTATTTTATGCAGTAAAAGTGCGCTGATTGGTTAAAATTGCTATCCCTCTTTTTGTATTGCAGTGATCGGACAAAGAACCAAGATGTTCTATGTAGAACCCCAGAGAACCTTTTTTCTAAGAGTGTAAGGTGATTTAGTCAAACTTGTGAGGTTCTCCATGCGCTTCAGTTGATCACAATCGCTTATAACAGGTCAAAACACATTTGCTGCTACTTCCCTCAATCCCAAAAACGAATTTACATGAGTCTAACCAGGAATCAAAAACTTTTGTTGTTATGCTAGCTCTTTATGATTGTGAGTACAAATTTGTTTCTACTTAGGTTTGTTTGGTTGATTTTCGTTTAATAAACTTCACTCTGAATTGGGTGCTTGTCTTTATTGCGAAAAATGTGCCCACTTTGACAAACTATTTAATTTTGTTCTCTTCATCCAATGCGGTGGTACCTCACAAATAACTACTGTATCTATGTGGAAATAGACACCACTTTTTTTTTTTTTTACAGCCCTCTTATCTCCTACTTACCCTGTAAGTGTGAAGGTTGTACCCTGTAACAGAGTAAGATCACGGACAGATTTTCTGTTGTCTTCATGGGATAGAGTCGTCCAATGCAATGGTACCTCATAAGTAACTAAATTGTATCTACGTGGAAACAGAAACGACTTCATTTTTCAGCCCTGTTACTATGAACATTCATGGTAACTAAAGGTTAAGTACATAGAAACAACGGGAGAAGGTATTTTGGGGGGTATTTACATAGTAATACATTATAAATTACCATGTATGTTCATTGGTGATTCTTAGGTATTACTTTGAAAGAGGCTGGTGTGACTACGTATTTATATAGTAATAAGCTGGTTCTTACTTGTTCTTACTTTTGGGACAAATGTTTTGCTATATAATTACCTTTTGTGACTTTGTATGTTCCTTGGAGTTACTAGGTATAGTTATTAACAGGTACTTAGTTATACCTACCTTCTTACTTGTACTTATCTATATAATTAAATTTTGTGACTTTGTATATACTAATTCATGTAGTACTAACTTCCTTGGTTCCTAAGACTAAATTGACACTATGTGTAAAATGAAGGGTTACAAAGTAGTTGATGCGGTTACTGAAACAGCTGTACCTCTAGATTAGTAGAAGTTATTTCTGTTCTGATTTCAGATTTAAATAACAGAAAAGTCGTCTACGATTTCTGTACACAACTTGTAGACTTGTTTACGTGCTGCTGTGCGGTTTGTTGCTAACCTTACTTTGCTACCTACCAACTTTACGGTTTGTATTTTTTAATTATCGTTTTTTTTATTTTTTTATTCCCTCGCTCAACTTTTTTCATTCAACTTTTTCACACCGGACGCTTTATCTGGACGTGGTTCGTCAAGACCTCCACCAGCCGAAGCTAAGTTGTAACATTAACATTATGCCTTCTAATTGCAGTCGCTGTACTCATAATATACAGGAGAACGATCGCCTTACGGCAAGGATAGCTATGCTGCAAGCCCAGCTTCAGACGCAATCGTTAGGCAAGGGTAATTTAAGTGTAGGAAAGGATGAAACAGCGTCTGTGCCACCAGTAAGTACACCTAGTAGTATAAATCACCTCACACAGTCCTCGCAGCCAGACAATTTTCTCATTGCTTCTAGAAGGAAATGCTGTAGAAATGCTCAACCGGTTGTCGCTCATTCAGCCGACAAACTTTCAACCGGTTCTCCCCATTAAGAAACGGGTCGGTCTCTCCTCCCGTTACGGGGTCTGAGACGCCGAAGCCTCCCACCATTAGCTCTGACAAATTGAAAACCCTAGTCATTGGCGACTCCATTACCCGCAGTATTAGACTTAAAACGAATCATCCAGCGATCATACACTGTTTACCATGGGGCAAGCCTACCGACGTTTAATTAAGGCTAATCTGAAGATGGTGCTGGCTAAGGCTAAAACTGGCGACTGTAGCGAGTATAGGGATATTGTTATCCATTGTTATCCACCAACGATGTTAGGATGAAACAGTCAGACCAAGCGCAACATAGCTTCAGGGTGTAAATCAGCTAGAAAGATGTGTCGGCATCGAGTAATTGTCTCTGGCCCCCTCCCAGTTAGGGAGAGTGATGAGCTCTACAGCAGAGTTTCACAACTCAATCGCTGGTTGAAAACTGTTTTCTGCCACTCCCAAAAGATAGAATTTGTAGATAATTGGCCCTCTTTCTGGGACTCACCCACAAACAGGACCAAGCCTGGCCTGCTGAGCGGTGCTCTCTCTAGCTGGAGCGGTGCTCTCATCTTATCTACAAACATGGACAGGGCTCTAACTCCCCTAGCTCCACAATGAGATAGCCAGCTTGCCAGATTAGTGGAGTCTGCCACCAGTGTAGTCAACTCAGCTACCCAGCAGTTATAGTCAATGAACTAATCTCTGATCATAATCTTGATGTGATTGGCCTGCCTGAAACATGGCTTAAGCCTGATGAATTTACTGTGTTAAATGAGGCCTCACCTCTTGGTTACACTAGTGACCATATCCCCCACACATCCCGCAAAGGCGGAGGTGTTGCTAACATATACGATATAAAATCGTAAATTTCAATTTACCCCCCAAAAAACGACTGCATTTTCGTCTTTTGAGCTTCTAGTCATGAAATCTATGCAGCCTACTCAATTACTTTTTATAGCTACTGTTTACAGGCCTCCTGGGCCATATACAGCGTTCCTCACTGAGTTCCTTGAATTCCTATCGTACATTGTAGTCATGTTGGGAAAGTGGTAAAAGTAGGTAATATGTGTTAAAAGTTACATTGTTTACAATGAATAGAATGTTGGAAGTCATGGCCATTTTTATTAATGGGAGCTTTAAAATGATGAAAAATCCCATCGAAGTGGATGGAGAAGGACAAAAAGAAGAACAAGTTGTATACAACCACACCATTCCATACCAGTCTGCACTTTTTAGAGTTTGAATAGTGTTTCTAACTTAAACCTTGTACAAAAATAGTGTTCCAAATAAAAGTAAGATATGAGTGAAAGATTTAGTGGGACTAATAAGTCAGAACCAAGTTATACTGTCACACCCTGATCTGTTTCACCTGTCTTTGTGATTGTCTCTAACCCCCTCCAGGTGTCGCCCATCTTCCCCTGTGTATTTATACCTGTATTCTCTGTTTGTCTGTTGCCAGTTTGTCTTGTTTTGTCAAGCCAACCAGCGTTTTTGTTATCAGCTCCTGCTTTCCCCCAGTCTCTTTCTTGTCCGCCTGGTTTTTGACACTTGCCTGTCCTGACCCTGTACCCACTCGACCACTCTGCCTGCCCCTGACCCTGCCTGCCGTCCTGTACCTTTGCCCCACCTCTGGATTACCAACCTCTGCCTGACCTGAGCCTGCCTTCCGTCCTATGACTGCGGGATTGACCTTCTCCCTAGCACCACGCCGCCCTGGGGACGTCTGTACTCTCTGTCAGGATCGGAGACCAAGACTATGGATACCTATATTGGGGACTGCCTAGCTGCTGGATTTATCGGTCCCTCTTCCTCTCCCGCCGGCACAGGGTTCTTCTTCGTGGAGGAAAAGGACAAGACCCTGCGCCCATGCATTGACTACTGGTGACTCAATGACATTACGTTAAGAACCATTACCCGCTACCACTCATCTCCTTGGCCTGGAGAGGGCGGAACATCCGTTCATTGTGTGGACTGACCACAAGAACCTGGAGTATCTCCACACCGCCAAGCGCCTCAACTCCAGGCTAGCCAGATGGGCCCTGCTGTTCACACGGTTCAACCTCTCCCTCTCATACCGGCCGGGATCCAAGAAATCAAGGCGTATGCACTGTCCCGCCGCTATAGCCCCACGACTACTACCCCGGAACCCGAAACCATCATTCCCACTTCATACCTGGCGACGGCACTCAGCTGGGGAATAGGGAAGCAGCTCCGTGAGGCGCAGTGTTCCCAGCCGAACCCCAGGGTGGTTGATAACCGGATGTTCGTTCCTGATGCCGTCTGCTCCGCGGTCCTTGAGTGGGCTTGCTCTTCCAAGCTGGCCTGCCACCCGAGCGCCCGTCGAACCCTGACCTTTGTGCAACAGCGCTTTTGGTGGCCAATTATGGTTCCTTACGTGTCTGCATTCGTTGCCGCTTGCATGGTGTGTGCACAGAACAAGAGTCCTCAGCAAGCTCCGGCTGGTCTCCTCCAACCTCTGCCTGTCCACCACCATCCCTGGTCTTACATCTCCCTGGACTTTGTCACAGGTCTTCCCCCTACTGATGGCAACACCGCCATTCTGACCATGGTGGATCGGTTTTCCAAAGCCGCCCACTTCTGTCCTCTCCCCCAACTGCCCTCTGCCAAAGAGACGGCCCAGCTCATGGTGCAGCACGTCTTTCGGATCCATGGACTGACCGTGGACATGGTCTCCGACCGGGGTCATCAGTTCTCGTCCCAGTTCTGGAAGTCGTTCTGCACCCTCATTGGGTCGTTGGCCAGCCTGTCCTCCGGGTTTCACTCCCAGTCCAACCGCCAGTCGGATCGAGCCAACCAGGACCTCGAAATTACCCTGCGCTGCCTGGTTTCCGCCAACCCCACCACCTGGAGCCAGCAGCTTGTGTGGGTCAAATATGCCCGCAACACCCTTCCCTGCTCTGCCACGGTCCTATCTCCCTTTGAGTGTTCCCTGGGGTATCAGCCGCTGTTCTTCGCTGAGCATGAAGAGGAGGTCGGCATACCTTCTGCCCAGATGTTTGTCCGCCGTGGCTCAGTTGGCACTCAAGACCACCTCCAGGTATCGACGACAAGCGAATCACCATCAGACCCCGGTTCCCCAGTATCGTCTTGGGCAGAAGGTATGGCTGTCCACCCATGATGGAGTCTCCCAAACTGTCCCCCCGGTTTATCGGCCCTTTCCCCATCTCCAAGATCATTAGCCCCTCTGCTGTCCATATTCTGTTGCCTCGTACCCTTTGTATTCATCCTACATTCCATGTGTATAGAATTAAGCCCATGTCTCACAGCCCTTTGTCTTCTATTTCCAGGCCCACCCCTCCCCATCATCGATGGCCATCCGACGTACATGGTGAGACGACTCCTGAGGGGTTGACCACGGGGCAGGGGTTTCCAGTGCCTGGTTGACTAGGAGGGATGGCCCGGAGGAGAGGTACTGGGTCCCCGTTAGAGACATCCTGGACCCAGCACTCATCGCCGACTTCCGGCGCCCCGGTCAACCAGGTATGCGGCAGGTAGGATGCCAGGTGGCGCCCCTAGAAGGGGGGGGGGGGATACTGTCACACCCTGATCTGTTTCACCTGTCTTTGTGATTGTCTCCAACCCCCTCTAAGTGTCGCCCATCTTCCCCATTATCCCGTGTATTTATACCTGTGTTCTCTGTCTGTCTGTTGCCAGTTCGTCTTGTTTTGTCAACTCAACCATTGTTTTTGTTATCAGCTCCTGCTTTTCCTCAGTCTCTCTTTTCTCGTCCCGCTGGTTTTTGTCCCTTGCCTGTCCTGACCCTGTACCCACCCGCCTGACCACTCTGCCTGCCCCTGAGCATGCCTGCAGTCCTGTACCTTTGCCCCTGTTGCTGTAATGAACATTGTTACTTCGACATGGTCTGCATCTGGCTCTTACCTGATATATACAATATTTAGTCTGCTGAGCAAGTAACACTAATTAACTTAATAGGTCCTCAAAAAACCTGACAATTATGTCAAATCCTCCATAAAAACATATGCAGTAACAATTGAATGAATTCAATTATACATTCTTAACATTCCTTCAGAAGATGAATGCAAGACATTAAAAATGAATGTATTATTTATTAACTAAATGAGAAACTAATAAATAGGTACTCAAAGTACCCATCACATATGATATAATTTTTTATTGGCAGTAAGAAACGCTGTTTGGCTATAAAAGAAAAGTCTCACTGCCAGCAAGAATCGAATATATGCATGGTATAAACTAACAAGCACTAAGGAATCACTGATATATATATGAAACAACAATCACCAAGATTACCTTCTTGATAAGTCGATAAATTGCATCCCTACCCCAACATTGTTATGTTAATGTTATTCAAGAGCTAACATCTTGCATGATGCTAGCTAAATAGTTAGTAAGCTAGCTACAATGGGCATGAAAGTTTGCTGTTGTCACGGATTTCTAGGAGTGGTGGGTGTAGAGTCAGGCGCAGAGAGCAATACTTCCAAATGAATGCGTTTATTGCGCTTGGTCTAGCCAACAATCAGGCAATGACCATAAAACACGTATGTTTCCAAAAACCAGGAAAAGAACATACAACAAATACGCATGCGAAAACCAACTTCATCACTGACAGTAAGGATAAGCCCGCACAAAAGCAGCTCGGGCACTTGAAGTTTAAATAGACTGTAAATGAACCAAAATAAGCAACAGGTGAAAACAATCAAGACAAAACCAACCGAAAAGAAAAAGGGATTGGTGGCAGCTAGTAGACCGGTGACGACGACCCCCGAGCTATGCCCGAACATAGAGAGGAGCCACCTTCGGTGGAAGTCGTGACCGCTGTACACCACCATGTTCAGTTAATTTTAGCTAGCCATGGTTCAGTTTTTGCAGTGATACGTTTTGGTTTAAACAATACATCTCAAATTATATAAGTGACAAATGAGCTTACAATTTCTAATGTTAGTTAGCTACCTACTAACTAATATTGCTACTCTGATGTACAGCAAACTCCCACGCTTAGTGTCTGCTAAATGACTCAAATGTAAATGTGTAGCTAGCTATTTAGCACCATGAACAATGATACATTAGCTTGGTATGCTCACACCAACTCAGATGAATTAAGCTAGCTATCTACTGTTGTCCAAGTTAGCTAGCTATAAACTATATATTGTATCGACAAATTACTGACATTCAGGAATATTGTTTAACCCCCTAGAGTTGATTGACACACCGGTGCGTCTTGGTAAGATAATAATCAAATCTCCATCAATTTAAGCTAGAGGTACACTACTGTTCAAAAGTTTGGGGTCACTTAGAAATTTCCTTGTTTTTGAGAGAAAGGCAATTTTTTTGTCCATTAAAATAACATCAAATTGATCAGAAATACAGTGTAGACATTGTTAATGTTGTAAATGACTATTGTAGCTGGAAACTGCTCATTATTTTATTTCATGGAATATCTACATAGGCGTACAGAGGCCCATTATCAGCAACCATCACTCCTGTGTTCCAATGTCACGTTGTGTTAAGCTAATCCAAGTTTATAATTTAAAAGGCTAATTGATCATTAGAAAACCCTTTTGCAATTATGTTAGCACAGCTGAAAACTGTTGTACTAATTAAAGAAGCAATAAAACTGGCCTTCTTTAGACTAGTTGAGTATCTGAAGCATCAGCAATTGTGGGTTTGATTACAGGCTCAAAATGGCCAGAAACAAAACTTTCTTACAAAACTCGTCAGTCTATTTTTGTTCTGAGAAATGAAGTCTATTCCATGAGAGAAATTGCCAAGAAACTGAAGATCTCGTGCAAAGCTGTGTACTACTTCACAGAACAGCACAAAATGGCTCTAACCAGAATAGAAAGAGTGGGAGGCCCCGGTGCACAACTGAGCAAGAGGACAAGTACATGAGAGTGTCTAGTTTGAGAAACAGATGCCTCACAAGTCCTCAAC
Source organism: Salvelinus sp. IW2-2015 (assembly GCF_002910315.2). Lineage (NCBI taxonomy): Eukaryota > Metazoa > Chordata > Actinopteri > Salmoniformes > Salmonidae > Salvelinus > Salvelinus sp. IW2-2015. The sequence goes on along the minus strand of NC_036838.1, from coordinate 9,710,777 downwards.
TGGCAGCCTAATTAAATAGTACCCGCAAAACACCAGTCTCAACGTCAACAGTGAAGAGGTGAGTACGGGATGCTGGACTTCTAGGCAGAGTTCCTCTGTCCAGTGTCTGTGTTATTTTGCCCATCTTAATCTTTTCTTTTTATTGGCCAGTCTGAGATATGGCTTTTTCTTTGCAACTCTGCCTAGAAGGCCAGCATCCCGGAGTCGCCTCTTCACTGTTGACGTTGAGACTGGTGTTTTGAGGGTACTATTTAATGAAGCTTCCAGTTTAATCAGAACAACAGTTTTCAGCTGTGCTAACATAATTGCAAAAGGGTTTTCTAATGATCAATTAGCCTTTTAAAATTATAAACTTGGATTAGCTAACACAACGTGCCATTGGAACACAGGAGTGATGGTTGCTATTAATGGGCCTCTGTACGCCTATGTAGATATTCCATAAAAAATCTAAACATTTGCTTTTCTTTGAAAAACAAGGACATTTCTAAGTGACCCCAAACTTTTGATCTGTAGTGTATCTGTTTTTTTGTTGCATTGGATGTGTCTCAATCCAACGCAATCTGCCAATTTGGCACTTCCGCATCTGCGGTGAAAGGTGGCAGAGCTAGAGCGGTTTTTGTCAGACCATTAGACATCCCAAAGATGTGACTTCTCATGAAAATGTCTGTAGCGTCCGAACCACTCTATGGAAAGTGGAGACTCTCACAGTGTGTTTTGTTCTCCATTTTGCTCTACGACCCCCACAAGTGTCAGGGGACTCGTCTGAAGTCGGTACCATTGTTTTGCCAGCTTCTCTTTGTAGTGTCTGAACCATTTGGCCTACAAAATAATGTGACCCCACTGTGGAGATAAAATACCTAGCTCAGAGTATTTTACTGAGAAATGCACACTTGACATGTACACAAAAGTGAGGAATGAGGTGACAGAAGGCCTTGCAAATGCAGAGCGCATTGCAATTACAAGTGATTCGTGGACTTCATGTGCTACCGACTCCTACGTCACTATCACTGCACATTACATGTCTCCAGAGTGAGATATGAAGGGCCACATGTTACAAACCAGAGTCTACAACGAGTCACACACAGGCAAAAATCTTGGTGGTTTACTGAAGCAGTCATGCGTGGAATTGGACATCACCAACAAAGAACCTGCCCTGGGACCTCATGTATAAATTGTGCGTACGTACAAAATATACCCCAAAAATGTGCGTGCGCCAGTTTTCACAGAAAAGTTGGCATTTATACAAATGTAACTTGACAATGTGGTCATCTCCCCACAAACTTTAGACCGTACATACACACATCTCTGCTAGTGGTTTAAATATTGTTCTGCAAGCTGGCAAGTAGCCTAATTTTATTTTTGCCAATGGTGGATATGATGAAAAGATTATTACAAGAATGCAGCCATTTGATGTTAGTGAGAAGAGCGAAAGTCTGTGTTCCATTTTTACAATCTAAAATACAGACATTTATTTATTCCTATTTATTTTATTTTCATAACCATTGTAGAATAAATGTCTTACCTTTTCTGGTCATGATGGGTTCATACAACAAATTACTACACTGAACAAAAATATAAATGCAACATGTGTCACGCCTGCTCCCGCTCCCCCTCTCTGGACTCACCTGGACTCCATCATGTCTTTGATTGCCTCCCCTATATCTGTCACTTCCTCAGTTTCTTCCCTGTGTCTGCATTAATGTCATTTTGTTTAATTTGTCCAGACGCTGTCCGTGGTTTGTTTCATGTCCGTTATTTACTAATTAAATATTCACTCGCTGGACTTGCTTCTCATCTCCCATCAGCTGTCCTCACAACATGTAAAGTGTTGGTCCCATTTTTCATGAGCTGAAATAAAAGATCCCAGAAATGTTCCATTTGCACAAAAAGCTTATTTCTCTCAAATTTGGTGCACAAATTTCTATACATCCCTGTTAGTGAGCATTTCTCCTTTGCCAAAATAATCCATCCACCTGACAGGTGTGGCATATCAAGAAGCTGATTAAACAGTATGATCATTATACAGTGCTGGGCACAATAAAAGGCCACTAAAACGTGCAGTTTTGTCACACAACACAATGCCACAGATGTCTCAAGTTTTGAGGGAGCATGCAATTGGCATGCTGACTGGAGGAATGTCCATCAGAGCTGTTGCCAGAGAATTGAATGTTAATTTCTCTACCATAAACTGCCTCCAACGTCGTTTTAGACGTTAATTTGGCAGTACGTCCAACCAGCTTCACAACCAGCGTTGTGTGGGCAAGCGGTTTTCTGATGTCAACATTGTCAAAAGATTGCCCCATTGTGGTGTTATGGTATGGGATGGCATAAGCTACGGACAACGAACACAATTGCATTTTATTGATGGCAATTTGAATGTACAGAGATACAGTGGCAAGATCTAGAGACCCATTGTCATGCCATTCATCCACCGCCATCACCTCATGTTTCAGCATGATAATGCACAGCCCCATGTCGCAAGGACTTGTACGCAACTCCTGGAAGCTGAAAATGCTCCAGTTCTTCCATGGCCTGCATACTCATCAGACATTTCACCCATTGAGCATGTGTGGGATGCTCTGGATCGACGTGTATGGCAGCTTGTTCCAGTTTCCGCCAATATCCAGCAACTTCACACAGCCATTGAAGAGGAGTGGGGCAACATTCCACAGGCCACAACCAACAGCCTGATTAACTCTATGCGAGGGAGATGTGTCGCGCTGCATGAGGCAAATGGGGGTCACATCAGATACTAACTGGTTTTCTGATCCACGGTACCTTTTTTGTAAGGTATCTGTGACCTATCAAAATAAAGAAAGTTGCACACTCCATATATAAACTTCCAGCAGTTTAATGGGTATTTACCAATGTTTCGGCATCACTGTGCCTTCCTCCTCTGTGACCAATAGATACATAGCTGTATTCCCAGTCATGTGAAATCCATAGATTAGGGCCTAATGAATTAATTTAAATTGACTGATTTCCTTATATGAACTGTAACTCAGTATAATCTTTGAAATTGTTCCATGTTGCGTTTATATTTTTGTTCTGTGTATGTGCCTCTCTCGTTTAATTAGACCTAGTAGCCCAGTAAATAGATAGGCTATATGTATTTCAAATTGCAATCCCATAGGCAGAGTAAGTTTATAATATACAGTTGATATTTTACATTGAAGTAGGCCTATGTATGCTACTGTAAGTACTGTAATTGCTTTTTTTGTAGCTTGCCGAAGACAATGTTTCAGAATTCGTGGCCAGTCCATTATATTTAGGTTGGAAGAAAAGTTTAATGCAAAACACAATTGAATTCAAACGTTCTGCTGACAGGTCTACAATAACTTGCCATTGTTTTCTCTTTTCAGAAATTGACACAGTCCTTTCCCAGATACAGCATAAATTACTCCAAAATATTAAAACATTCTGCTAACACACTAAATAGACCGGTAGCTTGTGTAAAATATTTGACAATATGGGTAGGTTACAGTATTGCTGTGCGATAGGAGCGCGACATCTTTGCCTATTTAATCTCAAAGCCTATACCAAGTCAGGATATAGAAACCCAATAATCTTATGGTAAACGAAATATTGAAAATCAATTTGTGTTTTGTAGTGTGGGCTGCAGTATTTAGCCTACTTTTAAATTGTTTTCGAATATACAATCAATCTTGCAGAATGACGGGGCAGGCACTTGCTATAGGCAGCATGCATGTTTAGTCACGGCAAAATATCAAAACATTCTGCACAAAATTGCCATTGCTCTTTCTTCCAGAAACTGTCGTGATCGAAATCCAAATAGTTCCAAATTATACAGCAAATAAGGGAAGTTATTGTCACCATAAAAGGAGAATGGAGTGCGTTACCAGGCAGAGCTTTAATGTTCGTTCACGCCCGCACAGTTTTACGACTGTATGGCATGTGTCAAGTTTATAAATCTCTATATTTTTGTATGTGATCAGACTTTTCAGAAATGGCACAAGCAGAAATTCAGTGTGAAATTTACGCAACAGTTATAAATGAGGCCACTGGTCAAGGACAACGCAGTTAACTTGATTGTTGCTGTGTTAAGGCCCAGACTATCCTAAATTTAGATGACCTTAAATCGGGCCTCCCAGAATGCCCTGAGTAACGTCAATGATGCACAGAGATTACTGGCAAGAGTGAGGAAGGTAGTTTGTTTTTTCCATCGCAACACAACAGCAACTAAAATCCATCGGGAGAAGCAGAAGCTACTTGCCTTGCCATCCCACAAGATCTAAGATGTGACCACCTGCTGGAACAGCTCCTATGATATGCTTGAACGTTTCCTGGAGCAACAACCTGTTGTTTTTGCCACACATGTCAAGAGAGCTCAGAAAAGGGGATGGACGTGAGCACTGAGAAGGACTTAAGTGTTATGAATTTTATGAATAATGACTAAATGATGTATACATTTAACGTAGAACTATAACTAACAGAATTCTACCCTGTCTCTGTATAATGATGGAGAATGTTTGTCCATAAGAGAAGAAGAACTGTGGCAAACAACTTGTGACCTCTGTGAAACTGATAACAGGGAAGGAAGTCTCCCCACCCAGGGAGGGGAGAAACCTTGGGCTTGTAGTAGATTGTATAACAGGTGGCAGGCAATGTATGAGAAGGAGAAGACTTGTGAACTATATTGTCTGAGAGAAGGAGGGACATTTATGATGAAATGAGAGGTATATAAACCAATGTACAGGAAACGATAAGGAGAGCTCTCGTAAATAAACATTCTGACCATTGTAGACTGGCCTCTGTCTGTTTCATTTCAACAAGAACCTTACAAATTCTTGGTAACAGACCGAGTAGTTTAATTGAAGTTCAGTTTATGAACATTGAGAACATACTTCTCTTAACATTTAAGCAAAGCAGAAGACATCATGGAGGTGATGGCATCTCTCAAAATTGCAACTACCATAATGTGGGAAAAGGAGATCCCAACCATGTCAATGATAGCCACACTTCACAGTATTTCATGATGACACCACATTAATCGCTAAGATGAAGAAGGCCTTTGTCGAAGACAGGCATTTATGTTATTATTATTATTGGATCATCTTGATATTTGATATTTATAAGTGCTTGATCTTTCCATACTAATAAAGCCTATTAAATTGTCAGGTACCTCCATTCTTGCACTTTGCACACTAACATTAAGTCTCCAAATAGTGAGGACCTGAAACCCTGAACAGTTTTCCTTTTCCATTTTCCTGACATAAACTGCACTGAAAGCAAGAGTGTGCAGCCTACAAAAGGATCTGCAGCAGGACAGCCTATGTGCAGGCTGGTTGAGAGGTAATCAAATCAAACTTTATTTGTCACATGCGCCGGATACAACAAGTGTAGACTTTACCGTGAAATGCTTACTTACAAGCCCTTAGCCAACAGTGCAGTTCAAGAAGAAGAAAATATTTACCAAGTAGACTAAAATAAAAAGTTACACAGTAAGAATAACAATAATGAGGCTATATACAGGGGGCACCTGTACCAATTCAGTGTGCGGGGGTACAGGCTAGTTGAGGTAATCTGTACATGTAGGTGAGGGCGAAGTAACTATTCATAGGTAACAAACAAACAGCAGTGTACAAAAGGGGGGGTCAATGTAAATTGTCCGGTGGTGATTTTATGAATTGTTCAGCAGTCTTATGGCTTGCGGGGTAGAAGCTGTTGAGGTGCCTTTTGGTCCTAGACTTGGCGCTCCGGTACCGCTTGCCGTGCGGTAGCAGAGAAAACAGTCTATAACTTGGGTGACTGGAGTCTCTGAACATTTTATGGGCTTTCCTCTGACACCGCCTGGTGTATAGGTCCTGGATGGCAGGAAGCTTGGCCCCAGTGATGTACTGGGCCGTTCGCACTACCCTCTGTAGCGCCTTACGGTCAGATGCCGAGCAGTTGCCATACCAGGCGTTGATGCAACCGGTCAGGACGCTCTCGATGGTGCAGCTGTAAAACCTTTTGAGGATAGGAGGACACATGCCAAATCTTTTCAGTCTCCTAAGGGGGAAAAGGTTTTGTCTTAGTGTGTTTGGACCATGATAGTTCGTTGGTGATCTGGACACCAAGGAACTTGAAACTCTCGACCAGCTCCACTACAGCCCTGTTGATGTTAATGGGGGCCTGTTCGGCCTGCCTTTTTCTGTAGTCCACGATCAGCTCCTTAGTCTTGATCACGTTGAGGGAGAGGTTGTTGTCCTGGCACCAGACTGCCCGTTCTCTGACCTCCTCCCTATAGGCCGTCTCATCATTTTCGGTGATCAGGCCTACCACTGTTGTGTCATCAGCAAACTTAATGATGGTGTTGGAGTCGTGTTTGGCCACACAGTCGTGGGTGAACAGGGAATAGAGGAGGGGACTAAGTACACACCCCTGAGGGGCCCCAGTGTTAAGGATCAGCGTGGCAGACATGTTGTTGCCTACTCTTACCACCTGGGGGCAGGAAGTCAGGAAGTCCAGCATCCAGTTGCAGAGGGAGGTGTTTAGTCCCAGAGTCCTTAGCTTAGTGATGAGCTTCGTGGGCACTATGGTGTTGAACGCTGAGCTGTAGTCAATGAACAGCATTCTCACATAGATGTTTCTTTTGTCCAGCTGAGAAAGGGCAGTGTGGAGTACGATTGAGATTGCATCATCTGTGGATCTGTTGGGGCGGTATATGAATTTGAGTGGGTCTAGGGTGTCTGGGAGGATGCTATTGATGTGAGCCATGACCAGCCTTTCAAAGCACTTCATGGCTACCGACGTGAGTGCCACGGGGCGGTAATCATTTAGGCAGGTTTCCTTCACTTCCTTGGGCACAGGGACTATGGTGGTCTGCTTGAAATATGTAGGTATTACAGACTGGGTCAGGGATAGGTTGAAAATGTCAGTGAAGACACTTGACAGTTGGTCCTCGCATGCTTTGAGTACACGACTGTACCGGAAGACTGTACCGGAAGACTGAGTGATCACGCCCTCAGCAGCCGATGTGAGTAAGACCTTTAGACAGGTCAACATTCACAAGGCCGCAGGGCCAGACGGATTACCAGGACGTGTACTGCGAGCATGCGCTGACCAACAAGCAAGTGTCTTCACTGACATTTTCAACCTCTCCCTGTCCGAGTCTGTAATACCAACATGTTTTAAGCAGTCCAGCATAGTGACTGTGCCCAATAACACTAAGGTAACCTGCCTAAATGAATACCGACCCATAGCATTCACGTCTGTAGCCATGAAGTGCTTTGAAAGGCTGGTCATCACCCCAGGCTCATCACCATATTGTTATTTATTTTATTTATTTTGCTCCTTTGCACCCTAGTATCACTACTTGCACACTCATCTTCTGCACATCTATCACCCCAGTGTTTAATTTGCCATACTGTAATAATTTCGCCACTATGGCCTTTTTCTTGCCTCACCCCCCTTATCCTACCTCATTTGCACACATTGTATATAGACTTTCTCTATTGTATTATTGACTGTATGTTTGTTTATTCCATGTGCAACTCTGTGTTGTTGTTTGTGTCGCACTGCTTTGCTTTTTCTTGGCCAGGTCGCAGTTGTAAATGAGAACTTGTTTTCAACTAGCCTACCCGGTTAAATAAAGGTGAACAAAAAAAAACTAGACCACCTCCAATTTGCATACCGCCCCAACAGATCCACAGATGATGCAGTCTCTATTGCACTCCACACTTCCCTTTCCCACCTGGACAAAAGGAACACCTATGTGAGAATGCTATTAATTGACTACAGCTTAGCGTTCAACACCATAGTGCCCTCAAAGTTAATCAATAAGCTATGGACCCTGGGACTAAACACCTCCCACTGCAACTGGATCCTGGACTTCTTGACGGGCCGCCCCCAGGTGGTAAGGGTAGGTAACAACACATCCGCCATGCTGATCCTCAACACTGTGGCCCCTCAGGGGTGCGTGCTCAGTCCCCTCCTGTACTCCCTGTTCACTCATGACCGCACGGCCAGGAACGACTCCAACACCATCATTAATGTTGCCGATGACACAACAGTGGTAGGCCTGATCACCGACAACAACGAGACAGCCTATAGGGAGGAGGTCAGCGACCTGGCTGTGTGATGCCAGGACAACAACCTCTTCCTCAATGTGATCAAGACAAAAGAGATGATTGTCGACTACAGGTAAAAGAGGACCGAGCACGCCCCCATTCTCATCGACGGGGCTGCAGTGGAGCAGGTTGAGAGCTTCAAGTTCCTTGGTGTCCACTTCACCAACAAACTAACATGGTCCAAGCACACCATAACAGTCGTGAAGCGGGCACGACAAAACATATTCCCCCGCAGGAGACTGAAAAGATTTGGCATGGGTTCTCAGATCCTCAAAAGATTCTACAGCTGCACCATCGAGAGCATCCTGACTAGTTGCATCACTGCCTGGTATGGAAACTGCTCGGCCTCCGACCGCAAGGCACTACAGAGGGTAGTGCGAGCGGCCCAGTACCTCACTGGGACCAAGCTTCCTGCCATCCAGGACCTCTATACCAGGCGGTGTCAGAGGAAGGCCCTAAAAATGGTCAAAGACTCCAGCCACCCTAGTCATAGACTGTCCTCTCTGCTACCACACGGCAAGCGGTACCAGAGCACCAAGTCTATGTCCAAGAGGCTTCTAAACAGCTTCTACCCCGCAAGCCATAAGACTCCTGAACATCTCGTCAAATGGCTACCCAGACTATTTGCATTCCCCACCCTCCCCTCTCCAAACCACTGCCACTCTCTGTTGTCAGCTCTTTAATTACTTGTTACTTTTATCTCTTATTCTTATCCATATTTTTTAAACCTGCACTGTTGGTTAGGGCTTGTAAGTAAGCATTTCACTGTCAGGTCTACCTGTTGTATTCGGCGCATGTGACTAATAAAATTTGATTTGATAATCTTAATCGTAGGTCATCAATTTTATTTTCCAATGATTGTACGTTAGCAAGAAGAATGGAAGGCAATGGGAGTTTACTTGCTCGCCTCCGGATTCTCAGAAGAGAATCTTCCGGCATCTTTTCTTCACGCAAAAGGCGTGGATCTGGGCCTGTTCCAGTGAAAGCAGGATATCGTTCTTGTCGGACTCGTTAAAGGAAAAACCTTCTTCCAGTCCGCGGTGAGTAATCGCTTTTCTGATGTCCAGAAGTTATTTTCGGTCATAAGACACGGCAGCAGCAACATTATGTACACAATAAGTTAAAAAACAAGTTACACAAAAAAATACAAAATAGCACACTTGGTTTGGAGAATGCAAAACGTCAGCCATGTTCTTCAGCGCCATCTTGTATGCGCTGCCACTTGTTAAAACTACTGTAATACTATTTTAGGCTGCTGTATACTCAGTCAAGCCTTTTCTGAAATATCTGGGAGAAATGTCCTCCTCAAAATTACTTTGAGAACTCCCAAAATTATATAGATAAGGCTTTTTATAAAATTATACAAATAAAATCAATCCACCTAAAACGTTTTGTTCAAAATCATTTTCATCCGTCATCCTCCCTAACTTTTAAGTCACCATGTTAATTTTTTCAAAACATAAGTATAGTCCTAATTGTGCATCCAGGTCTAAAATGTTCTTCTCCACTTCGGTAGGTGGCAGTATGTGCCGTGTAGCCTACACCACAACGCTCTGAGGAAAGCACAGAGGACGATCGCTTTGGTTGCTAAATGATGCTGATGCTGGGGCCGCGAATGAGGGCAAGGAGGAGGATGCTGCCGTAGAAATGGTGGTACGTGGAGCGAACCTCCTGAAATGGTTTTGACCATAGAGGCGAAACAATGTGTCACTTCAAAGTCTTCGAGGTTTTCATGTCATCGCGACAGAAGAGAATTAGGTAAAAAGAAAAGCTTTTACTATCCTCTCTTTATTCCCATTCCCCAGTTTTGAAGGGTTATGTAAATATCGCTGTATGTTTGTATACGGAAGGCCCATGTGGCTGATTTAAGAAATTATAGTTGTCTTAATGAATAGAAATGTGGATTTGAATTGCAGTAGATGTAGTTAAAATATAGCAAAACATTTTGATACCAATCCGTTAATGCCAATGGGCTATTATAGAGCTATATCTATTATTGTGCGTATTTTAGTATGATGAAGTTAAGCGCTGGCCTTTTCCAGTGATTAGTTCATATTGGGAATTGTAGTCCGATGTTTTTGCTCTCATATATGCTACATTGCATTCGGTATCCTTTTTTTAATGGTAGGTCTACCTATATCAAACAATTCCATTAAAATATGCAATATTATTGTAAGATTAGTAAGGCTGACGTCCAATTGCAAACTCTGTCCATTACGCGCGAGGAGAAGAAACGGACTGTTATTAGGGTAGAGTATTTGTAAAATGGTACAGGTTTTGTGATTTTTGCTGAATATTTATGGGGTGTCGTGCGCCACCTGTCGCCATAAAGGCGGTAGTAATAGGTGGGTCTCTTGTCAAGCATGAGTATACGCTGCAGTGCGGACAAAAACCGAGGAGTGGGATGGATCGAGAGCCTTGGCGTTGGAGAGCATATAACCGTATTTTAAACCGAGACATCAATTAGTAAGAGAAGGCATTGTATCGGAATAGTTTATCGGAATTGGACCCACTGCTTACCTGGATTTTAGTCGTCGCCAATGTATTTTAATTGTGCATTCATGCAAAGCATACACCTGTACACTGCAGTTTGTAATCATAGGAATCCGCTTGCGTGACACATTTATTGTCGAAGAAATTGGATATTATTCTAATTTAAACAACTTGACAAACTAATGTAGAAAAATATATGTGTGTGTTAGGCCAATACACTTAAGAAAATCATGTTTGATTGAATTTATTGGAAGTTTCGCTTGGGATAATTGCCTGCTAAATGCAAAGGAGTACGGTTCAGTTTAGCGTCGGACATCGGAGTAGATGTTTATATGGACCTTTCTCGCAATGGATTTGGTCATACATGGGGAAAGTATGCTATTAATGAGTGTATAGCTGTAGCAGTGGGGCTACTGTTTGTCAGAGGAAGTCTTCTGCCACCTTAAAATCCCAAATGAAGATTCCAAAAAGACGGAAAAGACTAACGTGCCGTCTCTGCGCCAGGTAATATTCTTCATGACATCTCAGTTTGGCTAANGAGGATGCTGCCGTAGAAATGGTGGTACGTGGGGCGAACATCCTGAAATGGTTTTGACGGTTGAGGCGAAACAATGCGCCTCTTCAAAGTCTTCGAGGTTTTCATGTCATCACGGCTGAAGAGAATTAGGTAAGAAGAAAAGCTTTACTATCCTATTGCTATTTCCATTCCCCAGTTTTGAAGGGTTACGTAAATATCGCTGTATGTTCGTACACGGAAGGCCCGGGTGGCTGGTTTAAGGAATTATAGTTGTCTTAATGAATATAAATGTGGAATTTGGATTTGAATTGCAGTAGAATGTACTAATGGCCGTGGAATGTATTTAAAATATAGCAATACATTTTGATCCTCCCAATCCATTAATGCCAATCGGCTATTATAGACCTATATCTATTATTGTGCGTATTTTAGTATGATAAGGTTCAGGGCTGGCCTTTTCCAGTGATTGGTTCACGTTGGGAATTGTAGTCCCGTGTTTTTGCTCTCATTTATGCTAAATTGCATTCGGTATTATTTTTCCTAATGGTAGGTCTACCTTTATCAAACAATTCCATTAAAATATGCAATATTATTGTAAGATTAGAAAGGCTGCCGTCCAACTGCCAACTCTCTGTCCATTACACGAGAGGATAATAAACTGACTGTTATTGGGGTAGAATATTTGTAAGGTGGGACAAGCTTTGTGAGTTCTTGCATAATCTTTATGGGGTGTCGTGCGCCCCCTGTCGACATAAAGGCGGTAGTAATAGGTGGGTCTCTTGTCAAGCATGAGTCGACGCTGCAGTGCGGACAAAAACTGTGGAGTGGGATGGACCGAGAGCCGTGGCGTTTGAGAGCATATAACCGTATTTTAAACCGAGACATCAATTATTAAGACAAAGAATTGTATCGGACTAGTTTTTCGGAATTGGACCCACTGCTTACCTGGATTTTAGTCGTCGACAATGTATTTTAATTGTGCATTCATGCAAAGCCTACACCGATACACTGCAGTTCGGAATCATAGGATTCCGCTTGCGTGACACATTTTTGTCGAAGAAATAGGATATTATTCTAGTTTAGATTTTTAATTTTGAGTGTTAGGCCAATACACAATTGAATAAAATCAAATGTTTGATTGAATTTATTGGAGGTTTCGCTTGGGATAATTGCCTGCTAAATGCATAGGAGTACGGTTCATTTTAGTGTCGGATATCGGAATAGATGTTTATATGGACCTTTCAAAAGTTCTCGCAATGGATTTGGTCATACATGGGGACATTATGCTATTATTGAGTGTATAGCTGTAGCAGTAAGGCTACTGTTTGTCAGAGGAAGTCTTCTCCCACCTTAAAATCCCAAATGAAGATTCCAAAAAGACGGAAAAGACTAACGTGCCGTCTCTGCGCCAGGTAATATTCTTCATGACATCTCAGTTTGGCTAATAACTTTCACCTAAAGTAGATATCAGTAGGCCTACCGGGCATGAATGGAACTTGCAGGGTGCTTTATTAAAGAGGCTATATATGACTTTTGCCTCTGGGGCTGTGCTTGAGCCACAAGGGGTGCCCTAAATTGACAGAAATGTTGTCCAGAAATTGAACAAAACGTTACGTTTAATTGTTGTGTGATAGGTCTATAGCTATTTATTTAACCATATAACCATATTTAACCATATTATTTAACCATTAACCATAAAAAAAATACTGCTTGTACACTACTTAACCTGGCCCTTTGTTGGTATTGGTTATTGACTAACTCAAACTTTCTCTTTGCCTGTTATTTGTGAATGTTGAACAGTCAGTTGCCTTAGTAGCAGATAGGTCTACAGAGTTATAGCACACACCCAGTGTAGCGTTAATTTGCTTATAGCCCATCAAGAAGTATCAATTAAACTCAATAGAAACATAATACAAATTACAGTTTGTGTTTAAGAGTAAGACTAAATATTTGTATAATTGTTAGGCTATTATAAATGACTTTAGGATGAGATGTCAGATTTGTGTAATTGTTCCAACTTTTTACTTTCCAGTGTTACATGTAATATTACAGGTTCAACCGTGGCTTGGATCAGGACCTATTTACAACATTTATACTGCCAAATATAGATCTGGGACCTGTGAAGTAATCAATAGATTGTAATATATTTTTTAATGTTTTTCTTTTAATTTTCAACTGTCCATTGCTATATACAGTATGTCTCGTCGTTCTAATCATCATCTTATATGGATGTTATGCTAAGTTATTGCATTGTATTGTTTGTGTGTATTGTTGTCTATCATAGTATTATTTGTCATCATTTCATTATCTACTCTTTCAAATTAAACTGTCATTCTCATAAATATTATTTATATCTCTAAACATCATTGATTTGGTTGTGGAGGCAGTTGTAACAAACCTCTTTGTATTTTTTATATTTATTTTGGCTTGTAGGCTTACAAAGGAGGGTTTTGGCATCGACTAAATTGGCCAAGTTCAGGATTTTTTTCTCAGACGTAAGGTTTTTGAAGAGGTTGTAAATATGGTGAGAGGTTAATGTGTTCTTCAAAGTTCCCTTGGAAATGCGGCTGCACTTTTAGCCACCAGTTTGAACACAAAATGGCTGTCGCGGCTTCCTTCGCGGATTTCAAGGAAATTTCATGATTTCGCTTTATAGTTCTGGGAAACTTGAATGCAACCCCTTGGCTTTTTTGCAAAGTAGATCCCCTCACACTATTGTTAGTATAGGACAGCAAATACACATGCAGTTGTGTGTTATAATTGATATGAGTCTCTCACTATCCTCACTGATGCACTGCCCCCTACGTGTTGTTTTTTGCTATGGCAACTGTACCCTGAACTATCACAACCCAGTGAAAATGAAACTATGGTGATGCTAATATGATTTTCATTTTCCAAGATTATTATTGGACTACACCTAAAGGGAGGGAACAGGCCTGCAGTGTTTCCCTACATGAGCAGAATCTGTCATAACACCTGGCAAGATGGCCATAGCATTATAATAGTTAGACGGAGCATTATATATCATCTTAAACCATACAACATGAAGCCTACTCTATACGATCTTATAGGGTGGCATCATGATGAGCAGTCACTACAACTGCTGATCAGCAATTATCTCGATTAATTCATTATTAGTCAGTCATAATTATGAAAGTATAAAATAAGCTTAAAGGGATAGATCACTCAAATTACAAAATGTACATGAATTTCCTTACCCTTTAAGCAGTCTATGGACAAGGAAACCAATATGATTTGTAAAAGGGTGAATTATCCCTTTAATGATTTAAGGTTAAAGTAAAATATTAATTCCAATTCCATGGCTGTAGTGTGTGGGAGTTAATATGGAGCATGTGTAGAGGATGCTAAGTGAGGAAATGCTCCCTGAACAAACCTCTTTGTGTTTCACTTGAACTACTTATAATATTGCCTGCTCTTGTGGGTTTTGGATCAAGTCTGATGAGGGCGCTAGGGCCGCTTTCAGCATGGTGCAATGTTTATGGGACATTTCAGATATAAAATGTCATGTAGAACGAACATGCACCTCTGACATGTAGAATAAGGAGTCACGTACGCTCTATTCATGACATTTCTAGCTGCAAGGTTCCACAACATTTGCCTACTGAACGTGACCCAGGTCTTGCTACATTTGCAGTGTTAGCAGCCTGTAATCTTGCTGTGTTATGAGAGTGCTTGAAATAACCACCAGTTATTGGCATATTGACGTTCAATGACACAGCCTCCGTTCACATGCTTCCCGCCGTAGCAATGCAAATGTTGGGAACCGACCCAGGTGCATTGACACACCTTGCTTTAAAGCCACAAGCACTGGCAATACCACCCTCGTAGGCTCACACCTTCTGTCTTAACCTATTGTATGTGTTCTAGTGCATTTTGTCACTTTTTCACAGCTGACTAATCTGCTAGATAAGGCACACAGTCTCTCTACTGGCCTCAGCCTAGGCATGACTAAGTACACCCCCCCCCCCCCTGCAAATGGAGCTGAGCTGTGCATGCATAACTAATTTTCCATGGCCCTGCATGCAGAATAGCATGGTTTTGGTACTAACCTATTTACATGCATCACTCTTATCCCGATGTTGTTTACCCAGAATAATCATAAGCAGCTAGAAAATAAAAGTTGATAGATATCGGTTCGAATCCCAATACCAATACTGTCTAATAGTTTAGAGGGCTAACAGCGACTGACCAGATATTACAATGTAAAAACAGATTTTGTTTTATAAAGTTACATTTACGAAGTGTCTATCTCATCAGGAAAAATTGGTTGCAATGACGTCATGGTCAGGTTGTATAATGAAGTTTTGCGGAAGTCTTTTTAGCAACCAAATCTGGTTGTTATCTGGTGACGCCTTGATCTCGTCATGAAGAGGACGTCTTTACCTGATTGTAACAGAGACCAGTTGGTCGTAAACTAGGTATATGACGTCTTCTAAACCCCCCCAAAATTAGTTTACAACCAGAAAATTTGAGGCCAAATAATATTTCCATTACTATTCATTTCATAGATATATTGTCAATTTGTTGTTGTACAGCAGTGTTCAAGACTGAGAATGGTTATGATCCCACTTTATAGTAGGTCACTAAAACCATGTATCTCATACAAATTACATATATTGTAGGTACACTATTGGCATATATTGTTACATAATCAAGCTTTTGTTCAAAACTCTTAACTCAGCGCTCAAGCAGAGTGTGATGTACTGTGCTTCAAGTGCCAAAAGTCATTTGAAATTTGATTTGGCCACACCCTAAGGAAAGTGCATCTCCTTATTGGGCCTGATGTTATTCAGATATGAAGGACATTTCGTATCCATGGGACAGATATAGTCGCTGTAGTTGATGTACCTCCAACATACAATATACCTAAGGCCTTATTTACCATTGTTCACTTGAGGCAAGAAATGCAGAGTATGTACTGTCTGTCCCCCTTGTTCTTTCAAGACAATCTAGATGTCKAACTACAACCGTCAATACCAGCAAGCTTTCTGTATGACCAGGGTATTTGCACGGACAACTGCAAATACCATTTTGTTTTCTCCTCCACTTTGGCCCGAGCTAACAAAACGAATGGCTTTYTAAGACAACCCTGACTTATGCCTTTTGCTTTGAGTGCGCTGTGTGATGCCTGCTCTTGGGTATTGTGTTAAAAGAAAGGGAATAAGACTGACTTATGTCCTATTGAATATCCTTTTCCAGATAAATGGCTCATTTAAGTTGGGAGCTGCTCGCGTTCTGTCGGGCTGGCAGATGCAGTGCCTAGTGCCAGCCCTCCAGGACCACGCCAACATGAATGGGACTGGGGAGACGGCGGACATACTGCCGCCTAACTGCATGGTCAAGGACCGATGGAAAGTGGTAAGTACGCTACATAGTAGATCTAGTCGTGGTTTTGTCTTCGTGTATAGTCTCTCTATATCAGTGTTTCCCTAAGGGGCTTAGTACAAGGTTACCTTCACACACACAGATTTGACTCCCCATTACTAAGGTTCTACGTGTCTCACCAGAATTAAAGGGATAGTGTACTCGAAAATCTGTGATTTCATACCTTGAAGTAGAGCAGATAAATCCAAAATCATTTTGTCAGGTTTTTTCATACCTTTAAAGCAAGCAAATTACAGAATTCTGTAGGCCTCCATCCAGCCTGAATGGGAAAGATTYTAACTAACTAATACACAGCAGTATCTATTCCGTGTCGTTCCTATTCATTTGAGACCACAAGATTGTCCAATGATTTAAACTCTACTTCTGGAGCTACAGAACAGAATGTAAAATTGACTCAATACTGATGTTGGGGTGTTAAATCATTGGACACACTTATTTTGTGGTGAAATGTCCCTTTAATGGTATCTGACAAACTTTTTGGGGTTACTTCTGGCCCTTTAATTATGGTATCCTATACGCAGTTCCACACATTTGGCCCACTGAATTAAGAAAGTGATAGCGCAACAGCCAAAGTTACTGTGCTTCTGATGGTGATCACTTGGACGACCCTGTCAGAACCAATCGCGGATTGACAGATCCCTCTGCCAAAGAGCTGAGGAAGAAAGTAGAGGGTGTTTGCGGATGGCTGGTAAATATTTGTCTTCGGCACTTGGCTGTCATGATCAAGCCATAAATGATAATAGGGTTGTTCAAATCACTTAAGTACTTGGTGAAAGAATCATAAAGGCAATAGAGGAGTTGAGGAAGTGGGGCTGGAGAAGGAGGGATGGGACGACGGAGGGCAACTATCTAATCACTCAGAAAAAAAGGAATTTACTCGATTACTGTTCGACCAATAAGACACACCTCTCTATCGCCTGGTCCCAGATCAGTTTGTCCTGTCTTGCCAACACATTTTGGTCGTTGTCATGCCAAACAATGACAACGACCATAGGAGTTGGCAAGACAGCACAAACAGATCTAGGATCAGGCTAACCTACTCTTCCATCAAAACTGGTGTTCCTCGTGCAAAAGGGTTTGTCAAGTTGAACTTCAATTTGATTAGCACAGTACATTTATTTCGTTGATTTAAAGCCAGCATTCGAACAGCGCAAGAAGAATGTTATTTAATACACCTTTTATCCTCGACACCTTTCTAGCTGAAGAAAATCGGAGGAGGAGGTTTTGGGGAGATCTACGAAGCGCTGGACTTATTGACGCGGGAGAACGTGGCGTTGAAGGTGGAGTCGGCCCAGCAGCCCAAACAGGTCCTGAAGATGGAGGTGGCAGTCCTGAAGAAACTGCAGGGTAAGGGCCCACTGCGGTGGCCATTTTGGACCTTTTCTGCTAGTTTTTATAACAATGAGCCTGCGGCAGCCATTTTGTGTTTACCATTATGCTTAGTCAATGAGTATGAAGGTGTCTGTGCTGCTCAGCCATTCTTCATTGACTTGTCATTCTCACAGTAAATGGCATTCTTTGTTGATGTCTCTTGACTTGAACCCAGATCCCACCCCTGACACCATGTGTCAACATACTTTGTGTTGTAGTCATGACAGACAAATATATAACGTTTCAGTCAGCTACAGTACATAGTCAAGTAAGAACATTTGTCTTTCCTGTGTAATATAAATATGTGTTACATCAATACTGCTTAAGACTGCACTTATGATTGGTTATAAAAATCTGCTATGTCATACTCATGACAGTCTAGTAAGAAGCGTAACCATCTCTCCTCATGACAGCACAACGTAGGTTTCAGGACAGTAGAACCAGGTAAAGTGTTACTGCGTTGGGTTTCCTTTGAGACACCTTGTCAGAGAGTGACACAAAATAAATTTCCGCTCATATTGTCATGACCACCCTTATTAAGCGTCCTACAGCGTTAAAAGCTGCAGAGCCATGCAGTCTACTGTGACAGACGTCTGCAACTCCATAAAGAGCCAATTACATTTGTTTAGGAAATATGTAATAATGGGCTGCCAGACTATTGTGACTAGGTGGCTGTGGACTTTCAATAGAGCTTTTGTCCAAGTGGCTAGGGAGAGGAACAATGGCTCTGTCTGCCCTGCATTAAGCTAGTTTAATGGAGCCTTCCCTTCTGCCTGTCCTAATTTAGTGGGTCACCGATGCACTATTTAAGCATATCTGTTTCGCTTTTTGCATTTTGGTGTGCTGCTTGCATTATGGCCCTTGAATCTTTTGCTCGAGGTTCAAGCAAATGTGGAAACAGATGTCTCTCGCTTACCACACCCATAGTAGCTTCACGGAAGAGTGGCTAAGAATAGCTTAGACCTATTGAATCAATAGGTAACCTAGTAAACTACTTCACATCATTGCTCATGTTGTTATTGATTAAGGGGCCTTTGATCTCCTTGAAGTTCAGTGTAGGTAAAATGTCTACAAGGCCATTATGTAGTAGCTGTAGTGAAAAATACTCCACTCATGATAAAAAGGCACTTAAAAATGTGCCTGAAGGATAAGCAATATAGTGCTGTTTGTTTTTGGTTAATACGTACATCGGTAGGAAGTAGAGAGGTCCCAATAATCAGATATCTTACAATTGTGCCCTTAAAGCCAAACATACATCCTCACAGTACTTTATTGATGCTTGATTGCATGGTCCCGACAGTATATCCAAAAACAGTGAACAAATTAGAGCAAATCCTTTGACTTAGACTATGCCTTTAATTCTGCCATAACGGGCCCTCTATATGTTTTTATGTATATTAACTGTTGTGACTCACAGCATGTTTTTGCATGCTGGGTGGGGCAGCAGTATCGTGTTAAACGTGATGGTGATCACGTGGCACATAGAATGAGAGCAACTCTCCTGCTGGAGTATGCACGTCAATGTGCCAGGGTGACAAGTGACTCACTTTGGCTACGAGTCATCGTCACAATATGAGGGGAAAAAGTAACCTCGAAAGCTGTCACACGTCAGTCACAGTGTGACTGTCGCCCAAAGCGACACATGATTGGTTTGCAACATGTACTATGTCTTTGAAGAAGCTAATGTTTATGTGAGTGTGTGTGTGTGTGTGTGTTGGTATTTCTAGGTACATATTAAAGGAAGACTGCAATGTGACATCATCAAAGCGGGGCGAAACAACAAACAAATTCAAATCAGCTTAGACTGCTACTGTTGGCCCTTCCCAGCATTCCCATATCATGAGGTGCCAATACTGTTGTCGTTGTAAGCAGGACTGTAAGCAGGACGACACCCTTTGGCATATGATGATGTCATATTATAGACTATACCTTTTTAAATATCAAACAACCAAAACGATGAGATCAAATGAAGTTCCCTCAGATTCTTTTTTTTTTTAAGTCTGAGATTCCTAAATGTTCGGTGCTAACTGAGTCACATTAACAGGGTGCTCCATCAAAAGATMAATGGTGCATGAGGAATAACAATGATTTATGCCCAACTGATCATCCTTAATTGGGATTAACTGTGAAGAAAAGGAAGACCAGGAAACATGGACTGCCCGGCTTATTCCTTTGTCCAGTTTTATTTGTCTGGCAATATTTTATATTTTATAGAGTATTTAACACAAGGCCATGTCCTAGAGAAAGACAGAAGTACTGAAAAGAACAGTCCTGAGACAGAAGAAAACCTGGAAAGAAAAGATGACTTTCTCCTTTCTTCAGCCATTGATTGTCAACATGAGTGGTTCTGCTGTATTTGCATTGATTGATATGGGAATTTCAAAATGGATCTCACCTAGGCCCTGTCACCACTCTCATCTCCCTGGTGTAACCAATGAAAACCAATCCAATCATCAAGTTGAAGTGAAATGGAATATTTTGGCGTCTGCATCTTTGAACTACGATTCTTAAAATATGCCTTTTTGTTTAGGTAAAAACCACGTGTGCAAATTTATTGGCTGTGGGAGAAATGACAAATTCAACTACGTGGTCATGCAACTTCAGGTAAGAAGCTGACATTTGCTTTTTTGAAAGATTGACCACCATCCCCAAAAAGCATTCTGTGAGAATCTGACCACCATTCAACAAACACACATTTTCTAAAGAAGTGCAATTTTATAAAGCCTGCATAAGGCATTGTGAAATGTGAAGTCTTTGCAAATAGGCCATATTAACTGAATAAATGATTCATAAGCAGCGGCTGGTTAGAGGCTGACAAAGCACATACTGATGATGGACAATAAATGCAAATGTCATATGTGACATGATCCAACATAGCATTGTCAGCCTTCTATAATATGAAAGTATCTTATGGAGAGTCTATACCTGTGTCTTAGTCCAATCCATTGTCGATTGAGACACAGCCTATAAAGCTATTCTGCCATGTTACTTGGGTGTAAAAATCCATCATGACCAGACTTTTGGTACTGTATGACTTATTGACAAGGCTGCAATCAGCTTCCAATACAAAAAAACTCTATGTGCTGTACAGAATTGACTTGATATGCTGTGATAACTTAGCCAAGCCAATGCCCAGGTTCGAAGGAATTCATTTAAGAAGTATCACATTTTATTTTAGTTAAATTGAAACTCAGGGTTGTACTCATAAGGCATAACATGGAAGAAAACATACTGAAACATATTGAAACATATTGAAACATACTGAAACATACAACAGTGGACAAATTAGTTTAGACTACAGTCTAATAGTCTAAATTAGTTTAGACTGTAGGCCTAATGACAATCGCAGAATGTCATTACAATACATGTACAGTAGGTGTTTAGTAACTGATGTCTCTTTGCATTCATCAAATTGCGAGTGCACAGTGCAGTGTTGGGGTTTGGATCCTGAAATGATTTTGTCAGTGGACGAACGTAGCCTACAGGAACGCCTTTGTTAAGGGATTGTTTGACAATCAGATGAAAACATCATGACTGGTTGTGTTTATGCCGCATTAAAAGCGAGAGGCGGTGTGTCCATCAGACTAGGGGGAAGCTTTCCATAAAGTAAATGTAATTAAATTGCCAAAATTATATAGCCTAATTAGTTTACTCCCCTCTATACAGAAATAAATTAAATCATTCAAAATAGGCTACTACACCAGAAAGCATGATTTGGCCACAGAGGACCATTTGCTTCTTTAAACAAAAGCTGTGGATTGTTTTCAATTGCATAGCCTACAGAAGGAAGGGCCCGCAATTTGGGCAGCTCGCGTGGCAAATAGTTGATTGTTGAGTTGTGACTGTCAGTGAAAAGCAGAGAGACCCAGACAAGCATATTGCAATATTTAAAAATTCTATCTTGTATTTGTAACCTAGGCTTACTTAACGCCACTACGCGCTGCATTGAACAGTCTTTTCTGCGAACAGCGATTTAGTTATATTATTAGCCTAAATTATGACTAATCAAATCACATTAGGAATAGTAGGCTTTCTTACGTAAGTCTGCAAATGCGAGGATGCATGGAATGCTTTATTTAAGGTGCATGTTTATGGTGAAAATTTGCTTCCCCAAACTTGAAACCCAAGCACTATGTTAATAGGTATTGCATGTTAAGTGATATGACAAATCTTTACTAGGCCTAGGTTACTAGGCCCACAGACATCATATATGAAATGAATAAGGATTCTATATGTAATTCTATGATTACACCTAGGTGATTGGGTGTCCCGTTCCGATAAGAAATGATGTGTTCTTTCGCACAAAACCTGTTTCTTTACATATGGTTGGTTTTCTGGAGTAGGGTGAAGTTGCCCCCAAATGCTGATTTTTGGGTCAGATTTGTATTTTCCCCACCAAAGGTTAAGGTTAGGATTGGGGGAGGGAAGCTGATCCTAGATCTGTACCTAGAGGTAACTTCACCCCAGAGCGTTGTTTTGTTTTGGGGGGTGGAGCAGGGACGCAATTTGGCGGACCTGAGGAGGAGCCAGCCTCGGGGGACTTTCACCATGAGCACCACGCTCCGCCTGGGGAAACAGATCCTGGAGTCTATAGAGGCCATCCACTCTGTTGGCTTCCTGCATCGAGATATCAAACCGGTACGTAACATACAGATGCAGACTTGTTTTTGTTGCACGTGTCGTGGCACAGCATGCCACAGCTTTATGAAGGGTTATCAGTGCTAATTCTAAAATACAATGCTTAAATGCAAATGTGTGTCATTTTTGCATTCTAATTTACCATTTAACCATTGCATTTTAGAGTTGGCACTGATAGCCTTCCATAATGCTGTGGCATGCTGTGCTGTGACGCATGGGGAAAAGACTGCATCTGTATTGTCCATCAAAACGGAAATGTATTTTTGCCATCGGTTCGTTTCATTCGCAATCTCAGACACCACAGTCACACACACGCAGCGTTGGGTGAGCAGCAGAACAGCACCCCTGGAGCAGGTTAGTGGTTAAGTGCTTTGCTCAAGGGCACAACGGCAATCTGTGGCTTCTTAGATGGTCCTATAGCCGATGTTTCCTCAATGCCCCCCTCTTAAGAACAAGCACCCCTCCTGGCTAGGTCTAATGGCACAGTGATGGTTCCTTGGTGTTGCTACAGTAGCCCATCACTCTTACCGACTGAGCCACACGACCATATCTGTAATGCACTGAATAATCATGTATTTTCTCTGCAGTCAAACTTCGCCATGGGAAGGCTGCCTTCGACCTTGAGGAAGTGTTACATGTTGGACTTCGGCCTCGCGCGGCAGTACACCAATACCACTGGAGAAGTCCGCCCTGTAAGTCTCCTCTTTTGTTCCTTTGCTTTGGTTTGTCCTACGAAATGTTTGTTTACATTTGAGTCATTTAGCAGACGCTCTTATCCATTAAGTGCCTTGCTCAAGGGCACATCGACAGAGCATTGCCGGCTTGGGGATTCGAACCAGCAACCTTTACTGTCCCAACGCTCTAACCGCTAGGCTAACCGCTACCTGCCSCCCAGTTCAATGTTATTGTGATGTTATTAGAATAATGTCCAGCTCGTGGGTAAGTTCCAGGTCATCTTTATTGCAATGGTGAGGCTGCACAGATTAGCAGGTCTGAGATTCCAACATCTGGGCCTATCATTTATAAACCATCTCAGAGTAGGAGTGCAGATCTAGGATCATGTCCCACTGTCCATGTATTTATGATCTAAAAGGCAAACGTGATTCTAACTTAGCATCCTACTCTGAGACTCATTATGAAATGGTCATACGATATATCCCTGTTCTGCGATGTGCAGCGCAACAGAAATGAGCCAGACCTGGAACGCGCCCAGTGTTCCCTAAATGGTGGGGTCAGGATCAATGACGTCACATGACCCACCCTAAAGCATGTAACACTGAGAATCTCACTGCCGATAGACTGCCGATAGGTACTTATCACAGTGGGAGGCCGTTCCTTCTCTTGCTAGAACAAAAGCGGTACCGTCGAACCTACGAATCGCAACGCTCGTCAGTGGCCAACAACTTGACTTTGAGCCAATCCGAGAGCATGAGAATTTTGGGGGGGCATTTTCTTTGTACATCCACGGACAAGGCAGTCACACTTCATATACAATGTAGGCTATGGGATGGTAGTTAGCTAAGTGCACAGACACAATGCACACAACACTAATTACTTCCTCCAAGAGTGAAACAGGGAAGGATTACCTGGATTTGTCCAATAACAAACACACATTTTCAGTTTTTGTGTTACAAAACATTTTTTAAGTTTTCCTTTGGGTCTGTGCCATAATGAACAAGAACRTTGTCTAGGTTGTGGGTCACAATGCAGAATTTTGAGGATCACTGGACTATATTATCATCGTTGGTACTGTTTTGTTTACGTTCAGACCCTGGGTTTGGTGCATTGCAGTACAATTCATGCACAAGTGAGCTCATTCATTGTACAATATCTGAATCCTTGTTTTACTGTTCCTTGTTTACATGGGTAGCTGTCCAATATGCCTGGCGGTATCGGCTTTTTAAAAAAGCGCTTAGGGCCGGTTTGCCGGACCCAGATTAAACCTATTACCGGACTAAAATATATGCTCAATGGAGAATCACCATTGAAAGTGCTTTGATATCCAGGAATAGGTTTAATCTGGGTCTGGGAAACCTGTTGGTAATGTACAAAATCAAACAGATGACAGTTAAAATGCWTTATCCAGTGACTGCTTATGACATCGGTTATGTTGTGTTAGCTAATGATAGTACAGTGACATCTTCAAAGTGACATCTTAAAAATGGATGGATCATATTGGTTATATTTGTGCCTAGTCCATGGTTTGGCTAATATATAATATATACTGTAAGATATGCCACTTAGCAGACACTTTTATTTTTTTTGTATGAGATTTCCTGCAGGCTTTGGTCATTTCTATCAGCCTTTTAAAATGACCCAGAAAACCCTTTTTATTTACAATATCATAGTCTTATTTAATCATTTGGGTGTCAAGTGGAAGCCTCTCCATCATTTTCAAATTGAGTTGAAATGTTCAGCCCATTTGTCATTCACATCATACACAGTAATCCCTGGCTTTTGTAGTTAGTTTACATGCTAATCAAAGTCTTAGGGGATATGCGACCGGAACTAAGCCGAAGAAGGACTAACCTCCCACTTTCGACCGGCACACTCTCTCTCCCTTTTCCTTCACTCAATCTCTTTTTTTCTCTCTCTCTCTCTCTCTCTCTCACTCACTCACTCACTCACTCACTCACTCACTCACTCACTCACTCACTCACTCACTCACTCACTCACTCACTCACTCACTCACAAATGCATTCTCACAAGCAAATGCGCGCACACACATACACACCTTCATCCCAGAGA
Source organism: Salvelinus sp. IW2-2015 (assembly GCF_002910315.2). NCBI lineage: Eukaryota > Metazoa > Chordata > Actinopteri > Salmoniformes > Salmonidae > Salvelinus > Salvelinus sp. IW2-2015. Next base: position 9,685,532 of record NC_036838.1, on the reverse strand, counting down.
GAGGTATCCAAAGTGCTTTCTCTCAATCTGTGGTGTCTTGTCTTATTTTAGCTCACTTCAAGTGTGAGTCAATCACTCTTACAGTAACTCTCCCCCTCCTCCCCCCTTTGCTCCTCCGTCTCATTCATCCGCTCCCATCCCCTCTTATTGACTGCATTTTCAATCTCTCCTCTTCTTCCCGCCTTTGATCTTCCCTATTCTTCTCTTCTTCTTCACTTCCATCCTGTCATTTCCTCCTCTCCCAACTTCTCCCTGTCTCCTTTTATCTCTCTTAATCTCTTCTAGCACTTTCACCTCCTCTCCTTTTTTCTCCCTCTCATCAATTGCATATGCATTCATCCTCCTCACCCGTCTCTTCTTTTTCCTCCCCTCCCTTCTTTCCTCTTCTCCTCTCCCCTCCTTGTCACTAGACTCTCAGGTAACTTCTATCTTCTCTCCTTTCCCCTCTTGCCCCTTCTACATTTCTGTCATCCACTCCATTTCTCTTTCGGATCCTCTCCCTTTCCATTTCCCTCCCCTCCTTTTGCCTCCCATTTCTTAGGCACCACTCTCCCTTCCCTCTGCTTTCCTACTCTCGTCTCTTTGACTCAGTCACTATCTGCTCTCCTCTATTTCTCTCTGCCACTTCCCTCCCTCTCCTCTCCCACCTCCCTCATATCTCTGGCTCTACCACTCTGTGTCCTCATGCAGCCCCCCCCCCCCTCTCTCTCTGTGTTCGGAGCTCTGTGAGTGCAGCAGCGTGAGATGAATATTTAATTTGCATGCATGCGTCAGTGGGCAATGCCCTGGGGCATCGCTCCCCCCTTTACCCCCCCAACACCCTTCTCTTGCTCTCTGATTTTTTTCTTCTTCTAGCCAGTACAGCTGAGTCAGCTTCAGCTCATTGATTTGTGATGAATGCGAGGCTCTGGCTCCCTCTCTCTCTCTCTCTCTCTGCGTTTTCCCTTTTTCTCTCCCGTTTGCCTCTCCCTCTTTCTGTCTACCTCTCACCCTCCTGTTTGTCTCTCCATCTTGCTTTATTTAACTCCCCCTGCTTCCATGTCTGTCTCTCGTTCTTTACCCCTGCTTCCCTCCCTCTCTCTCCCTCCTTCTCATTCCATCTCCCTTCTCTCTTCATCTCCCTCTTCCCCCAGTTCCTGGCAAATAGCCATGTATGCCTCTCTCCTACCCTGAGGCAGCCAGATCTCCAGGGAAGGATGTGTCAGGGGCCTCTCCAGTCCAAATGACCTTCATCTTGCCGCTATGTCAGCCCCTTAGCCATAAAGCATATTTGTTAGCACATAGCCGTCAGCCTCCAGCCATTTGTCACAAAGCATATTTGTTAGCATGTAGCCTTTAGCATCCAGTGCTTGTGCAGTGAATGACCTACCAGCTGCTACATACTGTAGTGTTCTCTCTGCAATGAAGAGGGATCTTCCCTCACTTTCCTTCCCTGATAACTGAATAAATCATTGTGGGTAATAAATAGCGGAGCTATTTTTCCTCCCGTGGCACGCGTCATGCGTTTCTCAGAAATCTTGTTTTCCATGACTGCTGCTGAGAAGTGGAAAATAATTATGTATGTAGAGATTTTGGCATGCTAATTCATTTCCTATAACATGTCTCTGTATAACACTATATAACACCATTATATAGGCATAATTAAGGCTGTTTCATGCACATTATTGCCTCTTGGATAGGATAACACTCAATCCACTTGCATACCTACAGTAGGTGATAAAATGGGATGCAGTTTTTTGAAACTTGAAAACAGCCAGTTGAAAAAAGTAAGGTCCCTACTCACCAGCAGTTCCCAAAAATCAAACTGAATCGTTTTCTGAATGTGTGATGTTGTAAACCAGAATGTGATTGTTACAGGAAGTTGATACACATAAAAAAAAAAAAATTCTGCCAGAATTGTGGCCATTGGTGGTCAGCAAGGACATTACTTATTGTGTATATATAGTTCTGTCTCTATTACATAAACGCCAATAGAAAATGTTTGACAAGTTACTGCCATTACCATGTGTAATTTAGACCTCATGAACGTCACTGTTTTCCTATGTGATGTGTGCCTATTTATTTTACATTTCCTTACATTTATTCATACATTTTGTTTCAGTGCTTGCCTTTGTTTTGTGTTTTACAGTTCCTTTTGGACATTTGATTTTGAAGTGCATGCTCCAACCCSTTTCTCCATCAGATCCTTGCTCCGCCATGGCTGTCACGTGCATGGTGACAGAGTGACGTGAGTGTGGTCACCAAGCTTTCTGTTCTCCTCATAGCAGAGGGGTCACACTAAGGACACCCACTTTCGACCTTTCTGTTATACTCATATCAATGGTTACTGTTTCTAATGCTAGGACCCCGTTATTGCTGCTGGCAGCTATTTTATATAGCAACAGCTATAAATGGATCTATCTACATAGCAATGATATTAGAGCCACATTCGGATGTAAGACAGTTGTACATTAATTACTCGCTCTCTCGCTAACTTGAACTCTTTCTAACTTACACTTAGATGTTGTTTCTTTTAGGTTTTAGCTATGTGTCAGAGTAGGGCCCTGATTCTGATGCATACGCAGTCAACAAGGAGTAGAAACTTGAAAGCAACAGAAGATCTAAGCGTTCCAAAGAGTGCCATTCTGGATACAGCCCCACTGTCTACCTCCGAGGGCTCAGTGCTCAGTGTTCGATAAATGACCGTGGGACTCGACCGCGAGCGTTCAGTTTGCTCCCCCCGGAGCTAAGGTCACGGCACCAGCAAACTACGAGGGTAACGTGAGAACGAACAGCATGTGCCGCACCACTGATACTGCCATCCCAAGCCAAACTCACAGGAGATTGAGTTACTAAAATAAGCCAGAGAGGCGCAATTCTATTTTGAAGTTTTCAGATTGTCAGTTCAGGAGATGAATCGACATTTAGGAAAACGTTTGAAAGAATAAAGTAGTTATTGAATTATTTCAAGACAAGTTCATTGAATATTGCTTATTGATATTGACTGGATTACAAATGAAATTTAGCTCAACTACAGTATAATACCATAATGGTTTTACCCAAGTCGCTTACTGAGCCAAACACACGCAGACATTAATTCATGAGCTTTTAGTAGGATTAGTGTACAGACGCCTGGTGTGACCCCTCACTTTTGTTTTTGTCTACTTTATTATTTCGTTTTTATTTTATTTATACAATTTAGATTCACTGTGTTTACAGTAAGCATCCATAGCTCCTCTACGGCACTAAATGGCGGCAACAAAAGCATTGATATTACCTATATGTCAGATGGAATTTGCAAGGTCAAATTTAGCATGTTCAATGATGTGCTCTTGGGTCTTAAGATGACTTCTATTGCATGTATCCTCTATGTAGCTGTTGTGTCCTGGTTATTTGGCGCTAACAGATGTGAGATGAATGCTAGTGTAGTGTAAATTGTTACCGGTCATTTATACTGTTCCATTTGTTTTCCTTACTATTTACTTCCCATTTAAGTAAAACAAAAAAAAGAAGGTGTTTTAGTGTTTGTTAGATCGGAATAGTTCGTTTTTAAAACCAATTTTGGAGAGTGAGCAGTAGGGAGAAACCTAGAAGGAAGATGTGTTAGAATTGTTCTTTTTCCAAGACATTGAAGTATGTGCATCTTGATATTGGTCCGTCACTAATACTGTTCCCTTTTGTTTCCTTTCAGCCGAGAACTGTCGCAGGTTTTCGAGGAACTGTCCGATATGCCTCAGTCAACGCACATAAAAACAAAGTAAACAACAATGTTTATGTTGTCGAAATGATATGCTGGAAAATGTATTCTGCCAAATTTTCTCTTTGAAATAGACTTGTTTATTGTGTTGTTCTACTATAAAATGGTGGCAGGCAACCATAGAATAAGGAATTCCAATACATACCCCCTCTAGTAATTTAATAGGATCTCTATGGGGGCAACCTTAGGTTTGGCACTATTAAGGGTATACTGTACTAATTAAAACGATATAGCATGGAGGAAGATACCATTCGTAATCTCTACTTTCATTTTTTTCTCTCCCCAGGAAATGGGACGCCATGATGACCTATGGTCTTTATTTTACATGTTGGTGGAATTTGCAGTTGGACAGCTACCATGGCGGAAAATCAAGGACAAGGTAGAGTCACTTCACTCGTCCACGACAGACCCACTGTATTTCTAGCGAATCGTTAAAGTCAAATAATCACATACGCAAGATGAACAAAACACAAGCCTTTTTGGAGCTTATTTTCTTTCAACTCTTGACAATGTAAGTAACAACTAAACATTTAATTTAGTCCGTTTTTCTAGGTATTTCATTTGTAATGTGAGTAGCGCCTCGAAATCCGATAGAAATAAATGCATGTGGCATATCATTTGGTACGCCTCTCGATTCATTGTATGAAATTGTGCAAACTCCAAATATCCCAGTGTGTGTTGGCTCTCTCGAAGTGGCATATAGGATGATCTAATTTGCCCCTACACCCTTGATCATTTTCACCCCATCAGTTTTCAGACACTTGTGCATATGGCGCAATGGGCAAATGGAGGGGGACTGGTTTGGTTTCAGCTACTGAATGACAAGCAAATAAATAAAATAAAAGTCAAACAAATCTGTTTTTTTCCTTCTGTTTTGCGCAGGAGCAAGTTGGGCAGATAAAAGAGCGATATGACCATAGGATGCTGCTGAAACACATGCCTTCAGAGTTTCATATCTTCCTCGACCATGTATTGGGCCTTGACTACTACACCAAGCCGGATTATCAGGTACCATCGCAGTATAGAGAATAAGGAAAGTACTTTGAAAGTGTTTTGAAATACTCCCACAAACGTCTATTTAAAAAAAAATTGACTGGCCGCTATTGCGGGGACTTTTTTTGTATGCTCACACAAACTGATATGTTGACTTCGTCAATGCTTCCTAGTACTCCCTGTGCTATTTCCAATAACAAAATTGCATCTAAAATGACACCTTATTTCTTATTTACTGCACTACTTTGACCAGAGAGGTACACTACAGTGTAAATGAAATAGGGTGCCATTTGGACACAACCAGAGTCTCATTTGGAGTTGTTTTCTATTGGCCGACTGCTGGTCTGGTCAAGGGAATAGGGTGTATTTGAAAGATTAGGGTGCCATTTGGGATGCATCCAAAGTCACATTTATTTTATTTCCCAGCTGCTGATGTCGGTGTTTGAGAACAGCATGAAGGAGCGCATCATCATGGAAAATGAGCCGTTTGATTGGGAGAAAGGAGGGACAGACTCCACACAGTCAACAAGCGCCTCCACCCAACCACAACACAACACACGGCCCACCGTCGCCATGGTGGGGTAAGGACCCTGATATATTTACCATTAGGATTAAAAGGAGAGTCCACAATATTACATGATCATACACTGCAGGGCGACTTTCTGCATTTTACTTAACACTAGAACCGCTGGGCCTCAAGAGAACCCCCCTCAAGCTAATGAGCAGTGACTCTGACTGCAACACTCTGACAGTGTAATTAATCAATTTCATATATGATATCGCAAAAATTAAAAAAGGTAACATTTGAATAATATTTATTTAATGGTGGCGTGGGCACCTGCTGAGTGAGCATCATTCTGGCTTTTTTGCGCTTAGGCCTCGGAGGTGTAGGTTCATGCTGAGGCTCAGAATCTGAAGAATAATCAGATGTCATGATCCATTTTTCCCCCCCCACCATCTGAGTAATTTTCATTCAGATCTAGTAGCAGTGCTAACGCAGCATGTGCATCCATTCGTCTTTATCTTCTTGCCATTGTATGTTACGCACACTCTCACTGTGTACTCCAAATAGGTCAGAGTAGACTGATAAAACTGCTTGGATTTGGTGGACTGATATAGAGCACATACTATACCATTTTCAGATTATAATTAGAATATACCAATACAATAGAATTTCCCGCCCTGTTCTTCATTCACAATTGGTAATTACATAATTATGCATTGTTCTCATCCCTTCGCTCATTAACTCACCCATTCTCCCCCATCAAACTTTACTTAATATATTTAATCTGTTGGTATAAGTGTGAAATTAGTTTCGGTATTGTTTTGGTTCAATTTTGAGACAATTATCTGGGTGACTAGGGGGTATTCTAGTTTATTATTTCTATGTTGTGTTCTAGTTTATATTTCCTATGTTGGTGTTTTGTATGATTCCCAATTAGAGGCAGCTGGTAATCGTTGTCTCTAATTGGGGATCATATTTAAGTAGCTATTTTTCCCACCTGTGTTTGTGGGATATTGTTTTGTGTWTGTGCATGTGCACCACGTAGTCACGTTTAGTTGTTCGTTTATTGATTTATTGTTTTTTCTTTAAGTTTCACTTTGCAATAAATATGTGGAACTCAACATCCGCTGCGTCTTGGTCCCGTTCTTACGACAACCGTGACAGAATATCCCAAAAACCAAGGACCAAGCAACGTGCAACGATGGGAAAAATAAGCTGGACCTGGGAAGAAATTATGGAAGGACAGGAGACCCTTCCTTGGCAGGAGTCGCAGACGCAAGAAGAACGGCGACGACGCCGGGGACCGCGGCCACAGAAACCAAAATATTTTTGGGGGGGCACATGGACCTGGCAACTGAGCAGAGGGAAGAGCCAGAGAACATCTGGGAGGAGTTAGAGCGGTGGTCGGTCGACCCAAGGAGAGTACTAGAGCCCGCCTGGGAGTCGATGGAACAGTGTGAAGAGGGATACCGGAGAATGGAGTTGGCTAGGAGTATGCGGCAACGCAGGCGTTTGGAGGAGCGTGTCATCAGTCCGGTGAAACCTGGGCCGGCTCCACGCATCTGGCCTCCAGTGCGCCTCCCCAGTCCGGTACGTCCTGTGTCTCCTCCTCGCACTCTCCCTGAAGTGCGTGTCCCCAGCCCGGTACGTCCTGTGCCTGCTTCCTGCACTCGCCCTGAAGTGCCAGAGACGGTCAGGGAGGCATTGGGGAGGTTAGGAGAGAGAGAGAGATGTTGTGTAAGTGTGGTCCGGAGCCTCCGGCGACGGTCCCCGGTCCGGAGCCTCCGGCGACAGTCCACGGTCCGGAACCTCCTGCGACGGTCCACGGTCCGGAACCTCCTGCGACGGTCCACGGTGTCCAGTCCAGCTCCAAGGCCGGAGCCTTCCTCTGCGCTGGTGCCCAGTCTAGGCACGGCGTCCAGTCCAGCTCCAAGGCCGGAGCCTTCCTCTGCGCCGGTGTCCAGTCCAGGCACGGCGTCCAACCCAGCTCCATGGCCGGAGTCCTKCTTTGTGCCGATMCCCAGTCCAGGCACGGTGTTAAGCCCGGCGCGATMGCAGGATCCGTGGTCTGGGCCGGGGCTACGACCTAAACCGGAGCCGCCACCGACAATAATCACCCCCCCATTTGGTTTTAGGTTTTGCTGGCGGAGTCCGCACCCTTGTTTCTCTATGGTYTAGTAGGTCAGGGCGTGACTAGGGGTTATTCTAGTTTATTATTTCTATGTTGTGTTCTAGTTTATATTTTCTATGTTGGTGTTTTGTATGATTCCCAATTAGAGGCAGCTGGTAATCGTTGTCCCTAATTGGGTATCATATTTAAGTAGCTATTTTTCCCACCTGTGTTTGTGGGATATTGTTTTGTGCATGTGCACCACGTAGTCACGTTTAGTTGTTTGTTTATTGATTTATTGTTTTTTCTTTAAGTTTCACTTTGCAATAAATATGTGGACCTCAACATCCGCTGCGCCTTGGTCCCGTTCTTARGTGACAARTATCAACTGGGCACGGCACCTTCCACTGTCGGGAGAAGGGGGGGCAACAGTGGAAAAACATTCAAAAAATGAGATGCCTTCCTTAAACTGGTTATAACTCCAGTTCTGTTTGTGATATTAACATTCTAACAACGGCAGTGTGTTATATGGACCTTTTTAGGAAAAGTCAAGGAGGGGGATGAATCCATGGCTTTAAAAATGTCAGAGTAATAAAAAAATGATATGAATGAGCAGTCAAAATTACTGCTTTAGTGATTCTAGTGTTAACAGGGACAGTGCCCGTTCATCAACATTTCAGTGTTCACATCAATGTAAATGTGCTTGCTGAAATGCCCTCCCTTGAGGCGTGCCCATGTGGGAAGAGCCAAAAGAGGCCATCTTGGCAGATTCACATTTTGTAGTTGTTGATTTTTGTAAGCAGAAAGTTTCCCCATTGTGTACGATGATGTCATATATCTGCGTKTTCCTTTAATCCTAGAGTATTTTTCACCAGTTGTCTGTCTTTGACACTTGACATCTACAGTATCAATAAACAAGGCAATGGTACAAAATATTAGATCCTGAATGTTTCACAACGTGATACAGTCACAGTGCTCTATTTTTAATCTGTCTTTTATACATCTTTCATGGGAGCTATTGTTTGACTCACTCACCCAAATATATCCTTTTGAAGTTCTCTCTCTCTGATGACTGTCTTGTTTGAAGCTCTTTACTGTTTAGCCCCCCTAGACACACACACACACGTTCAGACACACACACACACACACACACACAGCTGCATGACATCCTTATCTCTGGAGACATCATTAGTCTTTCGGTCGTCATCACACACTGAGACTCTATCCTAAATGGCACCCTATTCCCTATGTATGGGCCCTTTTGACCAGGACCCATAGGCCTCTGGTCAAAAGTAGTGCACTAAGTAGGGAATAGGGTGCCATTTGGCATAGAGTCTCAGTGTGAACAGAGAGAGATAACAGGTTTTGTGTCCATCGGTATTGCTGTCACACCTCGAGGCTACWGCCACACTGTTCATCCAAACCCTTTGAAATGCATGATATTGAATTCTAAACTAGGCTGTAAAAGGCATTTGATATACCAGTTTACAATTAATGTTTCACTGAATAAATAGATATGTAAATAGATGTTTACTGAACTTTGAGGGTTGCCTATGCTTAATTTAGGAAATAAAAAAAACATTTTGGAATAGAGTACAGCTGGAACAAAAACCTGCACAACCAGTGGACATATTCACATATACAGTGGGGAGAACAAGTATTTGATACACTGCTGATTTMGCAGGTTCTCCTACTTACAAAGCATGTAGAGGTCTGTAATTTTTATCATAGGTACACTTCAACTGTGAGAGACGGAATCTAAAACAAAAATCCATAAAATCACATTGAATGATTTTTAAGTAATTAATTTGCATTTTATTGCATGACATAAGTATTTGATCACCTACCAACCAGTAAGAATTCGCTAACTCACAGACCGTTAGTTTTTCTTTTAGAAGCGTCCTGTTCTCCACTCATTACCTGATTAAAGATCTGCACCTGTTTGAACTTTGTTACCTAGTAAAAAGAACACCTTCCACACACTCAATCAAACAGGACTCCATACCTTCCACAATGGCCAAGACCAGAGAGCTGTGTAAGGACATCAGGATTTAAAATTGTAGACCTGCACAGGTGGGATGGGCTACAAGGACAATAAGGCAAGAGCTGGTTGAGAAGCAACATACTGTTTGGCCTAATTATTGAGATATGGACAGAGCTCAAGATTGCGGTCAGACTACCCCTCGGTCTGGGGCTCTCCATGCTAAGATCGTCACCTCGTAGGGCATCAATATCCATGAGGATAGGTGAGGGATCAGCCCAGAAACTACAACGGAAGGCACCTGGTCAATTGACCTGAAAGAGAGCTGGGGACCACGGTCTCAAGAACACCATTAGTAACACACTCACGCTATCACTGGATAAAATCCTGCAGCGCACCAGGTCCCCCTGCTCAAAGGCCAGCGCATGTTCCAGGCCCGTCTGAATGCTTTGCCAATGACCCTCTGGATAGATCCACGAGGAGGTACATGGGAGATAGTCATGTGGTCTCATGAGACAAAAATAGAGCTTTTTGGTCTAAACTCCACTCGCCGTGTGTTGGAGGATAGAAGAAGCGAATGAGTACACTTACCTCCAGAAAACACCATCCCAACCGTGAAAGCATGGAGGTTGAGAACGCATCATTCTTGGCGAGATGAACTTCTTCTGCAAAAGGGGACAGGACGACTGCACCGTATCTGACGGGTATGGATGGATGGGGGCCAGTGTATCGCGAATCTTGGGCCAAACAACTCCTTCCCTCAGTAAAGAGCATTGAAGATGGGTCGTGGCTGAATCTTTCCAGCATGACCAACGACCCCGAAACACACAGCCAGGGCAACTAAGGAGTGGCTCCGTAAGAAGCATCTCAAAGGTCCTGGAGTGGCCTAGCCAGTCTCTACAGACCTGAACCCAATAGAACATCTTTGGAGGGAGCTGAAAGTCCGTATTGCAACAGCGACAGCCCCGAAACCTGAAGGATCTGGAGAAGTCTAGTATGGAGGAGTGGGCCAAAATTCCCTTGCTGCAGTTGTTCGTTGCAAACTCTGGTCAAAGAACACAGGAAACGTATGACTTCTGTTAATTGGCACAACAAAGTTTTCTGTACCAATATTAAACGTTCTGCTTTTCTGATGTATCAAATACTTATGTCATGCCATAAAATGCAAATTAATTACTTAAAAATCATACAATGTGATTTTCTGGATTTTTGTTTTAMATTCCGTCTCTCACAGTTGAAGTGTACCTATGATAAAAATTACAGACCTCTACATGCTTTGTAAGTAGGAAAACCTGCAAAATCGGCAGTGTATCAAATACTTGTTCTCCCCACTGTAGGTGTTATATACATGTGTTTATTATATACATTCATACACATTAGTACATACATTGTATATATCGTTGGGCCACCACTGCTCTTAAATCAACTGATTAAACCTGAACCCACCCCCCCACTCCCACCCATCTTCTCCTCCAGAGCCCTCAACACCCCGGTGCCCGTAGACCTCCAGAGGGAGAACACGGAGAACGTGCTGCAGGACGAGCACCTCAGCGACCAGGAGAATGCCCCTCCGGCCCTGCCCCCCGGTGGGAGCCGCCAGGGGGGAGGTGGCCAGACGCCCGCTAAGGGCGAGGGATGGGAGGACACCGACTTCAACCGCAACAAACTCAGGATCAGCCTGGGCAAGGTGAGTAAGGGGGAGGAATGAGGGGAAGGAGACCACAACATTTTACTGTATGGCCTGGTCTCACCACAATGGCCCGTAGATGGAAGGATGGCATCGATGTAGATGTTTTAGCGTAGCTTATACTGTTTGTTGATACAGTATTTTTAGCATTTTTGATTAATGAAAAATATGGGATGGATTGATGGTTGGCTGGGTAGAGGATGATAGACGGACAGAGAGATGCACAGCCAGAGATGGACATCCAGACAGAAAATATGTACACCAGACAGACAAAGGTCTACCCTTTAAACTCCTAGCAGTGGTAATAGACACATTTTAGAATGAATTACTGTTTAGCATACATCATTGTGACCTCCTGTCTCTCCTTTCCCCTCCCGTCTCTTCCGCTCCTCTCCCCTCTGTGTCTGCAGGGGGCCCAGGAGGGGGATGAACCCAGCAGAGGGGCCTGTCCCATGTCTCCGTGCCGGCCAGGAGGGGCCCCCGAGTCCCCCAGTGGCCAGGTGCGCTCGCTCCGGTACCGCCGCATCAACAGCCCCGAGTCAGACCGCATGTCGGCTGCTGATGGGAGGGGCGTCGACGGATACGGCCAAAGGTGACCACAACAAACCAGCTCTAGTATTAGTTCCAGACCTGTACTAGCTTTTAGTATAGTAGTATTTAAGTAATGTAGTTAACCAGGAGGTACAATATACATTTAGTATTGTACCTAGCTACATTAAAGTCTCTTAGGTGTTCCAGGATAGTCCTTTGGGTTAGGGTTGTGAAACTGCTATAAGCCAATCTATTATAGCGCTCCACTTTAATACTTAATTCAATACTTAATGTGTCGGTTTTGTGTGTGTGCATTCGTTTGCGCGTGCTTGTGTGTCTATGTGCCCTTGTACGTCCTCGTGCTTGTACCTGTGTGAATGTATGTGTACACATCTGTGTGCCACAGTATCAGGTCCCGCATGGACATCCTGGGATCGCCCTCGCGCCACGTGTACTCGTCCCAGCCGGCCATGATGCTGTCTGTGGACTGCGGCCTACAGCGCGGGCGGCACGGCGAGGGCTCGGTGGCGTCCGTGGACCAGGAAGCCCACAGTAATGCCTTTATCAGATCGGTGCCGCTGGCAGAGGAAGAAGACTTTGATAGCAAGGAGTGGGTGATCATCGACAAGGAGACGGAGCTGAGGGACTTCCAGCCCACCACGTCGGGCACCACCGATGAGGAGCCTGAGGAGCTGAGGCCCCTGGAGGAGGGAGAGGAGAGGAGGCGGCTGCGTGGAGGAGGTGGGCCTGGAGGTTTTATGTGCATTCAATGATGTGCAATTTCAGTCAGTTCAATTCTGTTCCATTCTATTCGGTTCTGTTGTATTCAGTTCTATTCTGTACAAGTTGTGTTGTGTTGACGATGATGCTCATCTCTCCTCTCACTTTCAAATATTGTTTGATGTTTGACTTAATCCGGCAAATGCTTTTCCTACTACTGAGCCTAACCAAACCATTTGTACTGAGCTGACCTGGTTATGCATCCTCCACAAGCAGAACCGTGTTGAAAAGGACCATGTGAAAATTAAATATTCAACCCATCACAGTTTGGTTCGGGTTGGCATGATAGTGTGAAAAGGGTACTAGATTCCAAACCAATCCTTTGTTTTAGGGGCGGAGATGGTGGTGCGACCCAAGACGACCCACACGACCAACAGCAGCCGGGGCATGCTCACGCTCACTGAGGAGGAAGCCTCCAGACGAAGTGGGGGAAGCCCCGCCATGTCGCCCTGTCATTCACTCCCATCAGGCCGTCCTATTGGACCACAAAGACCGGTAAGAGACCGGGCCGACCTATCGGTGGAGAGAGGCTTCTCTCCTTGCATGTTCATGGGAGTCGGCTCAGAGCTGGGTCGCCTGCTGTACAATGCGATTGATCTTCAGATGATATGGATGAGACCCACCTAAGCGGTGGGTGTTGTTGTTGATCTATCCAGATGATGTAAAGATTAGCTCGTCGGTGCCCCCTCTGGTCGGGATGTCAATTAACATGCAGTGCTAAGCCTAGAGTTGCAAAATTCCGATAACTTTGCCAAAATTACCTGTTTTTCCGGAAATCTCAGTTGGAAGATTCCTTCTAATTTCAGGCATCATTCTAGAAAAACAGGGAATTTTGCAACCCTAGAATTTTGCAAGCCAGTGGGAACTGAATACCTTGGCGGGGGGGGGCGACCATTATTCCCACAGCCATTTTAATGTCATTCACACTGTCATTGGTGTGACATATCCTGCCAGTGTAAAGAGAGAAAAAGTGCATTTTTCTGTGTCAGTAGGCACAAATTGTTCCTTTCCATGAGTTTAGTTTTGCCCATGACTTTTGGTTTTAACCATTGTTTTTGTAATGCTAAGGTATGAGTGGGAGACGTGGCTTTGCTAACTGCATTTTCCAGCATCAGATCAGATGTAGCCTTACATATTAGAATTATTGAACAGTTTATGCTTTTTGGGTGAGATGGTGGCATGAGCAGGGTTATTTTGACAGTGCCCCCCCCCAAAAAAATGTATTTCTACAATATTTTCTCAATAGTTTTCTCAATGAGTCCACAAGAGCATTTTCTCATAGTGCAGTTCCGGCAAATGCCAGATAGGCTGTTCCATACCACGGGCAGATTCCTGTTCCCAGTACGTCCCTGTATTCAGGATGACATTTGGCAGGGTTGCACTGCACTTGATGCCCTCGTTATGACACACTGACTGGTGAAACAAGATATACGCATACATGATGACACTGTCATTCTGATGAGAATAATGTAGCAAACATCCAGATAGCTGGGTCGTATTCAGTATGGCACAACCGAGCAAAAGGTTTTTGTAACAAACAAACAAAATATTTGGACATGTTCAGGTGGTGCAACCTAGTTTCAAAACATTTTCTTCACACTGAACATGTTCTGGACGTCAGTGTTAGAAAGTTAGATGTACACTGTCCTGACATGAAAACCTTTTGGTTGAAAATGTTAAATGAAAAGGTTTAAACCATGGGTCTTCCCATCGCTGCCAACAAATGTGTTTAAGCTGACCGTTACCTCATACATAAAAAGATGCACAAAATAAAATATGGGGAATGTTCAAGTCTTTTAGCTGAATGAATTATAGAGTAAATTCAGCAAATTCTTGGAGAACAGTTGAAGTTGACAAAATGTTTCCTCATTGTTAAAACCAATGTGTCTCAGCCTGTAGCTTCCATTAGTGTTTCAGTTCTTTAGGGGTCTTTGAGGTGAGAATGTCATTCTCCATTTAAAAACGTGCAATCATACTATTTTGCCCAACAGTGATGTACACTACCATTCAAAAGTTTGGGGTGACTTAGAAATGTCCTTGTTTTTTTAAAGAAAAACMATTTTTTTTGTCCATTAAAATAACATCAAATTGATCAGAAATACAGTGTAGCCATTGCTAATGTTGTAAATGACTATAGTAGCTCGAAACGGCAGATTTGTTTTAATGGAATATCTACATAGGCGTACAGAGGCCCATTATCGGCAACCATCACTCCTGTGTTCCAATGGCACGTTGTGTTAGCTAATCCAAGTTTATCATTTTAAAAGGCTAATTAATGATTAGAAAACCCTTTTGCAGTTATGTTAGTGAAAACTGTTGTGGAAAATACTGTGGTAAATATTTTCTTCTTCTTGAACTGCACTGTTGGTTAAGGGCTTGTAAGTAAGCATTTCTCGGTAAAGTCTACACTTGTTGTATTCGGCGCGTGTGACAAATAAAGTCTGATTTGTTCTGGTTAAAGAAGCAATAAAACTGCCCTTCTTTAGACTAGTTGAGTATTTGGAGCATCAGCATTTGTGGGTTTGATTACAGGCTCAAAATGGCCAGAAATAAATAACTTTCTTCTGAAACTCATRGGTCTATTCTTGTTCTGAGAAATGAAGGCTATTTCATGCAAGACATTGTCAAGAAACTGAAGAGCTCATACAACGCTGTGTACTACTCCCTTCACAGAATAGCTCAAACTGGCTCTAACCAGAATAGAAAGAGGAGTGGGAGGCCCCCGTGCACAACTGAGAAAGAGGACAAGTACATTAGAGTGGCTAGTTTGAGAAACAGACGCCTCACAAGTCCTCAACTGGCAGCTTCATTAAATAGTACCCGCAAAACACCAGTCTTAACATCAACATTGAAGAGGCGACTCCAGGATGCTGGCCTTCTAGGTAGAGTTGCAAAGAAAACGCATATCTCAGACTGGCCAATAAAAAGAAAAGATTAAGATGGGCAAAAGAACACAGACACTGGAAAGAGGAAGATTGGAAAAAGGTGTTATGAACAGACGAAGTTTGAGGTGTTCGGATTACAAAGAAGAACATTCGTGAGATGCAGACAAAGTGAAAAGATGCTGGAGGTGTGCTTGACGCCATCTGTCAAGCATGGTGGAGGCAATGTGATGGTCTGGGGGTGCTCTGGTGGTGGTAAAGTGGGAGATTTGTACAGGGTAAAAGGGATCTTGAAGAAGGAAGGCTATCACTTAATTTTGCAACGCAATGCCATACCCTGTGGACGTCGCTTAATTGGAGCTAATTTCCTCCTACAACAGGACAATGACCCAAAGCATAGCTCCAAACTATGCAATAACTATTTAGAGAAGAAGCAGTCAGCTGGTATTCTGTCTATAATGGAGTGGCCAGCACAGTCACCGGATCTCAACCCTATTGAGCTGTTGTGGGAGCAGATTGACCGTATGGTACGTAAGAAGTGCCCATCAAGCCAATCCAACTTGTGGGAGGTGCTTCAGGAAGCATGGGGTGAAATCTCTTTAGATTACCTCAACAAATTTACAACTAGAATGCCAAAGGTCTGCAAGGCTGTCATATCCTCAAATGGAGGATTCTTTGACGAAAGCAAAGTTTGAAGGACACCATTATTTAAAATAAAAGTCATTATTTATAACCTTGTCAACGTCTTGACTATTTRCTATTCATTTTGCAACTCATTTCATATATGTTTTCATGGAAAACAAGGAAATGTTAGTTACACTTTCAACTCTGAAATACAGTTTTCTACACAAATATGTTTCAGTATGAACCAAATACACATCCATGAGTATTTCAAAGAGATTCATAAATGCTTTAAGCGTTTCAAAACAATCACTGGTTGGCATATGGCACAGGTGTCAAACATCCGGCCCAGAGCCCGGATCCGGCCTGCGAGAAGGTCCAATCCAGGCCGCGGGTGGTTTGAGTTTAAAAAAACGAACAATATAAATATTTTCTTTTTTTGGGGGGGGGGTCACAAACTCAATATACTTTAAAATGACTAAAACAAAATTTTTATTGTGTAGAAATTAAAATGGACCTACATACATAAATGTTCTTGACTGTGTCCAGCTCGCTAATAATCATCGAATTGAAAGCTAGACAATCAGGGAGCATCAAAAAGTCACAAAATGATGGATAGAGAACTGTTTTGAGTTTGACATCCCTGGTTGAATGAAGATCATGATGAGTTGATTATTGGAAACAGGTAGCTCCCTAGAGTTGGAGAACTCTGATTTACATAAACTGTGCATGCTGACAAGAAAACATTACGTGTGAATGTATATTCAATGATTATGAACGTGTCATACATTGCTTACTACGGGCTACTGTGTATGTATAATGGGAGGCCCATACACATAGTGTAAGTACAGTAACACTTTATTTATTTTTTATTCCCCTGCGCCAAACACTAGAGGGTGCCACAACACATCCCTGTGCTCAAAACATCCTAACTCAGAGCAGAGTATGTAAACTCTAWATAGAAAAGTATGTGGACACCCTTTCAAATGAGTGAATTTGGCTATATCAGCCACACCCGTTGTTGACAGGTGTATAAAATCGAACACACAGCCATGCAATCTCCATAGACAAACATTGGTAGTAGAACGGCCTTACTGAAGAGCTCAGTGGCTTTCAACGTGGCACCGTCATAGGATGCCACCTTTCCAGCAAGTCAGTTCGTCAAATTTCTGCCCTGCTAGAGCTGCCCCAGTCAACTAAGTTTTGTTATTGTGAAGTGGAAACGTCTAGGATCAACAACGGCTCAGCTGTGCAATGGTAGGCCACACAAGCTCACAGAACGGGACCACCGATTGCTGAAGCGTGTAAAAAATTATCTGTCCTCAGTTGCAACACTCACTGAGTTCCAAACTGCCTCTGGAAGCAACGTCAGCACAAGAACTGTTCGTCAGGAGCTTCATGAAATGGGTTTCCATGGCTGAGCAGCCGCACACAAGCCTAAGACCACCCACGTGCAATGCTAAGCATCGGCTGGAGTGGTGGGAAGCTCGCCGCCATTGAACTCTGGAGCAGTGGAAACGCGTTCTCTGGAGTGACAAATCACACTTCACCATCTGGCAGTCCGACGGCTGAATATGGGTTTGCTGGATGCCAGGAGCATACTACCTGCCGTAATGCATAGTGCCAAATGTAAAGGTTGGTGGAGGAGGAATAATGGTCTGGGGCTGTTTTTCATGGTTCGGGTTAGGCCCCTTTATTCCAGTGAGGGGAAATATTAACGCTAAAGCATACAATGACTTCCTAGACGATTCTGTGCTTCCAACTTTGTGGCAACAGTTGGGGGAAGTCCCTTTCCTGTTTCAGCATGACAATGCCCCATGCACAAAGCAATGTCCATGAAGAAATGGTTTGTTGAGATCGGTGTGGAATAACTTGACTGGCCTGCACAGAGGCCTGACCTCAACCCCATCGAACACCTTTGGGATGAATTGGAACGAGCCAGGCCTAATCGCCCAACATCAGTGCCCGACGTCACTAATGATCTTGTGGCTGAATGGAAGCAAGTCCCTGCAGCAATATTCCAACATCTAGTGGAAAGCCTTCCCAGAAGAGTGGAGGCTGTTACTGTAGCAAAGGGGGGACCAAATCCATATTAATGCCCATGATTTTGGAATGAGATTATCGACGAACAGGTGTCCACATACATTTGATCATGTAGTGTATTTATCTATGAGGTTAGGGTGAGACCGAAAACAGTTCTGTCTGGTGCAGACACACAAAGACTGAAAATAACCACCCACAAAACCCAACAGAAAACAGGCTACCTAAATATGGTTCCCAATCAGAGACAATGACTAACACCTGCCTCTGATTGAGAACCATATCAGGCCAAACGAGAAAACCAACACAGAACACAGAAACACAAAACATAGATAACCCGCCCTGACCACACTAAAACAAAGAAAATACAAAAGAACTAAGGTCAGACCGTGCAGGGCCCCCCCCCCCCCCCCCCCCCAAGGTGCGGACTCCGGCCACAAAACCTGAACCTACAGGGGAGGGTCTGGGTGGGCATCTGTCCGCGGTGGCGGCTCTGGCGCTCTGGACCCCACTCCACCACTATCTTAGTCCGCCTCAGCAGCGTCCCCTGAGCCGCGACCCTCGCCGCCGACCTTGGCCTGGGAACCCCAAAAAATGGGCCCACGGGACTGAGGGACGCCTCTGGACTGAAGGACGCCTCTGGACTGAAGGACGCCTCTGGACTGAGGGGCGGCTCAGGACTGAGGGGCGGCTCCGGACTGAAAGGCGGCTCCGGACTGAAAGGCGGCTCTGGCAGCTCCTGACCGGCGGGCGGCTCCCGACCGGCGGGCGGCTCTGGCGGCTCCTGACCGGCTGGCGGCTCCCGACCGGCGGGCGGCTCTGGCGGCTCCCGACCGGCTGGCGGCTCCCGGCCCTGGCGGCTCCCGACCGGCGGGCGGCTCAGGCGGCGCTGGACAGACGGGCGTCTCAGGCGGCGCTGGACAGACGGGCGGCTCAGGTGGCGCTGGACAGATGGGCGCACCTGTAGGGAGGAGACGGAGAGACAGCCTGGTGCATGGGGCTGCCACAGGACCCACCAGGCTGGGGAGACCTACAGGAGGCTTGGTGTTAGGAGGAGGCACCTGAAGGACCGGGCTGTGGGGGAGCACTYGAGCTCTGGTGCGCAGCCCTGGCACCACTCCCCCAGGCTGGATAACTACTCTAGCCCGGACCCTCCAGAGTGCAGGCACAGGTTGAACCGGGCTGTGGGTGAGCACTGGATATCTAGTGCCTACTACGTGCACCTTTCCCTTAGGCTCCACTCCCACATTTGCCCGGCACGAGCGGAGCGCAAACATAGGACGCACTGCACCCTCCCAGTGCCCCGGAGACACAGCACGCAGAGCCGGCGCAGGATACCCTGGACCGAAACGGCGTACCGGAAACCAGACACGCTGAGCAGGCACAATACGCCCCGGCTGGATACCCACACTCGCATGACACTTTCGGGGGACTGCCCTATAGCGCACCGGGCTATGGGCACGTACTGGCGACACCGTGCGCTTAACCGCATAACACGGTGCCTGACCAGTAACGCGCTGCATATAATAAGCACGAGGAGTGAGCTCAGGTCTGCTACCTGGCTTAGCCACACTCCCCGTGTTCCCCCCCCKAAAAATTTGGGGGCTGCCTCTCGTACCTGTCGCGCTGCCTCCTCATATCGCCGCCGCTCAGCTTTTGCTGCCTCCAGCTCTGCTTTGGGGCGGCGATATTCCCCAGCCTGTGCCCAGGGTCCTTCTCCGTTTTAAAATCTCCTCCCATGTCCAGGAGTCCTGAGATTTCGGCCGCTGCTGCCCGTTACCACGCTGCTTGGTCCTTTTTTGGTGGGTGGTTCTGTAACGGCTGTCGTCGGTGGAAGAAGGTGAGGACCAAGGTGCAGCGTGGTAAGTGTTCATGATGTTTAATAATCATCAAAACAGAACACTGAATAACAAAATAACAAAGAAACAACCGAAAACAGTTCTGTCTGGTGCAGACACACAAAGACTGAAAATAACCACCCACAAAACCCAACAGAAAACAGGCTACCTAAATATGGTTCCCAATCAGAGACAATGACTAACACCTGCCTCTGATTGAGAACCATATCAGGCCAAACGAGAAAACCAACACAGAAACACAAAACATAGATAACCCACCCAACTCACGCCCTGACCACACTAAAACAAAGAAAATACAAAAGAACTATGGTCAGAACGTGACAGTTCCTTTGATATTTCAAGTAGATATTGTGCACCAATATTGAATTTTAAATTTGAATTATATTAAAAAGTACCCGAGTGTCAATCTAGTTAACATAATACAAATATTCACATCAAAATCCGTCTGTTTAACCCCACCAAATTTGTTCTTAACTGACTTGCCTAGTTAAATGTATCTCTCTTAAAAGGTTCAATGCAGCCATTTTCATCTCAAAAAAAAATAATTTCTGGGTAACAATTAAGTACCTTACTGTGATTGTTTTCAATTAAAGTGGCTAAAAAGAAACCAAAATAGCTCCTTAGCTAAATTATATTTCTCAAGCTAGAATTTTGCTAGGACTGTCTGGAAGTGGTTTGAGAGAGGGACCTAATTTGAAGGAGCCTAATTTAACCTGAAAACTAGCTGTTATTGGCAGAGAGTAGGGCAAACTCTCTTTGTTATTGGGCTATTAACTTGTACATTTACATTTACATTTAAGTCATTTAGCAGACGCTCTTATCCAGAGCGACTTACAAATTGGAAAGTTCATACATATTCATCCTGGTCCCCCCGTGGGYAATGAACCCACAACCCTGGCGTTGCAAGCGCCATGCTCTACCAACTGAGCCACACGGGACCTAACACGTGACATACCACTTGGTGATGTCACCAGTCGGTCCAAAAACCCCACCCAATTGCCCCTCCCTGTTGCACACAACAAGCTTCCCTGTTACTTTATTTGGCAGTTAATATGCACTTACTATAGACCTCTTTTTTATGAAGTTGAACATGTGTTTGTCATGGCAGAATGTTAAAATGAGGTGAAATAAAACGTTCAACAAATTACACTACCCAAAAGGGACTCATTTCATGGAACGACTCAGTTATCACTCATTGCCTCAATTGAGTGGAATTTAAATGGAGTTTAAATGCACTGTGGAAGAATACCTTTTCAGATATTTTATTTAAATTTTGCAGCAAATCCTTGTTCTTTGAAAACCCGAAATCAAAGTTGTTTTTATTATTTTTATTGAACAAAATACACGCACTCAAACTATTTTGTGTACAAATCCAAAACTTCACACAACAGCCTTAATTAAAGTCACCTTTTGTAAGGTTCCCTTTTGTTGAAATCTGGTTTTCTGGTTGAAGCGAAGTCAGATAATCAGATTACAACCAGATAAAGGCATCCTTATCATGACGACATCAACAACCCTGGGGAAAATGTTGAAAATGTTGTTGAACCAACATCAGATTACAATCTCTTCAATTTGAATAAAAATACATAAACTAGCTAAGATTATACTAAACCTGATTTCATAGCTTTCCTGCAATTCTACACATTTTGCCAGACAAACATTTGCAATTTTAAAACACATTTCATGCTATTCTATACATTTTGCCATGAGACTGAGAGAACATTTCCAAGGGGCCCCCAACCGACGTGTTCATATGTTTTTTTTGGAGGTCGGGGGCCCCAGGGCATGTGCCCTGCATGCCTCTTCAGTAATCTGGCCCTGGGAAAGGCACCATAATTTGGTTGTTAACTGGTCAGATGATTTCAATTATTTAAAGACGTTAAAAATATGTCTAAAAACATTTATAATCAGAACACAACCTGACATCGACCAGTTTTTCCCACTGGCTTAGATTACAATTTAATATTGTTGACCTTGTTGCCGTGCCTAAAAACCTTTTACACATTACCCAGCATCCATGTATCACTAGGGTCCGTTAGCACTGCATCATTTAGAAACCAGTCCTGAAGAACTCTTGTGTTATGCAGGTCTGCGTACCATTTTATCAACTTGACATTTTATGTCTATTAAACCTTTTGTAAGTTTGCGTGTCTTTTTCTGACTGTTACGGTATGTCCATGAAATATGTTAAAGAACATGTTTTGCTCAGGAGTTTGGTACGAATAAATACCTGCATACACAAGGGGCCTTCAAAACCACAAGGCCAGTTCACCCATTCCCTGTGTCAGTTGTATTTACTTGTCATGGATTACTGTAAAAGGAAACAAAAATTTTGATTTACTTACCTCACCAATAACGTTTTACCAGCCTTATTTGTGATTTCACCGCAAGTGCCTAGTACTGCAGGCCTCGCTACCGCAAACATGATCAAGGACCCTCGTTTTATTTGCCCTGTGACCTCTTCCTTGACATAACTGATGTATTTGCGCAACCTATCAATTAAAAGTACAGTATGTCAAGTTGCACTCACCCAAGGAGAAAAAGCGAGGGTGCCATGGGAACAACAAGCGAAGAAATAAAGTGGTGTTTTGGGGTAAGCACAGTTTAGGATAGTCCTTACTTCTGTTGTTTTATTCTTAATTCGTTTCTGTTCCGAACCCTTTTTTTTGTTGAGCCATATTTATTCCCTTTTTCTTCGTCCTGTGTTTGTGTTTCGTGTGCTTGATGAGACCATCTATATTTTGTGTTATTCATTTAGCATTTTCCAATGGTGATTTTTCGACTAACGTCTTTTAGCAAAATTTAGTGTAAATTTGATGGTGTCCAGGCATTTTCCCAGGTTCAATGTGTTGACATACTAGAGGAACATGTGCAGTACTTGTGTGTTTTTAATGGGATTGTTGGGGAATGTGTCCACTGTGCCTTGATTATGAGAGAGACGGAAACCTACTCTCATTTGCTTCCAATCTGGCAACCCACTTAAGAGTTTTGTAGAATACTGTCTTCTATCCTTTTAACATACTGTAATGGCAACCCTAGCTACAACCATAGTCTTCCTCTCCTTGTTTCTCTCTGGACTACATCAGAGAACCCTTACAGCATGCATACAGGGAAGGAGAGATGTATGACAAGCTATGTTTCAATACTCTATATGGATCCCTTTCCTTGTCTCCTTTTATCAGCTGACCTGAAAGGTACTGGATAGTTGAGAGCCCAAGCCTATAACTCTAAACTATCTAATCTTTTTAGATCGCTGGTGAGGAAGGGTAAGAAGACAAGGAAATGAAGCCGTTTCAGGAGTGTTGGGACGTGGCCCAAATACTAGTCTATAGTCTGTTAGCATGACCTGGTTGTTCCTCCCCCCTTCCATCCTAATGCCCCTCCTTCTGTTTTTTGATTGGTCTCTTCTGCAGCTGGAGGATGACAGGCACCACCCGAGGCCCAATCAGCTGCGGAGGCTGGCCTCCTACGTCTTCTCATCCTCCACGCTGGAGACGGAGCAGTACCCGCACCCCGGAGGGTCCTTCATCCAGCGGAGCCGCTCGGCCGAGAGCAGCCCCGCCCACATGAACGCTTCCACCCACCGGCGCCATGCTCCGCTGCAGAGCCCGGGCAGCCCGCGGAGCAGGCACTCGGTCCTGAACGTGTCGCGCACGCAAATCCAGCAATTGCTTGCCAAGCTCATGAACAAGAACGCGAGCTGAGGGAAGGGCACTCTGCATGCCAAAATGCATTAACGTATACTCGTACACACCCATTGTGTACATACAGAGGGACATACTCATGTACACACACGCAGTTTGTAACCGAAAGAGCCATATTTTGGCGGGTTGGTTAGAACACAAACACATGCACGCTTGCACAGACGTACACGCAAACATGCTGAACTAAAACACAAACAACTCACTTTAATGTAACTAACTTTTTGAAAGGTGAATACGAAGAGAAGAAAAGTGCTGACGGCAAAATATTTTTCGCGCAATAAACTCTTAAAAGTCTGCTCCTTGCAAAGTCAGTTGCACATGCCACAAAAATGTACACAATTTCAGTAAAAAGTGGTGGAAGTGTAAACTTGAGGTTTCTTCATCCTTTAAGGGTGCCGTGAGGAGGTGTCACAAAACCGGGACTGTTAAGAGGCTGTTCAACTTCATTTGCATTCTTCTTTTTCCATTCATGCTGAAGGCTTGAGGGATTGTCGTCGAATGCAGGTCATGTCGGCGATGCGTACCTAAAGGAATACAGTAACGCTTTCGGTAACATTAAAATAAAGGGGCAATCTGTAGTTCAAACAATAACAAGGCGTTCGGACACCCCACCACTGTTTTGGTAAACAGCTGAGGGATGGGGATGAAGAACTATTCTCGAATTCATAGACAGAGCTATGTAAGGAATGAAGATCCATGATATCAAACGTACAGTTTTAGCCATGTTTTGATGCTGTTTAACAATTACATTGTTTACAATCAATGGAGTAAACCAAGCATATATTTTGGCTTCTGATGGGGTACGACAGTTGAACCAAGCTCATGAGGCATTTCTAAGTTATATTCTTTAAGAATCAATGGGTATGTATTAAAATGAATGTACCAATCGCAGATTGCCCGCGCAGGTATAATGCATTATGATGACGTTATAATGCAATGTAAGTCGTTATAAAGGCTCATACATGCTTATAACAAGTAATAACGCTTTACACCTGCAAGCTACAAGTTGTGTTACCACACTTTCCTTAAATAATATTTCCTCATAAGACCTATGTGCACTGTCATGATAATGACATATAGCTGTCATAGGCAGTTACGGCCTCTAGTGATAGCTGACTTTAAGCAGTCGTAACTTTATCAACGGTGTCATAAAAATGTAGAGTCCTAGGTTATCCTTGTTTATCCCAAGGCGTCAGTTATGTCATGCTCCTGACACTGTAATGAGGGTCTTGTGACAAAGCATTCGAGTTCAATTATTCCCCAGAGACGGCATGAGATGCTAGGGTACTATCCGTGCTCTGCAGTCTTCACACTGATCTTGTGTAGCTTGGTCCCAGATCTGTTTGTGCCGTCTTGCAAACACTTATGGTCATTGTCAAATCAAACTTTATTTGTCACATGCACCGAGTGTAGAGTGTACCGTGAAATGCTTACTTACAAGCCCTTAACCAACAGTGCAGTTCAAGAAGAGTTAAGAATATATTTACCAAATCAACTAAAGTTAAAACAAATATATTTAAAAAAGTAACACAATAACATAACAATATTGAGGCTATATACAGTACAGGGGGTACCGGTACAGAGTCAGTGTGCGGGGGTACAGGTTAGAGGTAATTTGTACATGTAGGTAGGGTTGAAGTGACTATGCATAGACAACAAACAGCGAGCAGCAGCAGTGTACAAAACAAATGGGGGGGGGGGGTATGTAACAGTCCGGTGGCCATTTGATTAATTGTTCAGCAGTCTTATGGCTTGGGGGTAGAAGCCGTTAAGGAGCCTTTTGGTCCAAGACTTGGCGGTCCGGTATCGTTTGCTTTGCGTTAGCAGAGAAAACAGTCAATGACTTGGGTGACTGGAGTGTCTGTCAATTTTATGGGCTTTCCTCTGACACCGCCTGTTATATAGGTCCTGGATTGCAGGACCCAGTGATGTACAGAGCCGTACGCACCACCCTCTGCAGCGCCTTACGGTCAGATGCCGAGCAGCTGCCACACCAAGCAGTGATGCAACTGGTTAGGATGCTCTCAAATGGTGCATCTGTAGAACTTTTTGAGGATCTGGGGACCCGTGCCAAATTTTTCAGTCTCCTGAGGGGGAAAAGGTTTTGTCGTGCCCTCTTCACGACTGTCTTGTTGTGTTTGGACCATGATAGTTCGTTGGTATTGTGGACACCAAGGAACTTGGAACTCTCGACCCGCTCCACTACAGCCCCGTTGATGTTAATGGGGGCCTGTTCAGCCCGCCTTTTCCTGTAGTCCACGATCAGCTCCTTGTCTTGCTCACATTGAGGAAGAGGTTGTGGTCCTGGCACCACACTGCAGGTTCTCTGACCTCCTCCCTATAGGCTGTCTCATCGTTGTCGGTGATCACACTGTTGTGTTGTCAGCAAACTTAATGATGGTGTTGGAGTCGTGTTTGGCCACACAGTCGTGGGTGAACAGGGAGTACAGTAGGGGACTAAGTACACACCCCTGAGGGGCCCCAGTGTTGAGGATCAGCGTGGCAGTCGTGTTGTTTCCTACCCTTACCACCTGGGGACGGCCCGTCAAAGTCCAGGATCCAGTTGCAGAGGGAGGTGTTAAGTCCCAGGGTCCTTAGCTTAGTGATGAGCTTCGTAGGCACTATGGTGTTGAACACTGAGCTGTAGTCAATGGATAGCATTCTCACCTAGGTGTTCCTTTTATCCAGGTGGGAAAGGGCAGTGGGGAGTGCGATTGAGATTGTGTCATCTGTTGGGGTGGTATGCAAATTGGAGTGGGTCTAGGGTATCCGGGAGGATGCTATTGATGTGAGCCATGACCAGCCTTTCAAAGCACTTCATGGCTACCGATGTAAGTGCTACGGGCCGGTAATCATTTAGGCAGGTTACCTTCGCTCCATTGGGCACAGGGACTATGGTGGTCTGCTTGAAACATGTAGGTATCAGACTCAGTCAGGGAGAGGCTGAAAATGTCAGTGAAGACACTTGACAGTTGGTCCGCCCATGCTTTGAGTACACGTCTGGTAATCCATCTGGCCCTGCGGCTTTGTGAATGTTGACCTGTTTAAAGGTCTTGCTCACATCGGCAACCGAGAGCGTTATCACAAAGTCATCCAGAACAGCTGGTGCTCTCGTGCATGCTTCAGTGTTGCTTGCCTCGAAGCGAGCATAAAAGGCATTTAGCTCGTCTGGTAGGCTCGCGTCACTGGGCAGCTCGCGTCTGGGTTACCCTTTGTAGTCCATAATAGTTTTCAAGCCCTACCACATCCGACGAGCATCAGAGCCGGTGTAGTAGGATTCAATCTTAATCCTGTATTGACTCTTTGCTTGTTTGATAGTTTGTCTGAGGGCATAGAGTGATTTCTTATAGGCATCCGAATTAGTGTCCCGCTCCTTGAAAGCGGCAGCTTTTTAGCTCGATGCGGATGTTGCCTGTAATCCATGGCTTCTGGTTGGGGTATACGGTCACTGTGGGGAATACGTCGTCGATGCACTTATTGATGAAACCAGGATAAGGTCTAGTAGCACGAGGACAGATGAAACCGATACTCCTCAATCCGGAACATATTCCAGTCTGTGCTAGCAAAACACTCTAGCGTAGCATCCGCATCATCTGACCACTTCCATCTTGAGCAAGTCACTGGTACTTCCTGCTTTAGTTTTTGCTTGTACATTCTTATTTCCAATGACAGATTAGGAACAGTGTGTTAACTGCCTTGTTCAGGGGCAGAATGACAGAATTTGACCTTGTCAGCTCGGGGATTCGATCCACCAACCTTTCGGTTACTGGCCCAACGCTCTAACCACAAGGCTACCTGCCACCCCTGGTGGTCTAGAGTTGTTTTTCCTCTGGTTGCACATGACATGCTTGTAAAAAAATTGTAAAACTGATTTAAGTTAGCCTGCATTAAAGTCCACTAGGAGCGCCGCTTCTGGGTGAGCATTTTCTTGTTTGCTTATGGCCTTATAGTGTTGGTTGAGTGCGGTCTTAGTGCCAGCATCTGTCTGTGGTGGTAAATAGACGGCTACGAATAATATAGATGAGAACTCTCTTGGTAGATAGTGTGGTCTACAGCTTATCATAAGGTACTCTACCTCAAGCGAACAATGCAATACCTAGAGACTTCTTTAATATTAGACATCGCGCACCAGCTGTTATTGACAAAAAGACACACATCCCCACCCCTCGTCTTACCAGACGTAGCTTCTCTGTTCTGCCGGTGCATTGAAAATCCCTCCAGCTCTATATTATCCATGTCGTCCATAACAACGTCCTAACAATGACCATACTGTTGGCAAGACAGCACAAACAGATCTGGGACCAGGCTAGTTCTTGTGGAATGTAAACAGAAATCCTTCAGCATCTGTATGTTTATCACACAGGCCACTTTTCTATAGGTCTTATCTTGCTTTTGGTGTACTAGAGGTGTTTTTTGTGTGTCGGTTGCTTGCATCTCCATGCTTTCTATGCGTTAAAATGCTTGAGCAATGGATTAGGCAGGCCTCTGAAGGGTGAGGATATGAAGTGTGGGGTTTTGCAATAGGAAAACTCCTGTTCTCTAATATTCTGTGTCATGTTTTATGACCAGCGTTATCGTGGTTGACTTCAATGTACTGTACAGATCTTAGTTTGATCACTCTTTTGTTGCTGAGAATTTAAACTTGTTATGTCTGAGTTTTTAAAAAGGCTTTGAAATTTCAGACTTGAATGCTCTAACAAAAAATGTATCAACCCCTACAGAAATGTCCATTCATGATAATGCACATAATAATTTCCATGTCCTGTTGCTGCAGGATTATATTCATGCTGTAGCAAACGGACTAAAATGAAGATCCTACATCTGTACTGTATTTCCATTATGGCTACTATGACTACAATGGCATCTTGAACTATAGAAATTATAGGCCGTATCAGTTGTCCCATACATATAACTTTAGTGTAATTCTATATGGTTCTCTTTGGCTTGAGGTATTGAAAATGTAATAACACTTGCTGTACCAGTGTCCAAATCATGTTATAACATGTCATGGCAGTTTATGACAACTTACTGTAGCCACGGTAACATGATTCGATGGGTATGATGCAGGAAATGGTGAAACCTACTTTCATATAACTGTTCTTAATTCAGTTATGTGACATAGCATTTAATGACGTGCTACACTAGATGAAAAGGTATGTGGACACCTGCTCGTCGAACATCTCATTCCAAAATCATGTGCATTAATATGTAGTTGGTCCCCCCCCTTTGCTGCTACCACAGCCTCCACTAGATGTTGGAACATTGCTGCGGGGACTTGCTTCCATTCAGCCACATGAGCATTAGTGAGGTCGGCCACTGATGTTGGGCGATTAGGCCTGGCTCGTCGGCATTCCAATTCATCCCAAAGGTGATGGGTTTGAGGTCAGGGCTCTGTGCAGGCCAGTCAAGTTCTTCCACACCAATCTCGACAAACCATTTTTGTAAAGACCTCGCTTTGTGCACGGCATTGTCATGCACGGGCATTCCTCAAACTGTTGCCACAAAGTTGGAAGCACAGAATTGTCTAGAATGTCATTGTATGCTGTAGCGTTAAGATTTCTCTTCACTGGAACTAAGGGGCTTAGCCCGAACCATGAAAAGCCCCAGGCCATTATTCCTCTTCCACCAAACATTACAGTTGGCACTATGCATACGGACAGGTAGCATTCTCCTGGCCAAACCCAGATTCGTCCATCGGGCTGCCAGATGGTGAAGTGTGATTAATCACTCCAGAGAATGCGTTTCCACTGCTCCAGAGTCCAATGGCGGTGAGCTTTACACCACTCCGACCGACGCTTGGCATTGTGCATGGTGATCTTAGGCTTGTGTGTGGCTGCTCGGCCATGGAAACCCATTTCAAACGAACATTTCTTGTACTGACGTTGCTTCCAGCTTCAGCTCACCCTAGTAGTTATTTCACAGTTGTCTGAAGTTCGTTTGGTCATGAAATCGTGAAATCACATCACTTTAGTCGTGAAATCACATCACTGTCTAGAATCGGTAGCAAAGCTGCTATGTGTGAATGTTGACGGAGGAAAACTTGCACGTTTTAAGTTCTACCCAGAGAGACTGGATTTCCTGCTTGAGATAGAAGTTGCCTCTAACCACAGATCTAGGATAAGATCACCCAACCCTGAATCCTATCCTTAACCATAAGCAGGGTAGACCCTGGACCAGTGGTTAGGGTGTACTATGCAAACAGCTGTGTTTTATTAATTGAAATCTGGTTCCAAAGTATTTCAGGCACTTACAGTTTAAGCTCCATAGAATGACATCTCTGCCATTGCATTAGCTCAGCACTTCAACTCTGTCATTGTTATAGATAGATAATGCCAGGGTTTGGATTGCACTGGGGGGGGCGTTGCGTTATCTATCTTCCTGCAGAATAGCATAAACCATTAATTAAAGTAGCCAAAGTTAGCCAAAAATGCCATTGGAATTCTGTGGGTTTTGGTGTGTATTTTTGCAGTGAAGTGAGCTACATACTGTATCAGGATCGACTGTTGTATGTGACGGTATGTTTGTGTAGATAAGTCATCAACATAGCACTTTCTCCATTGTTGTCCTTTGAGTACTGTACCTCACTATTGCACTTTATTAAGGACTTAACAGGAGAACTTGGTTACTGTTGGGCCCAGGTAGAAAATATTGATGCAAAAGATGAGAAACGCAATAAATAAGGGTGCTTGGGGGGGAAATGTTACGCCATTTTGAAGAAAAAAGGTTGAGGAAAGGAGGAGGATTGGTTATTTCCACACTCATTTTATGCCACTCTCTCCATCCCCAACCAATGAGGTTTCAGACACTTAAGTGGGTAGCAGTTCTAATGTAAAGGGCATGCACTGTAGATGTAGCCAAGTGCAAAAATGTACAGTATAGAAATGAATTGTATAGAATTGCACCTCAGCTTAGAAATACTTGACCCGTGACATCACAGGCTTCACGCTGCACTGTAAGCTGATTTTTGTTACACGCCAATGTTTTTTGGATGTCTTTTCAACATTTTAATGAACGTTTTATGCTGTTATTTTACTGATATCTTGTAATAACCATGTATCTCTTGGCTTTGTGTTCCCTGTTTTGCTGAAACCATTGTGAAGAGGAACGATACTACTGTATTTCTGAAATGGCATAACCACATACAGCCTTCTTATTTGGTCTTCTCAATGAGTAGGATCTTATGTTTCTTTTATGATTGCTTTTGTGAATGCGCTAAAGGGCTACGCTTACAGAAATATGCACCATTTTTACTTTTGCCAAGCTTTGCATTTAAGACGTTTGCATTTACTTAACGGCACTAAGAAGCAAGCAAGCAAGCATCCCTCTCTGAATGTCGCCTCTGTCTCTGATTTAGAAAAGATAACTGTTCCGTCAGTTCATTAATCACTGCTTGGTTAGACGATTTTCAGCAAATCATGCTTGTCGTTTTGTGTATAGCATCATGTAACGAGCACTACTCAGTGAATGTACTGAGAGTGGATTAGCTGCTAACGCCAAACTTCATTTTGCACACATGCAAATTGTTCATTGACATAATTGGCAATGATATTAAAAAATATATTGTTTTTGTACTTTTTTGTCCGTTCTCGGTCAAACAAATCTCGCCATAATACTCAATCAAAACAGGATGTCGAATGTTGTCACTGAACTCTGAAAATAACGCAGGCAATTTTGAAATGTACTTGCAGAGAAATTGTATTGTACAAGACTGTTTTCATACTTCTAACATTATTTGAATGATATATAATAATATCAAACCTCTGGCTATAAATGTATAGTACGGTCATTCTATGAAATTAATGCCTTTTGCGTCCCTTTAGTATTTTAAGTAGAAATTGTACACCAATGGGCCTCCCGAGTGGCGCAGTGGCCTAAGGCATCACAGTGCTTTAGGCGTCACTACAGACCCGGGTTCGATCCCAGGCTGTGTCACAGCCTTCCGTGACCGGGAGACAGATGAGGCGTCCTACAATTGGCCCAGCGTCGTCTGGGTTAGGGGAGGGTTTGGCCGGCCGTGATTTCCTTGTCCCATCGCGCTCTAGCGACTCCTTGTGCCGGGCCGGATGCCTGCAAGCTGACCTCGGTCGCCAGCTGGACTGTGTTTCCTCCCACACATTGGTGCGGAAGGTTTCCGGGTTAAGCGAGCAGTGTGTCAAGAAGCAGTGCGGCTTGGCAGGGTCGTGTTTCGGAGGACGCATGGCTCTTGACCTTCGCCTCTCCTGAGTCCGTAGTGGAGTTGCAGAGATGGGAAAAGACTGTAACTACCAATTGGATACCAAAAGTACAAAATAAAACAATAATAATAATAATTGTGCACCAATATTGAATTCTAAAAGCCTGTTATATTCAATGAAGTATCATTTAACATAGCCAACATGAACAATTCAATAAATCTGTTTTTATAATATGAATAAAGACTTGCTAAAGTGCCAAAAGACTTGCTAAAGTGCCAGAATTTTGAAAGGTCCCTCAAGTTCTTCAGAGTTTAGGAAGATTTTAACCAACAACCCCAAAAAATCCAAAGTCTTCATCATTGTAATGCTATAGTTACATTGTTGCTTTGACAAAGTCATTTCTGAAAGATTATTATATATTTCATGTGATTAATTTACATCTGTCCCTCATTTTAAGGTCAACCCTGTTAACCGAACTCTCATTTTGATATGGTGAAACTATTCATTCTTAATTCTTGAAGTCAAATCATAGTGTGAAAGCAGGTGAGCTGGTTGTGCCCATTTTGGCAATTCTCTGGTGTTTTGTGTTGGAAACCTGAGGGTGTCGAGCAAAACACGTCAACCCTTTTATAAATTAGGTGAAATCAAAAGTTTTGGCACTCAAATGGCACGCAATTGGTGGAACCCAGTGATTTTTTTTCTCGGTGAGTTCTGTATATTACCACAGGTAAAGGGATAGTCCCAGTCGGTATTAGATATAGAACGTACCGGCCCCACTCGCCTGTGGGGAAACAAACTGTGGTTACCTAAGTTACCCCATTGGCTCACAGCAAAAACGTGACCTTTTTCAAACGCACTTTTCTTGTCTGCTTGTTTTAGTCAATTACAGAACTACAATTAAGAAAAGTACAATATGTCTAAAGAGGACTTTTCAACATTGCCTGCGTTTCCACTGCTTAGAAAAAACGTTATATTGTAGGTCTTCCCTCGTGACCCTTTTCATGAAGGTGTTAGCAGCCACGTGAGTGAGAGCTAGCTAGCTATCAACCGCAACATTAAGATAGCCAAGACCAACAACACAAACAAACGGACTATACAGCTACAACTAGTGAGTGGAGTTACAAACAGACTATACTTAACAAGTTAACTGTCTTACCTGTGAGGAAATGTTTTCCATACAGACAGCTATGTGGAGCATACTTGGACACTCTCTTCCCATGCCAAATAGCTCTTCTCGCAGGCTCTATTTCCCTATATGGGAGCATTGGGAACCATAGATCTGGATTTTTTTTTACCTGGTTATATTGAACAACACAGCAGCTTTTCGGCATGTTTTGTTATTTCTATATAACAAAAAAACAACGATGAAGTTGGCTCTTTTACAATGGGGGTCAATTTGAAAGAATGTTTGTTTTCCCCAATTTGTGGGCGTGCAATTCCTTATTATGTGAATATTGACTCGGAGTATACTCACGGATCAAAAATGTATTTCAAGTTGCAGCGAAGAGGGACTTGCATTTTCAGTTAACAAAACTATGTGCTTCGCACCTTATTATTTTAATTTCTCAGATAAGTTAAACATATTCAGCTCACGTCACTGATACATGAGCATATCTTCCATATGTTCTGCATATCATGTCCTATAGTCTGAAAAATGACTTGACCGCGAGGCTGGGTGTCCAATCTATTGTAAATGGATAGCGTTATAAGTTGAGAAATCTGCTGCGAAATCCACAGGACAATGGGCAAAGTGTCTTGTGAAATATTGTAAACTGTTTATTGTGGCAGAAATCCCTTTTAGCCATGGACTAAGAGTGATTGAAAATGCCATCGATGTGATACCTGTTTAACATATCACATAACATTACATAAAGCCACTGCACTGTAAAGCACACTGTATGCTCAGAAAGCCCCTTAGCCTTTCAAGTTGAGTTAAAATAAAAGCATGATGTGGTCTTGTATACAATTATTATCTTGAATTGCAGTTATATTTGTCAAAGATAGCCTAGAATTTGAAAGTGTTTTCAGTCTATAAGTCGTAAGTGTTTAATGACTTGAATATTTTATGCATCTCCTTAAGGAAAATTTACTGAAAATTAAGATGTACTGTAAAACTTAAATGAAATGCAGTCTCAAATAGCCGCATGTACTTTTTAATAGCCGTGCAATGGCACACATTTCATCAAAAAAACGCCTGTTTCAAATGAACGTCGGGTGTGTAAATGATAACACATTAGTGCAGGAAATGAATAAATTGAATAAAATGCGCCTGTTGTGTTCAGGGATGTAGGCTAGAGCTCTGCTACACGACCTGAGCCCGATGGGCCTTGACATTATACATTGGGTTAGTGCCGGGTAGGGCCTGTTTTTTCATCAATAACTACGGTACGGGTAGGCCGCGGGTATCACTAAATTGATCATTAACATTTTGAAGCTGAGCTATTTGCTTCTGCTCTGCTGCACAGTACATATCATGGTGTCAGAAGTGCTTCAACCTCGTCAAATAGAAGACAAGAACATTGTTCAGTCTACAGGAGAGATTTTTGTCAAGTCGTTGTAAATGAGTGAGCATTCATCTTCATATTTGGAAACAGGGCTCATGAGATAGTAGAAGGTACTGTATGATATAATTGTGAAAGAAATAAATAGTAGTGAGTATAACTGCAGTATTTGTCAAGCGTGATCCGTGAGTGTCTTTTAGATGTACGATATACTGTATATACACGTGTAAGCATTTTTTGTATCACAATACAATTGTACAGTCTGCTTGTAATATTTACAGGTAAAAAGCATGTATTTTAAACTTTTTGTAAATCAACAAAACGTATGTATGTGTGTATATATATATATATATACATACAACTCAATACATTTTCAATTCCCAGTGGGCAAAACTGTTTGAAATGATGTATTTTTAACTTTAAAACATGTTGAAAATACGTACTTTTAACCAGTTTGCCTACTGAGTTCTCAGTTAATCTGTAGTAGCATGCAAGATAGTTGGTTTTAGTGTGTATATACTACAGTACTGTATGTCAAATCTTTATGAAGGGAAACACTTGAAAATCACAAGATATTGAAGTGTCTCTCTAAAAGGGAATACTCTTCAATGCATTTTTGTGCCTTTTCTATCAATGTATGTAATCTAGACAATCTTTAAAAGCCTGTGTATAACCCAAAAAACATTAAATCGTTTGGGGAAACAATTTTGTCCCTCGTTTCGTTCTTTATGAAGTTATCTTAGATATGTTCACATTACATAATCTTGGGTGTTTTCCCAGTTTTGTCCTCATTTACATCATGTGACATGAGCCATATCTTCCAAAATACTTATTGTTTTATATTTTTTGCCTTGACAATATTTCCAGCATGCCTCTTGTTCCAAGTGCAAAAGTAATTATTTAATTGCATCTTTTGTAGGTGATCATGTCTCCGACTGAGCACAATGGTCTATCTCAGCCTTGTCCAGACTTCAGGACCAAGGGCCAGCTGGACGAGAAGGAGCATTTCCACATCCTTCCCCAGCTCCAGGTCAAGCGGGCCGACTTCCTCACCGTCATGCTGACCGGCACCCTTCCTCAGCGGCGAACCTTCACAGCAGCTCTGCCGGCAGAGAACGAGGTCCAGGGCCCGCAGGACGATGACGTGACCAAGAGTGAGTCGAACAGCGAGGCCAGCCAAAAAAGCACAGAGCGGAGCCAGGATGGGGCTCCTAATACTCTCATGGCCGATGATGGTCCCAGGGGCCCCCGGGAACCCGCCTCGGCCGCAGATGCTGACCCTGACTTGGAGGACGGCTCCAAGACCCTGGTTCTGTTCTCACCGGGGGATACCCGAAAGTCTCCATCCACTGAGGGAGAACACGTCCTGCTGGAGGTTGACTTCGGGACGCCGTCTGCCTCTACCCCTAGGAGCGATATGCCTCTGGTGGGTGCGGGCAGCCAGCCAGAGCTCTCCTTCACACTGAGGTCAGACTTGAGGCCATCCACCCCAATCGCCCCCGCGTCTCCCCCCTTCACCAAAGTCGAGCGCACCTTTGTCCACATCGCAGAGACTTCTCACTTTAACGTCATGTCTTCCAGAGGTCAGACCGCAAAGGAGAGCAGCGACCTCTCTGCCGTTACCCAGGAGACCTCACCATGGGAAGGAGACTCCCATGATCAGACCGTACATGTTGAACAGGGTGAGGAATCCCAGCGTCTTTCCAGAGAGCCCCAAGCCCATTCTATCCCAGACGTGACCCTGGAGAAGGGTGTCACTCGCACCAAACCAGACGACCGCCCACCGCTGGTTTTTGTTAAGTCCTTGGAGCCTGTCCCAGAAGCCATGTCGCCCATTCTGGAACACAAAACTCTCTCTGCAGATCCCAACAAGGGGGCATTGTCTACCGAAGGTGTTGCCGAGTCCAACGCTGGATTACCGTATACCGCACTCAGGCAGAGGATCAAAAGCCGCATCCCGGTTCTACTGTCTGAAGAAGACACAGGCTCGGAGCGTTCAGCCTCACTCTCTGCCCGAGCGCGACTACGGAAGAGAGCCCGGCAACTGGACCTGGCACGCCTGGTGGTGCAGAAGCAGCAGGGCCGCTGGATGAGGCTACCTTCGGGGACATCCTCCTCATTGTCCTCTGGCGATGGGAGGGCCTCCGAGACGCTCTCCACCACCGGCTCGGAAGAAGACACCCACGCCTCGGACGAGTCCCTGGCCAGGAGGAGCTCATGTCTGAAGGCCAGGGCAGGGGCTGGGGGGGACCAGAGCCATACGGAGTGGCGCAGCAGAATCCCCAGGCCTGTCACCCCCATCAAGAGGCCCTCGGGGCGGCTGGTAGCCGCCGTGGCCTCCCCTCTCGCGTTGCCAGTATCGGGCATTTGTAGAGATGCATCCACCGTTGGTAATGGGTAAGTAGTCTTCACAACATCATGTTTGCAAACATAACATTATAACATTGTATGGCTTATTGGTTACCACTGTAAATGAAAAGACCCGTGGTTGCTTTACTATAATTTATGAAAACACTTCTTTACAGTGCCAAATATCAAGAGTTTAGCCATTGCCAAAGACAGTCTGATTTCTGTCGTTTATGACCTAAACTTAATTTGATTGGTTGAACGGTGTCATGTTCTTTAAAGTTTTGTTATGGTTTTTGTAAAAACACTTAAATGATGACTCATCAAAGGTTTCTGGGGGGAAGAATTAACTCTTATTCCACTTATTCTCATTTCAGGCTCCAAGTTCAGAAAATAGGACTGAGCACTCTCCCGACCCAGAGGCGGTCTAAACCTCTGCAGACTGGCTCCTCCTCTTCCTCCTCCTGTCCAAGGCCATGTCCTGTCCCCGCCCAGCCCTGCGGCAGCCCCCGCATGCCCCTGCGCTGCGTTTTCATGACCCCACGCAGCCTAAGCACCTCCCACTGCAGGACAGACAGCCCCTCCCCACAACGTGTCCGTCCAACTAGACAGCCCCTCTCTGTCCGGCCCACAACTGCTCCTCCGCTCCGGC
This sequence comes from Salvelinus sp. IW2-2015, assembly GCF_002910315.2. Taxonomy (NCBI): domain Eukaryota; kingdom Metazoa; phylum Chordata; class Actinopteri; order Salmoniformes; family Salmonidae; genus Salvelinus; species Salvelinus sp. IW2-2015. Next base: position 9,648,430 of record NC_036838.1, on the reverse strand, counting down.
CCAGGGCTAATACTACTACCACCACCATGAAACAGGCCAACTCACAGGGCCGCTTTACCCAGGCGTTCACCGCTATGCCTGCCAGAATCCGAGCCAAATCCACAGGCCCTGCCAAAGCGAAACAAAGCAGAGAGGACAAGATGGCTACCTCGAGATAGTAAACAGATTCACTGGGATGAAACGCATACGCTTCTCTGTTGTCCTCAGAGAGACTCAATGCCTCAAAAAGCTCCAGGCCGACCCCAAATTAAGACTGACGCGGTTTCCCATCTTTTTTAATCTTTCAATTACCTTCTTTGATCCAAATCATGTACCTCTACTAACTAGACCATGACAACAACATTTACAAGAGGAACCATACGGAACGATCTTCATGAGCTTCCAGTCAAATAACTTTTAGTCAATGTCACCGAGGAGCGATGCTACCATGGTGCTATGTGTACGCTGTTCACTGGTGCATTGTATAAATGTTCCTTTTGTTTCTGAGGTTGAACATTTCTTTAGGTTTGTGAATTTTGCATCCTACATGCAAGAAATGTATTTGAACAAAGTCGGTCGTCATGACCCCTTTGCAAGCCAAGTTGCAATCTTTCTCAACACACAAACGTCTCACACCGATATACTAAGTTATCATCGACAATATCCTGCTCACTTTACATTGCATGGTATAGATATCACAAACACTTTTGATAATTTGAATAATGTTAAGGAAATTTACGAAAGTCTCAATCTTCCAATGGTCTGACGCGATAACCAAATCTGATAGAATGCAAAGGCCAAAATCATTCCCAACTCTGGTCAGATGTGTTAAAAGAGGAAGGTTGGATTATGGGGTAAATTACTGCCGATATTAAGCGAATGCAGAAGTAATATTGCTGGTCTCCTTGTTAGCGTGTGACAATGGGCATGCATTATATCATTCTATTTTTGGGGTGTTTGATTATATTTACATTCCGAAGACGTGTATATAATATGATCATTTCTTGAAAAAAGACATCTTTATTTTTTATCTTGTGAAAACAACCTGTATATTTTGCCTTTCCTCTGCTGTTGAACAATGTTGGCAAATATGCCTGTTTTTTTACGCATGAGAAAAATAAGGTTAACTTTGAGCGATAGATACCTGCCTTTTAATGTTCTGACAATGAAATGAATGGTGCATCATTGGAACCCATGTTTTGTGTTTGTATTGGGTAAATGAAACCTACAATTGCAGGGCACTGAGCTAAAGTAAAATCATGGTCGTGTGGATTGACTATCTCCTGTTTCCTTTCTACACTGTTTGTCAGATATAACCATCGCCTCTAGAAAGGACTGCTTCTTGTTTTCATCCTCTTCTAATCAGAGACTGATTCACCAGGTGAACACCAGGTGACACCAGGTGAGGGCAATAAAAGTACCAGGTTGAAACAAAAAGCAGAAGTGTTTCGGCCCTCCAGGACTGGAACTGAAGCGTCCTGGGTAACTGAATAGGTCTGAAAGGTTCCTTATCAGGGTGAATTGACTCCGACACATTTTTGAAGTGTTTTCACATATTTAGGTCATTTTATTTTCAAGAGGTAAAGTTACAGTACAGACGTGTACAAAAACGACATACTGTTAAATATTTCACACAGACACACACACATTTCTCCTCACAGTGGTAAGTCCAGTCTCTCCCTAGTTTAGGCTCAGGCAGCTTCTCTAATTGTCTGTCTACATTCGTTAAGGCCAGGGGTGAAAATGTTTATTTTTTTCCATATCAGAATATTCCTGAGCAAGTACATAACCCACATTTGAATACTATTAATGCTATTAAATTCATCTTTGATCCATCCCAACGGGAAGCAATTGATTACATAAATAATGCAATTTATGCGCATAGGAGTATGTTTCATTGCAGTGTAGTACTGTGCTGAGACTAATGGTCTCTTGGAGTTGCCCTTTAAATTCTGTTATATATGCACTGAAAGCTGAGCCTATGAGTCCTGAGAGATATCCAGTAGAAGGGAGGCCTCCCTTTCCCTTTCTCCCCGCCCCCACTTGTTCAATGCAAGCATGTGAGATGGTCTCTCCCTCCCTACCACGAGGCTGTGAGATGTCTCCCTGAGGTTACGTTGACGTATTGTAAAAAGTTCAATAAAAAATGATTAAATCCCAAATGAGTATGAGGTAAGGCGTGGTAGAATAGTGAGTATGTTTACATCCACAGTATGACATTAGGCCGAGTAAGATATTTACATGTCTATCTTCACCAGCGTAAGGTCACAATCGAATTAAGCATACGCCTATTAAAACACCTGGATTTATTTTGCAATCTTTCAAATTATTAGGACATGTAAACACCTTAATCTGCGTTCCAGGGGTATATTTTATCTGCACATGTGCTAGCACCAGCAGTGCGAGCCTCCCTCTTTAGCGTGAGTGAAGTGAGTTCGGAAAAACTGAAAGTATGCATCTTAGAAATCGTTTTCACATATAAAAGGTATATGTCTGAACTCGGAATCAAACGGGTTTCCCAGAAATAACATGGGTCACTGTGGTTATTTTGATTGGCGATTTTTCGGCAGTCATCAGTTATTAGGGAATCAAAGTTATTAGGGAAATCCTTGATCTTGCAAAGCATGTACATCTATTAATCAAACTAGTATATTAATCTGAGTGTATGTAAACGTACCAAGTGAGAGCAGAGAGAGGTCATGTGATGATTTACGGCAATGAAAATCTAAATACCGGAATACAGGACTTGAATGAACTAGGGAAATATTGTTGGGTTAGCTAATAAACCAAAGATACTGGAGAGTTGGCATTGTTGTATCATGTTGACCAGAGGGTATCCTACAAAGCAAGGTAGATCTACTCAGGGTTTTCTAAAGCTTCACATTCAGTTAGCGTCACATTCCAACCCAAGCTTCATCCATACTACAACTGTAGATATTGCTCGTCTGCCTGCCGCTATTTCTAGCAGACAATGTAACTGCGCGTGCATGTAGCACATGGCTAGTCGAGCGCCGAACTCTAAACTGAGACAATGCTGAAACATCAATCCATCAGCGAGTCAGTGCCACATTTTCATTTGTGCCGAAATCAAAATGAAAGAAAAGTTATTTGTCAAGCAAATAATGCGTTGACCAGTTATCCCGAGATGAACTCAGCGTTGACCAAAGTTACTTTGCTAACTCCTCAAATCACCTACGCTTGCTAAATGAATACTGTAGGAAAGTATCTGATTGGTCAAGACACGCAAAGACCCTGCAGCAGCATTCCCCATGTGAAGGACAGATCATTTTTGCCTGAGTTGGCAAATCGGTTAAAAAACAGCAATTTGCCCCTCTTTTTAATGCTTTGCGTCAATATATTTTCTTAAACTAAATCAAAAGTGGTGTGGCAAATGTCGCCTCGCACATTTTCCGGCAATTTGACTGAGCTTGGAGACAGAATGATAAAGATCAAGGAGAGTGAAGAGTGAGATCGTAACAAGATTTTACGTTAAAGTTCAAGTAAAAAAATAACAGCAGTCTAGATGAGTTTCAGTCTTAGTGTGAGTAATGGCGGAAGCCATCGTACAGTATCTAGAAATGCTTGTGGTTATAGGCAAATCTGAAAAAACATAGTTGCTGGTCTAATAAAGTACATGAAAAGAAAGGTCTGCACACTGAATATGCACCTAAATAACACCTTAAAAGACAATGTTTTGATCCAGATAATCGTTTATCAGGTCAAACAAAATACAAGTGCACATATACATTATCATATATTATAAACTGGTTGGTTTGAGCCCTGAATGCTGGTTGGCTGGTAGCCATGGTATATCAGACTGTACCTCGTGGGTATGACAAAACATTTATTTTTACTGCCCTAATCATGTTGGTAATCAGTTTATAATAGCAATAAGGCACTTCAGCGGTTTGTGGTATATGGCCAATATGCCACAGCTAAAGGCTGTATCCAGGCACTCCACGTTGCGTCTTGCTTAAGAACCGCCCTTAGCCACGGTATGTTTGCCATGTACCACCCCCCCGTGCCTTATATGTTAAATAAACAATATATTCACAATCCACATGACCATTACACCCATCTCAAATTTTGTGCACATATTTGCTTACAACCCTGCTAGTGATCATTTCTCCTTTGCCAAGATAATCAATCCACCTGACAGGTGTGGCATATCAAGAAGCTGATTAAACAGCAAAATCATTACACAGGTGCACCTTATGCTGGGGACAATTAAAGGCCACTCTGAAATGTTAAGTTGTGTTACAATGCCACAGATGTCTCAAGTTTTGAAGGAGCGTGCAATTGATATATTGACTGCAGGATTGTCCACCAGAACTGTTGCCAGAGAATTGAATGTACATTTCTCTACCATAAGCTGCTTCCAAAGTCATTTTAGAGAATTTGGCAGTACATCCAACTGGCCTCACAACCGCAGACCATGTGTAACCATGCAAGCGTAGGACCTCCACATCCGGCTTCTTCACCTGCGGGATCGTCTGAGACCAGCCACCCAGACAGCTGATGAAGCTGAGGAGTATTTTTGTCTGTAATAAAACTCATTCTGATTGGCTGGACCTGGCTCCCGTGGATGGGCGTCCCTGCCCAGTCATGTGAAAACCATAGATTAGGGCCTAATGAATTTATTTCAATTGACTGATTTCCTTATATGAACCGTAACTCAGTAAAATCGTTGACATTGTTGCCTGTTGCAATTATGTTGCATTTGTTCAGTATAAAATCACATTTTCTAAATCATAGATGGAAGCCAACATATGCTCAAGAGTTAGACAGGGATCATCTTCATTATTAGTTCTATCTGGTCATTAGTTTACATCTTACACAACCAGCACTATTACGATGGATTTCAGGAAGGAGCTCTTGCCAGAGCTAATGTATTAGATCTGCTTTTTCGCTGTTGGTCAGGTGAGAAGTTCTGGTGAAGAGGATCCCTGTGAGTACTATTTCACGCATACCATTTTACACAAAGGAGTGTTTGTGTGTCTCACAGTTCAACAGGCGTACGACAGAAGCTAGCGCTATGAAATACTACAATGAGTAGTGTACTATATTGGGATTATCCACAGACAGTGTGGGAATCAGAAGCAAGGCCTATGGTGTGCCTCAATTTGCACACTTACACTGAATAAGACCCTCCCTCCCTCTGTTGGGTACTCCACATTGAGAGACTCCTATTCCTGGGGGAGAGAAGACAGAGAGGGAAGAAGGAAAAAGGAGGCCTGTGTTGCCTGACTTTACACACACGCACACTCATACACTCTCGTGATGAGGTTCGAGGAGGTGTTGGACGAGGTGGGTGGCTTCTCCAAGTTTCAGTTCCTCATGCTCCACTTGCTCTGCTTGCCCAGGGTCATTCTCCCCCTCCACTTTCTCCTGCACAACTTCATCTCGGGTGTGCCTCCGCACCACTGCGCCCTCGGGATCCATGGAGATGGACCCCAAACCCTGGCCGACCCCATGACGTTGGCCCTCAGGGTCCCTCGTGAAGCCGACGGCTCCTTCAGCTCCTGCAGGGCCTTTGCCACTCTGGTGACCCTTGACCTTGGCCACTCCAACTACACCAATGTGTCCATGTCGGTGCCGTGCCAGGACGGCTGGGTGTACGACCGTTCCCAGTTCACATCCACCACTGCCACCCAGGTAATGTCATTATTAACGGGGCGGCAGGGTAGCCTAGTGGTTAGTGTTGGACTAGTAACCGAAAGGTTGCAAGATCGAATCCCCGAGCTGACAAGGTAAAAATCTATCGTTCCTCCCCTTGTTCTACATAGTTAAAAAAAAAGAAGGTAAAATTAAAAAAATTAACACTGTTGCCCACAATGGTGGTCTAGCAGTCTAAGCTCCTACCTCCAGAACACTTGTACCGATGGGTTTGATGCCTTATGTAGATGTAATGTCATGTTAATGTGCTTATAGATGTCTAATGTATGCTTCGTGAACATGCAGTTCATGTTAATTGTTACCCTGTTTGTAGTTTCTGTCAATCAGAAGAAAAAAATGATCAAACTGTAAAACTTCCCCAATATCATTTGTTTCCATGACTACAGTAACTCCAACTGAATATTTGATAGAATGGTGGTTAGCTTGTGTAGCTATAAATAGCACTGCCATTGTAATTTTTTATACATGCATATTTTACCAAGAGATGGCCAATCAGATTCATAACCACAGCATATGTAACACAGTGTACAGTAGGCCAGCAGCATACCATCCTGCATCTCACTGCTGGCTTGTTTCTGAAGCTACACAGGGTTGGTCCTGGTCAGTCCCTGGATGGGAGACCAGATGCTGCTGGAAGTTGTGTTGGAGGCCCCGTAGGAGGCACTCTTTCCTCTGCTATAAAAAAAATATCCCAATTCCCCAGGGCAATGTTGGGGTGCTGTCTTTTGGCTGGGATGTTAAACAGGTCTCCTGACTCTCTGTGGTCACTAAAAGAGTCCATGGCACTTATTGTAAGATTAGGGATGTTAACCCTGGTGTCCTGGCTAAATTCCCAATCTGGCTCTCATACCATCATGGTCACCTAATCATCCCCAGTTTACAATTGTCTCATTCATCCCCTGTAACTATTCCCCAGCTCGTTGCTGTAAATGAGAATGTGTTCACAGTCAATTTACCTGGTAAAATATTTTTTTTATCCATTCCATTGGTTTTCATTTGTTATGGCTTTACCCATCTTCGATGAATTGTATGATGATGTGGTGGTTTGTGGTAATGAGGTGTTTGTGATGTTGCAATATATGGTTATATAGGTTATAGGTGTTCCATTAACTCTCAACAATTATTCAACTAACTATCCACTAACCTTCCCCGGGCGCCGATGACGTGGATGTCGATTAAGGCAGCGCCCCACACCTCTCTGATTCAGAGGGGTTGGGTTAAATGCGGAAGACACATTTCAGTTGAACGCATTCAGTTGTACAACTAACTAAGTATCCCCCTTTACCCTAATCCTAAATTGTAGCCCCAACCAAAGCCTTCACGTGAGCAAGCTGTTGCATATCAACAGAGATGCAGTTGATGAGTTGATAGGGTGATAGATTGAGCATCAACAGATCTGTTGTTGTCTATCCAAATAACATGTGACCTATGACTTTGTCACACTCCCAGTCATCATGTGCTCCATCATCATGTGCAGCTGGGAATTACCAAAAATACGTCTTTAGAAAATCTGTTCTTCTGCCATCCGTAATATGCGGAAGTCGGAAGTTTACACTCAGGTTGGAGTCATTAAAACTCGTTTTTCAACCACTCCACAAATTTCTTGTTAACAAACTATAGTTTTGACAAGTCGGTTAGGACATTTACTTTGTGCACGACATAAGTAATTTTTCCAACAATTGTTTACAGACGGATTATTTCAATTATAATTCACTGTATCACAATTCCAGTGGGTCAGAAGTTTACATACACTAAGTTGACTGTGCCTTTAAACAGCTTGGAAAATTCCAGAAAATGATGTCATGGCCTTAGAAGCTTCTGATAGACTAATTGACATCATTTGAGTCAATTGGAGGTGTACCTGTGGATATATTTCAAGGCCTACCTTCAAACTCAGTACCTCTTTGCTTGAGATCATGGGAAAATCGAAATAAATCAGCCAAGACCTCAGAAAAAAATTGTAGACCTGGTTGTCTGGTTCAGCCTTGGGAGCAATTTCCAAACGCCTGAAGGTACCACGCTCTCTGTACAAACAACAGTACGCAAGTATAAACATTATGGGACCACACAGCCGTCATACCGCTAAGGAAGGAGACGCGTTCTGTCTCCTAGAGAAGAACGTGCTGGGGTGCAAAAAGTGCAAATCAATCCCAGAACAACAGCAAAGGACCTTGTGAAGATGCAGGAGGAAACAGGTACAAAAGTATCTATATCCACAGTAAAACAAGTCCTATATCGACATAACCTGAAAGGCCGCTCAGCAAGGAAGAAGCCACTGCTCCAAAACCGCCATAAAAAAGCCAGACTACGATTTGCAACTGCACATGGGGGCAAAGATCGAACTTTTTGGAGAAATCGAACTTTTTGGAGAAATGTCCTCTGGTCTGATGAAACAAAAATAGAACTGTTTGGCCATAATGACCATCGTTATGTTTGGAGGAAAAAGGGAGAGGCTTACAAGCTGAAGAACACCATCCCAAACGTGAAGCAAGGGGGTGACAGCATCATGTTGTTAACATCTGCTAACCATGTGTATGTGACAAATAAAATTTGATTTGATTTGATTTGGTGCTTTGCTGTAGGAGGGACTGGTGCATTTCACAAAATAGATGGCATCACGAGGAAAGAAAATTAGGTGGATATATTGAAGCAACAGCTCAAGACATCAGTCAGGAAGTTAAAGCTTGATCGCAAATGGGTCTTCCAAATGGACAATGACCCCAAGCATACTTCCAAAGTTGTGGCAAAGTCAAGATATTGGAGTGGCCATTACAAAGCCCTGACCTCAATCCCATAGAAAATTTGTGGGCAGAACTAAAAAAGCGTGTGCGAGCAAGGAGGCCTACAAACCTGACTCAGTTACACCAGCTCTGTCAGGAGGAATGGGCCAAAATTCACCCAACTTATTGTGGGAAGCTTGTGAAAGGCTACCTGAAACGTTTGACCCAAGTTAAACAATTTAAAGGCACTGCTACCAAATACTAATTGAGTGTATGTAAACTTCTGACCCACTGGGAATATGATGAAAGAAATACAAGCTGAAATAAATAATTCTCTCTACTATTATTCTGACATTTCACATTCTTAAAATAGTGGTGATCCTAGCTAACCTAAAACAGGGAATTTTTACTAGGATTAAATGTCAGGAATTGTGAAAAACTGAGTTTAAATGTATTTGGCTAAGGTGTATGTAAACTTCCTACTTCAACTGTATGTATTCAGGGGTTTTTCTTCGGGATTGAGCTCATAAGCCTATGCGATTGCTTAAGCTCCAATATTCGTATAGGTGTTTTGAATGAATAATCATCTTAGAAAAAGCTGTCCATTTTGTTGTGTTAGGCTTTGAAACAACATCCACAACGACCATGTTTTACACTCAGTTTCAACCTGCTGTTGAACATCTTTCTTTAAATTGATCATCACAGTGAGGTGAGTTTTAAAAGCATGATACTGTTTTTCTGATAAGTGTTTGATGTGATTTTCTATTCCATTTGCGTTGATGTCAGAGTGGTTAGAGGGACAATGGAACCCTGAGTACCAGGCCATTAGGACTTCATGGTCATTAGTGAGTTGGGTACTATCAAAGCCTGTCCAGAGTGCATAAGAGGAGATTACCGTGACTCAACTGCCACATGGAATTTTATGCGGTCTTGACTCATGACTGCCAGTGTGGCGGTAATACGGTCACACTGCAGCCCAAGTCTTTACCCTACATGGCTGACCCAAACCGAACTGTGCTGGCTTGGATCATTTCTTTTCACATTGTGGTGTGAAAGGCCTTGTTTGCTGTTTTATGACACCTTGGGGTGCTTGTGGGAAAACTGGTGGAACTGGGGGTTAATTCTGATTTATGAACCTGTTTATTTTTTATTTTTTCACAGTGGGATTTGGTGTGTGACCGTAAGAAATTAAACCAGGCCGTTGCTACTTTCTTTTTCGTTGGAGTCACAATCGGTGCAGTTATATTTGGATACCTCTCAGATAAGTATGTTATTTATCCTATTAGAATCAAATTATTCTATGGTAATAACTGTGACAAATATTTGACAATATTAATGTTCCCAAATTCAACATTTACAGGACATGCATGTTACCACTTGACCACAGCATCTTGCATACAAACATAATTTACAAAACATAGGCTTGGCCATGTTTCAAAACTGTGTTGTCTTTTCTCAACATGAAACAAGAAAATTGGCATTGCTTTCTTAACACGGTCTCGATAGAAGTAGACAGTCATACATTAGCTGCAGACTGATGGTCACAATAAAAGAGAATGTCCTTACTTACTAGATGCTACAAATGACTCAATTTGCTATATCATCAGAATTCGATGACCAAGTTAGTCAGGTTAACGTTTGGATTAAGGTCAGGGTTAGGGCTAGTGGTTAAAATAATTTTTGGGAGAGAGAAATCGCTGTACTTCTGTATTTTGTGGCAGACATTCAGACAGTGAAGACCGCTGAAGGAACTCTGAATCTTTCCCCTTTCTCTCCTGCTGCAGATTTGGTCGGAAGCCCATGATCCTAGTGTCCTTCGTGGCCAGTGCCGTGTTTGGAACCATGTCCGCCTTCTCTGTCTCTTACGTCATGTTTGCCGTGACCAGGACCCTCTGTGGAGTCGCACTGACGGGAATGACCATTACCACTCTTGCCCTGAGTACTATTATGATCTTTAACCCCCACTGGGTTTCCTATAACATGATATGTGTTGATTAAAGGGGCAATTTGTAGTTCAAACAACAACAATGCAGCCACACTCAAATTAATAGACAGAGCTATGGATACAAGGACTGAACATCCACTGGGAAATTTAACCCCTCTCAAATTTATAGACAGAGCTATGGATGCAAGGACTGAACATCCAATGGAAAAATGTAACCCCTCTCAAATTTATAGACAGCACTCCAGATGCAAGGACTTACAGTCCATGACATCCACATGATAGTTTTAAACAAAGCTATACATGGTTTGTTTACATTCTTGTTTGAGAACAATAAAGGTATAAGACGTTATATTTTGGGTTATGATAGTGAAAGACCGTTTGAGGCTTCATCAAGAATTGAAATGTCCATTGAACAGACTTCCAGATCCCAGACAGTCATTTTAAAGCAATGGGCCCAAAATCAGTCCTAAAGGACTACCCTGACAATATATATTTTTTAACCTATCCCATAAATGCTATTTACTGTACACAGAGGTAAGTTGCAGTTGTGTTTTTCCCTCCAGGTATAGAGTGGACGGACATTAAGCATCGCACCTTCACAGGGACCATTATCAGTCTGGGCTGGAGTGTGGGCAACATGCTCCTGGCCCTCCTGGCATACTTCATACGAGACTGGAGATATCTCATGCTGGTGGTGACGTCCCCCTGCATCGCTGCAATCATTTCCTGGTGGTAAGATGGGGCTAGAAAAACTCCAGGTTGGGGGCAATGCCATTTCAATTCAGTCAATTCAGGAAGTAAACTTGAATTTCAGTGTACTTCCTGAATTGAAATGGAATGAAGTCCAACCCTGTAAAAGACAGTATATTTCTGACAAATGTGGGAAGGAAATTAATTGAGTAATCTGTTCATCTTTACACTTGAAATGTCACAAAAATCTCATTAAACAGACTATTTAAAAAAAGAAAGGACAGTATCTTACAGATTTTTGCTGTGATACTATAGAAGTGGTTTTGGAGCAAGACCTTAATAGCCCATAGTCAATAACATCATAGCCATGACATACAGTGCATTCGGAAAGTATTCTTCCCCCTTTCCCTGTTCCACACTTTGTTACATTACAGCCTTATTCTAAAATGTATTATTTTTTCCCATCAATCTACACACAATACCCCATAATGACAAAGTGAACACAGATTTGTAGACATTTTTGCAAATGTATTACAAACAAGAAACTGAAATATGTTTATACAATTTGGGAGTCCACCTGTGGTAAATTGAATTGATTGGACATTATTTGGAAAGGCACACACCTGTCTATATAAGATCCCACAGTTGACAGTGCATGTCAGAGCAAAAACCAAGCCATGAGGTCGAAGGAATTGTTCGTAGAGCTCTGAGACAGGATTGTGTTGAGGCACAGATCTGGGGAAGGTTACAAAAAATGTCTGCAGGGTTGAAGGTCCCCAAGAACACAGTGGCCTCCATCATTCTTAAATGGAAGACGTTTGGAACCACCAAGACTCTTCCTAGAGCTGGCTGCCCGGCCAAACAGAGCAATCGGGGGAGAAGGGCCTTGGTCAGGGAGGTGACCAAGAACCCGATGGTCACTCTGACAGAGCTCCAGAGTTCCTCTGTGGAGATGAGAGAACTTTCCAGAAGGACAACCATCTCTGCAACACTCCACTAATCAGGCCTTAAATGTAGAGTGGCCAGACGTAAAAGGCACATGACAGCCAGCTTGGAATTTGCAAAAAGGCACCTAAAGGACTCTCAGACCATCATAAACAAAATTCTCTGGTCTGATGAAACCAAGATTGAACTATTTGTCACGTCTGGAGGAAACCTGGCACCATCCCTATGGTGAAGCATGGTGGTGACAGCATCATGCTGTGGGGATATTTTTCTGCGGCAGGGACTAGGAGACCAGTCAGGTTGAGGGAAAGATGAATGGCGCAAAGTACAGAGAGATCCTTGACGAAAACCTGCTCCAGAGTGCTCAGGACCTCAGACTGGGGCGAAGGTTCACCTTCCAACAGGACAACGACTCTAAGCACACAGCCAAGACAACGCAGGAGTGGCGTCAGGTCAAGTATCTGAATGTCCTTGAGTGGCCCAGCCAGAACCCGAACCCGATCGAACATCTCTGGAGAGACCTGAAGATAGCTGTGCAGCAACGCTCCCCATCCAACCTGACAGAGCTTGAAAGGATCTGCAGAGAAAATGGGAGAAACTCCCCAAATACAGGTGTGCCAAGCTTGTAGCGTCATACCCAATAAGACTTAAGGCTGTAATCGCTGCCACAGGTGCTTCAACAAAGTACTGAGTAAATGGTCTGAATACTTATGTAAATGTGATATTTCAGTTTTAGTTTTATACATTTGCTCAAATGTAACATAATACAGAATGACATAATACAGAACATCAATAGACAAGAACAGCTCAAGGACAGAACTACATACATTTGAAAGTTGCCAACGGAAAAGAAGACGCACGCATGATGTGTTCCCACCTGTTAGCGTTATGCAGTACATCTAATGTAGAGTTACGAATGAAACAAAACGAATAACAGTACAGTGATTGATGAAGGATTAAAGTGCATTATTATTATTAAAGGTCATTAATGAATCAATGTGCTCATGGTTTGAATCTCAGATTTTGTGTCCAAGATATTATCCTGTTACCACAGTGGATAATGACAAATATAACATCCAGATTTTTTTTTCTTCGTTTAGGTGGATACCAGAGTCTGCCAGATGGCTACTGGCCAAAGGCAAAGTTAAGGAGGCAAAGAAGTATTTGGTGCAGTGTGCCATAATGAATGGGAAGTATGGTTACGCTGCAAAACTAGACACTGAGGTGAGTCAACGAACCCAGGTGTACACTAGGGACTCTTTCTTCTCAGTTTAATAATGTTCTGCTATCAGGGTAGGGGTCCATTTCAATTCCAATCAATTCTGAATTCCAATTCCACATTTTTCGAATTGAAAAGCATTGAAGGGAATTGGATTTGTAATTGTAATTTCAGTACACTTCCTGAATTGCCTGGGATTTAAATTGACCCCAGCCCTGGGTGCTATCAAAAAATACATGTAAATACATTGCCTTCAGAAACTATTCAAACCCCTTGAATTTTTCCCAACATTTTTGTGTTACAGCCTGAATTTAAAAAAGTCTGAATATTAAAATATCATAATTCTTGAGTCAGTAACTAGGATATTCAAGCCTTTTGTTATGGCAAAATTTGCTTAACAAGTCACATAATAAGTTGCATGGACACACTCTGTTTGCAATAAGTGTTTAACATTATTTTTGAATGATTACCTCGTCTCTGTACCCCACACATACAATTATTTGTAAGGTCCCTCAGTCTAGCAGTGAAACACAGATTCAACCACAAAGACCAGGGAGTTTTTCCAATGCATCCCAAACAAGGGCACCTATTGTAGATGTGTAAAAAAAAAAAAAAAATTAAACAGATATTAAATATCCCCTTGAGCATGGTGAAGTTAAAAATTACAATTTGGATGGTGTATCAATACACCCAGTCACTACAAAGATACAGGTGTCCTTCCTCCAGAGAGGAAGGAAACCACTAAGGGATTTCAATATGAGGCCAATGGGGACTTTCAAATCAAATCAAATCAAATCAAATTTGTCACATACACATGGTTAGCAGATGTTAATGCGAGTGTAGCGAAATGCTTGTGCTTCTAGTTCCGACAATGCAGTAATAACCAACAAGTAATCTAACCTAACAATTCCACAACTACTACCTTATACAAACAAGTGTAAAGGGATAAAGAATATGTACATAAAGATATATGAATGAGTGATGGTACAGAACGGCATAGGCAAGATGCAGTAGATGTATAGAGTACAGTATATTACATATGAGATGAGTAATGTAGGGTATGTAAACATAAAGTGGCATAGTTTAAAGTGGCTAGTGATACATGTATTACATAAAGATGGCAAGATGCAGTAGATGATATAGAGTACAGTATATACATATACATATGAGATGAGTAATGTAGGGTATGTAAACATTATATTAAGTGGCATTGTTTAAAGTGGATAGTGGTACATTTTTACATAATTTCCATCAATTCCTTTATTAAAGTGGCTGGAGTTGAGTCAGTATGTTGGCAGCGGCCGCTAAATGTTAGTGGTGGCTGTTTAGTCTGATGGCTTGAGATAGAAGCTGTTTTTCAGTCTCTCGGTCCCTGCTTTGATGCACCTGTACTGACCTCGCCTTCTGGATGATAGCGGGGTGAACAGGCAGTGGCTTGGGTGGTTGCTGTCCTTGATGATCTTTATGGCCTTCCTGTGACATCGGGTGGTGTAGGTGTCCTGGAGGGCAGGTAGTTTGCCCCCGGTGATCGGTTGTGCAGACCTCACTACCCTCTGGAGAGCCTTAACGGTTGTGGCGGAGCAGTTGCCGTACCAGGCGGTGATACAGCCCGACAGGATGCTCTCGATTGTGCATCTGTAGAAGTTTGTGAGTGCTTTTGGTGACAAGCCGAATTTCTTCAGCCTCCTGAGGTTGAGAGGCGCTGCTGCGCCTTTTCACAACGCTGTCTGTGTGGGTGACCAATTCAGTTTGTCCGTGATGTTGTACACGAGGAACTTAAAACTTCCACCTTCTCCACTACTGCCGTCGATGTGGATAGGGGGTGCTCCCTCTGCTGTTTCCTGAAGTCCACAATCATCTCCTTTGTTTTGTTGACGTTGAGTGTGAGGTTATTTTCCTGACACCACACTCCGAGGCCTCACTCCTCCCTGTAGGCCGTCTCGTCGTTGTTGGTAATCAAGCCTACCACTGTAGTTGTCATCCGCAAACTTGATGATGAGTTGGAGCGTGCATGGCCACGCAGTCGTGGGTGAACAGGGAGTACAGGAGAGGGCTCAGAACGCACCCTTGTGGGGCCCCAGTGGTTGAGGATCAGCGGGGTGGAGATGTTGTTACCTTCCCTCACCACCTGGGGGCGGCCCGTCAGGAAGTCCAGGACCCAGTTGCACAGGGCGGGTCGAGACCCAGGTCTCGAGCTTGATGACGAGTTTGGAGGTACTATGGTGTTAAATGCTGAGCTGTAGTCGATGAACAGCATTCTCACATAGGTATTCCTCTTGTCCAGATGGGTTAGGGCAGTGTGCAGTGTGGTTGCGATTGCGTCGTCTGTGGACCTATTGGTCGGTAAGCAAATTGGAGTGGGTCTAGGGTGTCCGGTAGGGTGGAGGTGATATGGTCCTTGACTAGTCTCTCAAAGCACTTCATGATGACGAAGTGAGTGCTAGGGCGGTAGTCGTTTAGCTCAGTTACCTTAGCTTTCTTGGGAACAGGACAATGGTGGCCCTCTTGAAGCATGTGGGCAGCAGACTGGGATAAGGATTGATTGAATATGTCCGTAAACACACCAGCCAGCTGGTCTGCGCATGCTCTGAGGACGCGGCTGGAATGCCGTCCTGGACCTGCAGCCTTGCGAGGTTTAACACGTTTAAATGTTTTACTCACCTCGGCTGCAGTGAAGGAGAGCCCGCAGGTTTTGGTAGCGGGCCGTGTCAGTGGCACTGTATTGTCCTCAAAGCGTGCAAAAAAGTTATTTAGCCTGTCTGGGAGCAAGACATCCTGGTCCGCGACGGGGCTGGTTTTCTTTTTGTAATCCGTGATTGACTGTAGACCCTGCCACATACCTCTTGTGTCTGAGCTGTTGAATTGCGACTCTATTTTGTCTCTATACTGGGACTTAGCTAGTTTGATTGCCTTGCGGAGAGAATAGCTACACTGTTTGTATTCGGTCATGTTTCCGGTCACCTTGCCCTGGTTAAAAGCAGTGGTTCGCGCTTTCAGTTTCACGCGAATGCTGCCGTCAATCCACGGTTTCTGGTTTGGGAATGTTTTAAAACAGTCACAGAGTTTAATGGCTGTGATAGGAGAAAACTGAGGATGGATCAACAACATTGTAGTGAAAAGAAGGACGCCTGTACAGAATACAAATATTCCAAAACATGCATCTTGTTTGCAACAAGGCACTAAAGTAATGATGGAAAAAATCTGGCAAAGTAATTCACTTTTTGTCCTGAAAGTGTCATGTTTGGGGTAAATCCAATACAACACATTACATACTACCACTCTCCATATGTTTAAGCAAAGTGGTGGCTGCATCATCTTTTTGGTATGCTTGTAATTGTTAAGGACTGGGGAGTTTTTCAGGATAAAAAATAAACGGAATAGAGCTAAGCACAGACACAATCCTAGAGGAAAACCTGGTTCAGTGTGTTTTCCACCAGATATTGGGAGATGAATTCACATTTCAGCTGGATAATAACCGAAAACACAAGGCCAAATATCACTGGAGTTGCTTACCAAGAAGACAGTGAATGTTCCTGAGTGGCCGAGTTAGTTTTTTCTTATATCTACTATAAAATATATGGCAAGATCTGAAAATGGTTATCTAGCAATGATCAGCAACCAACTTGACAGAGCTTGAATAATAAAAAATAAAAAATGTCAATCCACAATCCAGGTGTGGAAAGCTCTTCGAGACTTACCTAGGAAGACTCACAGCTGTAATCACTGCCAAAGGTGCTTCTACAAAGTATTGACTCCGGGGTATGAATACTTATGTAAATTAGATATTTCTGTATTTCGTTTTCAATACATTTTCTAAAATGTATAAAAACATATTTTCACTTTGTCATTATGGAGCATTGTGTGTAGATGGGTGAGAAAACATATCAATTTAATCCATTTTAAAATCATGCTGTTACACAACAAAATGTGGAATAAGTATGAATACTTTCTGAAGACACAGTAAATACATAATTGAATGAAATGTAAACGAAACACCATCATTTTCTCATGTCTTAAAATACATGTGTTTGAGAACAAATGGATAAATCCTGAAATTCATCTGACAGTTGAATGAAAACTTTTGTACGAAATACAATTTATCTTGGAGGTTTTACATTTTGTCCAATTGTTTAAAAAAAAATATATATTTTGCAAAGCTCTGCTTATTACCTATTGAGCATTATAGAATAAATGCAGACCAAAATTATTCTACTGAAACTTGACTAATAAAATATATCTGAACATTACCCTCTGAACTTTATATTCTGATTCGTTCTTATCTTAGACTTTGAGGAAGATAACTGTTTCTGAGGTTGCCAAAAAGAACTATTCCTACTTGGATCTGGTCAAGACACCCAAGCTCAGGAAAATCACTATTTGCTCAGGAATATTCTGGTATGAGGAAAAAATTTTTCACCCTTGACCTTTTTGATGAGACAGACAATTAGCGAAGCTGCCTGTCCCTAAGCTAGGGAGAGTGGAGTATTTGGGAAGAAATGTGTGTGTGTGTGTTTGTGCATGAGTGTGTTTGTCTCCAGTTTAGGCCTGAAAGGTCTATGATTCCACAACTCCACCCATAACTTTGATTGGAGATATAGAGTCTGCCTGCCCCTAAGCTAGGGCGAGAGTGGACTTACTGCTGTGAAGAGAAATAGGTGTGTGTGTGTGTGTGTATAGTTTGTGGCATGCATGTACATTTGTGTCCAGTTTAGACCTGCAATCTCCATGATTCCACTTTCAACACGTTTTAATTAAAACATTCTGCCCCATAAAATGTTTCCCTTGCATACTTTCTTTCACTTACTCATATTTCAAGTTTCCCCAATTACTGATTATAATATATGTTGAGCCCTCACTGAAACTGCAAGTAATGTTTTTACCTATATTTACCTCCCAAAAGGTTTGCTGTGTCGTTCGCATACTATGGGATCAGCTTTAAGATTACAGGGTTTGGTCTGAACATGTACCTCACTCATTTTGTCTACGGCGCAATTGAAGTCCCAGCCAAAGTGGGGGCCTACTTCGCCTTGGATCGCATTGGCCGAAGAAATGGCCAGGCGTGGTCTCTCATCATCACGGGAGCGCTGATAGCTCTCAATACCGCTATCCCCACAGGTAGGTTATTAAAAACACTCTATGCACACTCATCTTGTGATTCAGGTCCTGTATTGAAGAGTTTCTGACATATTAAAACAACTCACAAAATACTAAACAGTGACATTGAATATCAATGCAATGGTTTAAAACTCAGTTGCTCTTCTACTTGATATATGCATATCACAGTTGCTCTTCTCTTATCCTGGGACTTTTATCCAGAGGCGTCATGCCCATAGGGAGCACTCATGGGCATCCACCGTACTGATTGTTGTGGCATAGTAAGGCCCAATCGTAAGAACTTCCCCAAGGCCATTATGAAGGGAAAGCTCCAGAGAGGTCAGAGTGTAAAATGGTCTGCAGATAATGTAATGGCGTGTTGGTGGAGGGTCAAAAGAGATTGTCTGTCCACAAACAGCTCAGGGAAGGACATCCTAAAACTAGTGTCCAAATTCAGGCAGAATAAACATATCTGTTCCAGAGCTTTAATGGATTACAACAAGAAAATGAGCAGAGTTGACCATCTTGACCAACTGAAGAGCTAATAGAATGTTAGACGCACAGGCAGAAATGGTGGAAGTATGTGTTTTGGGGGATGCTCAACATTGCCATCATAAATGCATACATTGTATGAGGGAACCTGCAAAGGCCCCTTCCCATAAACCGCAGGCGCTGGTCCCTGAAGGCATTTAAAATGCCCCTTGTGCATTCACTTTGTGATGGCTATAGTGGTAGGGAAGGGGGGAGCCAACAGTGTGGCACAGAGGGGTGTGGACAGAGTTGTTACTCATCATTTGAAAGCAGGTCACTCTCTGGTGAAGTTTAAAGGGCACAAGAGAGGGAGTGGTGTGCATCCGGAGTGGACGCAGGGCAAAGAGTGGGAGATGTGTAGAAACCTACTTTGGGTGTCCTACTCGTTCTGTGCTACTTTAAAGGATGGGGTCATGCTTCCAGAAACTCCATGTCATGTTGTAGGCTAAATGCAAACACTAATGTGACAGTGTGAAATATGAATAATTTGTCCTACAAATCTTATTGGGAAATTGTGTACCTTTTAAAATGGTCTGTTTTGTATCTTCTCTAATACTTGTTGCGTTCACTGAATTGTTGTCAAAGTAAGCTACTATTTCTACATTTTGTGTCAGGCCTGCTCTGTATAATTGTTGTTGAGAGAGGTTATCTACATTTTGCAAGTCTCTGAATACTTACTTAATGTACATAAACATTAATATGTAAATAATATTTATACATTTAATAGATTATACTTGGTACATTTTGAGTGAGTGATTTAGTCAAATTTACTAAAATGTAATACTACTAGCCACCTAGCAATTTTGTAAAGTTGGTTTTAGCTAACCCAGATACACTATTTACAAAAGTATGTGGACATCCCTCATAACTAGCTATCAAGAAGTTATTTCAAGCTATCAATCAAGTCAAAGGCAATTTAAGCTTGATCCGTAAATGTGGTCGGAGGCTTCATATGGAGGGTGTGATGCAATTTGCGGAGCCTCCGGAGGTATGCTCAGGCCAAATCAAGCTCCACACCGCATCGCGGTGCGCCTCTCAAATTTTGCAGAGATGCAGAGAAGCATATTTCGTTTCTTTAAAAAAGACGTATGCTTAGATATATAGAAAAAATATATATATTTTTGTACATAGAATTAAGCATAATGATTGCCGCTCTAGATTGCTGGAAAAAGCTGTTTCAGGTGTTTGAAAAATACAAAATTCTCCCAACTTACACCCCTCAGCCGTCCTCACATACTTTGTGGCCCCTCAGATTTGGGGATCACGACGCCCCTGTTCTTATCCTATCCTTCTTGTTTCTTCATCCAGAAAATGCCCTGGTTCGCACTTGCATAGCTGTGGTGGGGAAGGGCTTCTCAGAAGTTGCTTTCACTACAGCTTTTCTCTACACAGCGGAGCTCTATCCCACCGTTCTCAGGTAAGTGCGACTGTGGAACTAGCGCCATAACTTACATGCATATGCACACTACTCCTAAATCACCTTACTTTCTTTGATGATGGTTGAATCGTCTGAACTTTTGTCATTCTTAGTCTTCTGCGTTTCCAAATTCTGCTTCACAGAGTCTACTTTGTCCACTATGGATACATTTGTTTCCTCACATTTTAAGAGTTGACTGTGAAATGTAAGTAAGAAAGTAGGCAACTTTTCTTAATGAGACCCCAGGATAGACTGTGTTAACACGGACTTTGCACTCCCCTCCTCCTTCAGACAGTGTGGTTTAGGTTACACCTCATTCATGGGGCGTATGGGGGGCTCACTGGTCCCCATGGTCATGCTGCTGGAGGACTATTGGGTGTTCACGCCCCCACTTATCTTCGCCGCCACCGCCATTGGCAGCGGCTGTGTGGTCTTCCTGCTGCCCGAGACCCTGAATGTGTGTCTTCCGGAAAACATCCTCGACGTAGAGGGAAGGTACTGTCAAACACACTCTGCACAATAAGCTCTCATTTTCAGTCCGTTAAATACAGGCTGGGTTAAACAATTGAAAAGTGTGACAGATTCTTATCAAACTTGCTAGACGATAGTTGGCAACCATTGCTGCTCAATTTATTAGCTACTGTAACATTTTTTTTATGTTAATATGACGAAGTCAGGTGCCTAATTGTTTTCCCTTTTCTTGGTAGGCATAAGCACACGTCTAGAAATGATGCCATGGTTGAGTTGAATGAAATACACTCACTACCAGTAGCTTCAGCATGAGATGACAACTCCTAAGGCTGCTGCAGTACCAAGTCCTGACCTGAAAGCTCCCCAAACTGCTGAATTGGGGAAATTATTTCCTACAATGGTCATATCCTAAAAACTTTAGTATGATGGACATTTTCCACTATATCATGTATCATGCATGTCACTTTTGTATATGTCACTATTCTATTGTCTATATTAATTAGTTGTGTAACTCATGTACAGTTGAAGTCGGAAGTTTACATACATCTTAACCAAAAAACATTTAAACTCAGTTTTTCACAATTCCTGACATTTAATCCTAGTAAAAAATTCCCTGTCTTAGGTCAGTTAGCATCACCACTTTATTTTAAGAATGTGAAATGTCAGAATAATTGTAGAGAGAATGATTTATTTCAGCTTTTATTTCTTTCAACACATTCCCAGTGGATCAGAAGTTTACATACACTCAATTAGTATTTGGTAACATTGCCTTTAAATTGTTTAACTTGGGTCAAACGTTTCAAGTAGCCTTCCACAAGCTTCCCACAATAAGTTGGGTGAATTTTGGCCGATTCCTCCTGACAGAGCTGGTGTAACTGAGCCAGGTTTGTAGGCCTCCTTGCTCGCACACACTTTTCAAGTTCTGCCCACACATTTTCTATGGGTTTGAGGTCAGGGCTTTGTAATGGCCACTCCAATACCTTGACATTGTTGTCCTTAAACCATTTTGCCACAACTTTGGAAGCATGCTTGGTGTCATTGTCCATTTGGAAGACCCATTTGCGACCAAGCTTTAACTTCCTGGCTGATGTCTTGAGATGTTGCTTCAATATATCCACATAACTTTCTTTCCTCATGATGCCATCTATTTTGTGAAGTGCACCAGTCCCTCCTGCAGCAAAGCACCCCCACAACATGATGCTGCCACCTCCGAGCTTCATGGTTGGGATGGTGTTCTTCAGCTTGCAAGCCTCCCCATTTTTCCTCCAAACATAATGATGGTCATTATGGCCAAACAGTTCTATTTTGTTTCATCTGACCAGAGGACATTTCTCCAAAAAGTACGATCTTTATCCCCATGTGCAGATGCAAACCGTAGTCTGGCTTTTTTATGGCGTTTTTGGAGCAGTGGCTTCTTCCTTGCTGAGCGGCCTTTCAGGTTAGGTCGATATAGGACTCGTTTTACTGTGGATATAGATACTTTTGTACCTGTTTCCTCCAGCATCTTCACAAGGTCCTTTGCTGTTGTTCTGGGATTGATTTATACTTTTTGCACCAAAGTAAACTCAGCAAAAAAAGCAACTTCCTCTCACTGTCAACTGCGTTTATTTTCAGCAAACTTAACATGTGTAAATATTTGTATGAACATAACAAGATTCAACAACTGAGACATAAACGGAACATGTTCCACAGACATGTGACTAACAGAAAGGGAATAATGTGTCCCTGAAAAAAGAGGGGGTTAAAATCAAAAGTAACAGTCAGTATCTGGTGTGGCCACCAGCTGCATTAAGTACTGTAGTGCATCTCCTCCTCATGGACTGCACCAGATTTGCCAGTTCTTGCTGTGAGATGTTACCCCACTCTTCCACCAAGGCACCTGCAAGTTCTCGGACATTTCTGGGAGGAATGGCCCTAGCCCTCACCCTCTGATCCAACAGGTCTCAGATGTGCTCAATGGGATTGAGATCCGGGCTCTTCGCTGTCCATGACAGAACACTGACATTCCTGTCTTGCAGGAAATCACACACAGAACGAGCAGTTTGGCTGGTGGCATTGTCATACTGGAGGGTCATGTCAGGATGAGCCTGCAGGAAGGGTACCACATGAGGGAGGAGGATGTCTTCCCTGTAACGCACAGCGTTGAGATTGCCTGCAATGACAACAAGCTCAATCCAATGATGCTGTGACACACCGTCCCAGACCATGACGGACCCTCATTCCTTTGACGATAAACGCGAATCCGACCATCACCCCTGGTGAGACAAAACCGCGGCTCGTCAGTGAAGAGCACTTTTTGCCAGTCCTGTCTGGTCTAGCAACGGTGGGTTTGTGCCCGTTGTTGCCGGTGATATCTGGTGAGGACCTGCCTTACAACAGACCTACAAGCCCTCAGTCCAACCTCTCTCAGCCTATTGCGAACAGTCTGAGCACTGATGGAGGGATTGTGTGTTCCTGGTGTACCTCGGGCAGTTGTTGTTGCCATGCTGTACCTGTCCCGCAGGTGTGATGTTCGGATGTACCGATCCTGTGGAGGTGTTCTTACACGTGGTCTGCCACTGAGTGGTCTGCCACTGCGAGGATGATCAGCTGTCCGTCCTGTCTCCCTGTAGCGATGTCTTAGGCATCTCACAGTACGGACATTGCAATGTATTGCTCTGGCCACATCTGCAGTCCTCATGCCCCCTTGCAGCATGCCTAACGCACATTCACGCAGATGAGCAGGGACCCTGGGCATCTTTCTTTTGGTGTTTTTCAGAGTCAGTAGAAAGGCCTCTTTAGTGTCCTAAGTTTTCATAACTGTGACCTTAATTGCCTACCGTCTGTAAACTGTTAGTATCTTAACGACCGTTCCACAGGTGCATGTTCATTAATTGTTAATGGTTCATTGAACAAGCATGGGAAACAGTGTTTAACCCTTTACAATGAAGATCTGTGAAGTTATTTGGATTTTTACGAATTATCTTTGAAAGACAGGGTCCTGAAAAGGGGACGTTTCTTTTTTTGCTGAGTTTATGTTCATCTCTAGTAGACAGAACGGGTCTCCTTCCTGAGCGGTATGACGGCTGCGTGGTCCCATGGTGTTTATACTTGTGTACTATTGTTTGTACAGATGAACGTGGTACCTGCAGGCGTTTGGAAATTGCTCCCAAGGATGAACCAGACTTGTGGAGGTCTACAATTTTTTTTTCTGAGGTCTTGGCTGATTTCTTTTGATTTTCCCATTATGTCAAGCAAAGAGGCAATGAGTTTGAAGGTCGGCCTTGAAATACATCCACAGGTACACCTCCAATTGACTCAAATGATGTAAATTAGCCTATCAGAAGCTTCTAAGGCCATGACATTATTTTCTGGAATTTTCCAAGCTGTTTAAAGGCACAGTCAGCTTGTGATACAGTGAATTATAAGTGAAATAATCTGTCTGTAAACAATTGTTGGAAAAATGACTTGTGTCATGCACAATGTAGATCTCCTAACCGACTTGCCAAAACTATAGTTTGTTAACAAGAAATGTTTGGAGTGGTTGAAAAACAAGTTTTAATGACTCCAACCTAAGTGTATGTAAACTTCCGACTTCAGCTGTATATTGATGGTACACACTTTCACACTCGCCACATACGCTGCTGCTACTACTCTTTTTGTGATCTATCTAGTTTGCCTAGTCATTTTTACCCCTACCTACAGTACATGTACATACTGTATTACCTTAACTACCTTAAGTACCCCTGCACATTGACTCGGTATCGGTACTCCTTGCATATAGCCTCATTATTTTTTATTTCATGAAAATGTTCCATTTTGATTTGCAAATGTTCTTACTTTTTAACTCTGCATTGTTGGGAAAGGCCTCGTAAGTAAGCATTTAACAGTAAAGTCTACACCTGTTGTATTCGGCACAGTGATTTGGATTTTATCCAAGCTCCTGAACCACCTCTTCAGAAACCATGGTTACAGATTTCATCGACAGGATGCACCTGGGAATTTCTGAGATAGAGATCATCTCTGCTGGGGATCATAGAATAGATTTGCTATATCTATTGTTGCTCTCAGTTTCTTTTTTAAAATAAATTGCCATTTACACTGAACAAAAATATAAACGCAACATATAAAGTGTTGTTGGTCCCATGTTTCATGAAATAAAACATCCCAGAAATATTCCATACGAACAAAAACACTTATTTCTCTCAAATTTTGTGCTCAAAATTGTTTACATCTCTGATAATGAGTATTTCTCCTTTGCTAAGATAATCTATCCACCTGACAGGTGTGGCATATCAAGAAGTTGATTAAACAGCATGGTCATTACACAGGTGCACCTTCTGCTTGAGACAATAAAAGGCCACTCTAAAATGTGCAGTTTTGTCATACAACACAATGCCACAGAGCCTCCTCCGTCATTTTAGAGAATTTGGCAGTACGTCCAACCGGCCTCACAACCACAGACCACGTGTAAGGTGTTGTGTGGGAGAACGGTTTGTCGATGTCAACGTTGTGAACAGAGTGCCCCGTGGTGGCGGTGGGTTTATGGTATGGGTAGGAATAAGCTACGAACAACAAACACAAATGCTTTTTATTGATGGCAATTTGAATGCACAGAAATACCGTGACAAGATCCTGAGGCCCATTGTCGTACCATTCATCCGCCACCATCACCTCATGTTTCAGCATGGTAATGCACAGCCCAATGTCACAAGGATCTGTGCACAATTCTTGGAAGCTGAAAACGTCCCATTTCTTCCATGGCCTGAATACTTACCAGACATTGTCACCCATTGAGCATGTTTGGGATGATCTGGATTGACGTGTACGACAGCGCGTTCCAGTTCCAACCAATATCCAGCAACTTCGCACAGCCATTGAAGAGGAGTGGGACAACATTCCACAGGCCACAATCAACAGCCTGATCATCTCTATGCGAAGGAGATGTGTCGCATTGCATGAGGCAAATGGTGGTCACACCAGATACAGATCGGTTTTCTGATCCATGCCCCCACTTTTTAAGGCATCCTAGACCAACAGATGCATACAGTGGGGCAAAAAAGTATTTAGTCAGCCACCAATTGTGCAAGTTCTCCCACTTAAAAAGATGAGAGAGGCCTGTAATTTTCATCATAGGTACACTTCAACTATGACAGACAAAATGACAAAAAAATATATATTTGCAAATTATGGTGGAAAATAAGTATTTGGTCACCTACAAACAAGCAAGATTTCTGGCTCTCACACGACTGTAACTTCTTCTTTAAGAGGCTCCTCTGTCCTCCACTCGTTACCTGTATTAATGGCACCTGTTTGAACTGTTTTATCAGTATAAAAGACACCTGTCCACAACCTCAAACAGTCACACTCCAAACTCCACTATGGCCAAGACCAAAGAGCTGTCAAAGGACACCAGAAAACAAAATTGTAGACCTGCACCAGGCTGGAAGACTGAATCTGCAATAGGTAAGCAGCTTGGTTGAGAAATCAACTGTGGGAGCAATTATTAGGAAATGGAAGACATATAATATAATCTCCCTCGATCTGGGGCTCCACGCAAGATCTCACCCCGTGGGGTCAAAATGATCACAAGAACGTGAGCAAAAATCCCAGAACCACACGGGGGACCTAGTGAATGACCTGCAGAGAGCTGGACCAAAGTAACAAAGCCTACCATCAGTAAACACTACGCCGCCAGGGACTCAAATCCTGCAGTGCCAGACGTGTCCCCCTGCTTAAGCCAGTACATGTCCAGGCCCGTCTGAAGTTTGCTAGACAGCATTTGATGATCCAGAAGAAGATTGGGAAATGTCATATGGTCAGATGAAACCAAAATATAACTTTTTGGTAAAAACTAACTCGTCGTGTTTGGAGGACAAAGATGCTGAGTTGCATCCAAAGAACACCATACCTACTGTGAAGCAATGGGGTGGAAACATCATGCTTTGGGGCTGTTTTTCTGCAAAGGGCCAGGACGACTGATCCGTGTAAAGGAAAGAATGAATGGGCGCATGTATCGTGAGATTTTGAGTGAAAACCTCCTTCCATCAGCAAGGGCATTGAAGATGAAACGTGGCTGGGTCTTTCAGCATGACAATGATCCCAAACACACGCGCCGGCAACGAAGAGGTGGCTTCGTAAGAAGCATTTCAAGGTCCTGGAGTGGCCTAGCCAGTCTCCAGATCTCACCCCATAGAAAATCTTTGGAGGGAGTTGAAAGTCCGTGTTGCCCAGCAACAGCCCCAAAACATCACTGCTCTAGAGGAGATCTGCATGGAGGAATGGGCAAAAATACCAAGCAACAGTGTATGAAAACCTTGTGAAGACCTCTGTCATTGCCAACAAAGGGTATATAACAAAGTATTGAGATAAACTTTTGTTATTGACCAAATACTTATTTTCCACCATAATTTGCAAATAAATTCATAAAAAATCCTACAATGTGATTTTCTGGAATTTTATTTCTCATTTTGTCTGTCATAGTTGAAGTGTACCTATGATGAAAATTACAGGCCTCTCTCATCTTTTTAAGTGGGAGAACTTGCACAATTGGTGGCTGACTAAATACTTTTTTGCCCCACTGTATCTGTATTCCCAGTCATGTGAAATCCATAGATTAGGGCCTAAATAATTGATTTCAATTGGTTGACTTCGTTATTTGAACTGTAACTCAGGTAAATCTTTGAAATTGTTGCATATTCCTTTATATGTTTGTTCAGTCTACAGTATGTCACTTAGCAGACACTTTAATCCAATGTGGCTCACACTATACAGACTGAATACTGTATTTTTTGTATATGTCTCTGATCTTTGTGGGGGTTAAACCCATAACCTTGGCTTAGCTTGCTCTACACCGTTACCAAATGAGCCACACAGGATGATACATTGATATTCACCTGGCAATAACCGCTTGCAGAGGTAGGAGGGGTATCTGAGCAGAGGTGGCCTGGGTCATACAGCAGCTGCGAGACCAAAAAGAAAATGCAGAGAAGGTGATTGTGTACTGCAAGTAAGTAAAGCACATAGGAAACTATCTCATAACAAAGCATGTTAGCATTTGCCAGGGTTAAGCCACAGTCTTTTAGTCTGGCTGACACCGAACTCATTCTTCCTGACTTCAGAGTCTGGAAAGGCTCCTTGATGTTGTAGGCATGATGCTCGATTATGAAGGGGGTTGTGATTTTTTATTGATTGGTTCTCCTCTGTCCAGTAGCATATCTTAATCATGACGGGCCCAGGTTCCCCCAAAAAAGACGGGCCCCTATCACCACCCATATTTCCCTTAAAATGAAAATTATTTTGTTGGTAAGGCTGTGTGTTAATATTACTAAGCATTGTAACAGCAGAACAGAACCTAATCTAAGTGCACATTTGAAGCTGTTACCAGAGAAGCCGCAATATAGCCAATACATTCAACACCATGAACGGCAGTCCGAAATTAACCCGTATATATTGATCAGCACCACGGAAAGCACAAAGCGGTCAAAAAACACCCTATTTTATCTGCAAATAATAGGCAATATCCTATATTATAAAACATAAAGAAATAGATAAAACCTCTTGACAGAAACACAGAAACACAGCTAATGACCCAGTACATGCTAGCTGAAGTTATGCACAGCGGCAAAACTGTCACACCGGTATTTCATATAATCTGCCTCCAGCAGAGGCCTATTGCAGAAACACCAGCAAATCCATCAAGTGGAGCATTCAAACAGATTGCTTAAATGGCAGCATGCCATTTAACAGTATAAGATGCCTATGTGCTTACTATTATTCTTATAGCCTAGTTAAACGTATAGGCTATGATGACAATGAAATGGCTCAGCGGCCGCGCACAAGAACATGGTTTCCAAAGACAGATCGAGCATAGTCGTAGATTGACAAGCAATGTAAATTAATCTATATAAAGCTTGATTTATATAGGCTGTCTGGGTAGCCTGCCCTGTAAAAATACAATCTTACTCACTCATTTGATTGGCATTCGACTGGCATTGCGCTCTGCGAAGTCGTTGACTAAGGCATTCAAATCCATGGTCCTGGCCCTGGTGTTTTCAATGGACAGAATGTCCAACCCACCCAGTCTCTCCTGTCCCATGCTGGTATGATTTAATTATTTTCAGTCTGGAAAAGGAGCGCTCGGCACTGGCTACAGTTACAGGCAGTCATAAAAAGGAGCATCGCTGTAACTACTTCCCCAAATGTAGCAGTGACTGAATTGTAATCCACAATGAGCATCTTGGCCAGGTCTCTCACTGTAGTGTGCTTTGCTATTTCCTTCTTAAAACAGGCCCTGAAAGAGAGTAATTGGCCAGGGAAGCGTGCTGATATATCTTTGCTGTAATGTTCAGCCAGCCGACTGGCGGTCTCATCTTTGCAGTGACTTTGGCCTCTCATGTCCTTGAGTAGGCTGACTGCCCTGTACAGGTCTGCGTCTTTGGCCTGTAGCATTTTAGAGACGACGTTCACATTTTCTAAAACCTTATACCCTGACTACACCACTCGCGTCGCGTGCGCGAGCGTTGCAAAATAAATTTTGAAATCTATGTTATTCAATTATTGCACCCACACTGCTCGTGCGCGTCAACGAGCATCTGCGTTGCCAAGGGCTAAAATAGAAGTCCTTTCTATTTCTGATGCAAATCGCGCTGCAAGTCCTGCCTCTCCCATCTCCTCATTGGTTTATAGAAGCAGGTACCCACGTGCCATCTCCTCATTGGTTATACCCACGTGGGTGATTGAAAGATGAACTGTGTTGCCGGTTGTCGTGGTAATACTATGGAAGTTTAGATGCCAATCACAATATAAGTTCAAAGATGAAAAAGCCTGGAAGGAGAGATGACTAGAAACGATTCTAGTGTGGATTAATTGTCGGAGTAGAGGACCTTGTACATTTCAGGTAAAATAACAACCTAATGTTTATATCCCAGGACAAATTAACTAGCAACAGCAAGCTAGCTAAATAGGACAAATTAGCTAGCAAGTGCAAGCTAACTAGCTAAATTGCCATAAATGTTTAATGCTTTTCGACCTGTCCCCAAATTAATATAATTGGTTCAGAGTTTGTTTTGATATTTTAACCTGCGTGTCGTGATCGCGTTTGGTGTAGGGGGACAAAATAAATTTATGCACGATGGCGCAAGTGCGCAGCCGGTTTGGGCGCCGTGTTAGTCTGGATAACGACAAAATAATTTAACTACAGCTTTCCATTATCTTTTTCAGTGCTGCTGCATCATCCCTCTCCTCCTTCGTGTCACTTAAAAGCACAATCTTGGCGAGGGCCTTCATTACGTCCACATATCTGTATCTCAGGGCGGCAAGGGACTCATATCTAGATGACCAGTGGGTGGGACACAGTCGTTTTAGAGTTACATTTTATTTTTCTGACGCAAAATCAAATAAACCACTCAACATGGACCATCTCTTTATGCTATGCTCTTTATGCTACTGTATAACAATTCAATAGTATCATAAAACTGTTTAATCTCTGGCACATTTTTGACAGAGAAAGCCAGGTTAAGATTGTGCGCTGCGCAATGCACATAAACAGCAAGCAGCTCTTTTTCGGATATTCTGACCTGCACACCCCGAATAGACCCCGCTCATATTAGCAGTTCCATCATACCCCTGCCCACAACATTTTGAAATATCCATCCCATTGTCCTCTATGCTGCCAAGGATTTCATGTTGAAGCTCAGCTGCTGATGTGTCAGCAGTCTCCAGAAATCTCCAAAACGACTCTGTGATGGTCAGATCTGTGGCGACATTATTTGCATCCCTTATCATTCTCACATAGCGATAACCTTGGCTTAACTGGTCTACTTTGGATACATCCGGTGTGATGTCCATAATCATTTGAAAAAAATCGGGCTTCCTGCATCTCTCCCTGAATGTCACACTTCACTCACTTGGCTAAAATATAAATCAGCTCATTTTGGATTTGAGGACTGAGATAGTTAACGTTATTTTAGAACTGGGTCGTAAAATGACAGCAGTTCAATTATATTGAGAAAATTCCCACTGTTTGCCTGCCCCAGCTTTTCACAGTGCCCTCTGAACGCCAAATTACATGATGCAAGTGTGAGAGTTACATTAACCTTTCTAGGGCAGGCGTTCCGCTAGCGGAACCCCTCGACAACATTCCGCTGAAAAGGCAGCACGCGAAATTCAAAAATATATATTTTTAAATATGTAACTTTCACACATTAACAAGTCCAATACAGCAAATGAAAGATACACTTCTTGTTAATCTACACATCGTGTCCGATTTCAAAAAGGCTTTACAGCGAAAGCACAACATATGATGTTAGATCACCGCCAAAAAAACACACAGCCATTTTTCCAGACAAAGATAGGAGTCACAAAAAGCAGAAATATAGATAAAATGAATCACTAACCTTTGATGATCTTCATCAGATGACACTCATAGGACATCATGTTACACAATACATGTATGTTTTGTTCGATAATGTGCATATTTATATCCAAAAACCTCAGTTTACATTGGCACGTTACTTGCAGTAATGTTTTGATTCCAAAACATCCGGTGATTTTGCAGAAATACTCATAATAAACATTGATAAAAGATACAAGTGTTATTCACAGAATTAAAGATAGACTTCTCCTTAATGCAACCGCTGTGTCAGATTTTTTAAAAACTTTACGGAAAAAGCATAATCTGAGAACGGCGCTCAGAGCCATTGAGTCAACAGAAGTTAGAAATAACACTATAAATATTCACTTACCTTTGATGATCTTCATCAGAAGGCACTCCCAGGAATTCCAGTTCGACAATAAATGACTGATTTGTTCCATAAAGTCCATCATTTATGTCCAAATAGCCACTTGTTGTTAGCGTGTTCAGCCCAGTAATCCATCTTCATGAGGCGCGAGCACTTCGTCCAGACAAAAACTCGAAAAGTTCCGTTACAGGTCGTAGAAACAAACGATGTATGGAATCAATCTTTAGGATGTTTTTAACATAAAACATCAATAATGTTCCAACCGGAGAATTCCTATGTCTGAAGAAAAGCACTGGAACGAGAGCTAACTCTGTCGAGAGCACTCGTCACGAGCATGAGACACTCTGCCAGACCACTGACTCAAAGAGGTCTCATGAGCCCCTCCTTTATAGTAGAATCCTCAAACCAGTTTCTAAAGACGGTTGACATCTAGTGGAAGCCGTAGGAAGTGCAACTTGTCTCCATAGACACTGTGTATTCGGTAGGCCAAGCTTTGAAAAACTACAAACGCCTGCCATATGAGTTTTCGCCTGCCATATGAGTTCTGTTATACTCACAGACATCATTCAAACAGTTTTAGAAACTTCAGAGTGTTTTCTATCCTATACTAATAACAATATGCATATATTAGCATCTGGGACAGAGTAGGAGGCAGTTCACTCTGGGCACGTTATTCATCCAAAAGTGAAAATGCTGCCCCCTACCCCAAAAAGGTTTTAACTATGCGCTGCAACACCTGTCGTCAGAAATGTGCTGCGTTACGCACGCCTCTCTCCATTTTTGCGTCAATAGTGCCATTGAGCTTCCATTGCTCATATACCAAACAGGCACCCATGTGAATCTGGGATGTCTCATGACATGCTATTTTGGATGTTAGATGGCGCCAATCTCTCACCCCATTTACCCATGCATCAGAGAAGAAAGGGGCACTCCGATCTCCGAACAGCCAGCAAGGCTCACAATACGCGCAATCTAGCTTGGCCGAATAACATAGCCATGTACGTGGTAATTTGATTCCAGCCTTGATTGTAGTGGTGTAATACGACTCAGAAAAACACCGCCTTTCGTCATCTCTTGGGAATGGGCCAGTAGGCTTACACGAGCCTAATGCAGTAACGTGCCGTTTAACTTTTGCTTCCACATTTGTTGCATAATGACCCGTCAGCTGGATAGGTTAAAAGGCCATCTGTCCCACTTCCACCTGTTTCATCAGCCGGCACAATTCTAGCCTCACCCTTCCCCGCTTCCTCCCCGGACCGGCCCGGGGATAGCTTGTCCGGCCTGGCTTGTGCTCAGGGTCGTATCCGCGATACCTGACAACCTGTAAGTTGCTTCTTCTGGCACGATGGAACAGCTTGGCCTTGGCTCACTTGACCCGCTAAAAGCTGCTGCTGGCGATGATAAACCTACATCCTCTTTTGGTCCCGCTACATTGCTTGTGCTAGCACTTGAACTGCATTTGAAAAAGGAATCTAATTAAACTAATTTTGATACATCCTTTGCTTTATCATTTCTGGCCTTCCTCTTTGGGGCTCCACTTTTGTGTTGATACATTGCTGTTTTTTAAATCCTTAATTTTTTCTCTAATTTTTTTCCGGCGTTGTCTCTTGATAGCTAGCTCAACTGTTGCTTAAAATGATGACAGAAACAACAACGCTTTGGAGAGTATTTGCACAATGAATCCCAGAATGCATTGTATTATCTTAACATAGTATTGAAACTATTGAGTAATATGATTTATTAGCAAATTAATTCGATTTTTTGGCACCGATACACTAAAATATCATACTGACTTATGTAGTGGCAAAAAACATTTTGTTGGTGAAACCATCAGTAGGATAATTTATCATATAGCATAGATTAAAGAAATATATTTGCCTCTAATTGTAGACGTGATGGACCCTTGTCAACAATTAATACTTAGGCATGGTGGGGCGATATTCAAATTACGAAGGGGTCCCGCCGCTCTGCAGATCAGGGCCCGTCACTTGGCCAATGTACGTCCTCACCGGCTGAAGCTACGCCACTGCCTCTCACTCAAAGTTCCCAGAAAAGTTTTGAATGAAAAATAAAATGTACCATATGCTTACTCAATATCCACTGTCAGTAAAATGTACTACCCACTGGGCAAAAACTGGTTGAATCCATGTAATTTCAACAAAATAATTCAATGTGATGTTGAATCAATGTAAAAACTGATTGGATTTGCAAAAAGTCATCAACGTAAAGACATTGTCTTTTTTTCACAGTTTTTCACCTAAATCCAATGACATGATGACAGTTTTTGTTGATTCCACATTGAATTCACATTCGACGACAACTCAACCAATTGTAAATTAATTGAATTCTGCTTTTTTGCCGACGTTTACTGACACCGGTCATATTCATCGGGTGTTGTACACTTTAGCTTAATACATGTAGCTAGCTAGGTAGGTAACAATGAACCAAGCTAGGTAAACATTGTGTAAGAATGCACACATCACGTAACGTTAGCTAATGAGCCAGCCAGCTAATGTTAGCTAGTTAAACAACTATGAACATAGCGTCAAATAATGTTGTTACTACGCTGCATGAATCTGCTGGGAGCTAACCAACCAGATTCAATGTTAGCTAGCTAACTTTAGGCTCTAACTAGCAAAGCAAACGGGCCTGGGATACGAATAATAACGTCATGCACATAACGTTAGCTAGGGAGCCAGCCAGCTAATGTTAGCTAGCTAACAGTATACTTTAGCATAAGACATGTAGCTAGCTAGCTATGTAAACAATTAACCTAGCTAGGTAAACAACGTGTAAGATCACACACATCACGTAACGTTAGCTAATGAGCCAGCCAGCTAACATTAGCTAGTTAAACAACAATGAATAATAACGTTACACATGTATCGTTAAACAGTACACTTTAGCTTGAAATTAAACCACTTTCTGCCAAAATTTGAAATGTGTAATATCTGAAAATGTAGCTAGTGTCTCCCTGTCACGGATGCTATGTCATGGTTGCCATGCCACGGTTGCCCTTAGTTTGAAGATGTAATCCGGAGACAGGTGTTTTTGCCAGCTTTTAAG
Source organism: Salvelinus sp. IW2-2015 (assembly GCF_002910315.2). Lineage (NCBI taxonomy): Eukaryota > Metazoa > Chordata > Actinopteri > Salmoniformes > Salmonidae > Salvelinus > Salvelinus sp. IW2-2015. The sequence continues at coordinate 9,613,956 of NC_036838.1, read as the reverse complement.
CTACCACACTCTAATTCCACTGATTTCAAAATTCAACCCTTCAGAAAGTGGAGAGCAACACTTATGCAGCTCCACTACACGATACCTTTTTTAAAAAGCTGCATTTGACTAGATTACCAACACAGACTGATCAGCTCAAATAGACAGAAGCCCTCTCTATGGCAGACCAATCCGAACTCCTCTCTTAGTATGTCCAGCCCGCTCATTACCTCTGTCAATTATGGCTAATTTAACAATTGTATTCGTATTTACAGATGGCATACACATTTGTCATTAAGGCACATGAAAGTTCACATGTTCCAGAAGGCATTTCTGCCTAAAAATGCATTTTGATTAAAAAAAAGTAAAATGTTCAAATTGCTCTCCTGTGAAGTCGTGACTTGCGTCATATGCCTAATTTCCTGAAACGGATCACCTTGGTAGGAAGAAAGTGTGGCAGACCAGGGGATTTGGTCAAGACATTTACACAGATCAGACACGGACAAAATTTCAAGGGTGTTCATTTAAATAATAAACAAAGAGAAAAGAATAGGTCTCCTCCAGGATACTGTTTTCTGGGGCTCCGGGGTCTTGCTGTATCCTATGGGGAACAAAACCAAGCTCCCTCCGTTATCTCTGGTACTGAGCACGACTATACAGGATTATGAACTGGGTGGTTTGAACCCTGAATGCTGATTGGCTGACAACCGTGGTATATCAGACCATATACAACGGGTATGACAAAACACTTATTTTCACTTCTCTAATTCCGTTGAACAGTTTATAATAGCAATAAGGCACCTCGGGGGTTTGTGATATATGGCCAATATACCACGGCTAAGGGCTGTATCCAGGCCCTCTGTGTTGCGTCGTGCTTAAGAACAGCCCTTAGCCGTGGTATATTGGCCAATAACCACACCCCCCTCGGGCCTTATCGCTTAAGTAACCTCTCTTCCACAGTCCCCACTCTCATGTGATGCCCTTCTGGCAGCTTTAATGGGACTCGTCCAGCTGGTGAACAATCAGCCCCTTGATTACTCACCAAGCATAATCAGCCCCAATTAGTCCTGGCCGGAGACCCAGTCGAGACCTGGCATATCCAGCAGAGGGAGCCATCGCTGTGTGATGTAGACTCCCATCTGTCACCAGGCCTCAACACGTCTCTCCCTGGTGGCTAACCTGGGGTACTCCACAAAAGACTACAAACTTACATGAAAATGTATCAAATACAATACAAATACCTTTGTATGTATACACTACAGCATTTACAGACATTTTTAAATATAAAAAACATTTCTCCATCGCAATACTGTAGATCAGATCAAAACATGTCATGTTTGCACATGAAAAATAATGTTCTATAAATCTATACACTAAAGAGATATGAACAATTCTGTCACACCACTAAGAAAATCTGAGTCCCTGAGCTAGAGTATAACCAATGCACCTGTGTAGCAGAGGTAGGTTGTTTGGTGGACGATCGCCCCACACAGTAACTTAACCTTGCCCTTTTCTTTGGTCTTGTATCAACTTAACATTAAACTGGAACAACTTGGTGGTATTCATTAGTGCAATCTGTAGCAAAATGTTTGCAACGTAAAATGAAAACAAGCATTTCTTATTGGACAAGTTCAGGTAGTCCCTCCTGATAAAATAATTTATAAGGTTTAAGATAAATGATTAAATAATTCTACCCGGAAACTTAACCATTAGGGATTAGAGGTTATGTAGCAGGGACAAGGAGTAATTAAAAAGAATAAACATATGTCCAACTAGGTTGGACTGGGGAAGAGAGGAATGTATGTGTTTGCCGAAAGAAAACAAAGAGAATCCTTAACCTATGTTTGAAATGACCCGGCTATAACTGGAGAGATAGGATAGGACAGGGAGTACCCCTCCAGGTTTCCCTTATCTGGGGGGGACTGGGACTGTCAGCTGGGTAGTGATAAACTGTGGTGAGAATTCAGGAGAAGAAGATAGTATCCTAATGTTAGTGTGCATGTGTGTGCGTAGCTAAAGAATAATGTTATAAAAGGAACATCTTTGTATATGCACGGTAGAGCTCTCGTGAATAAACTTGGATTTGACTAATTGTGAGCTGGGAATTCTGTCTGTTTCATTTAAACCAGAACTTTACACACTCTGGGTTGCAGACCGAGTAGGATAATTGAAATGTATGTAAATTGATAACAAAATTCTATATCACCTCCCTATTTCAGTCCACTTGGTGTCTAGTGAATTCAACCTGCTGAAAGTGCTGTCATATCCTGGGTGGGGTTAACACTTTACACACCAACCACCTCTGATCAGGATGGCTCCTCATTAAATACACTCTGATCTTCTTGTGTCTATCGCCACCTCTCAGGCTGTCTGCTCTTCCAGGTCTTCAACCAGGCAGTGGTCTGCTTCTCTCAGGGCTTGGTAGAAGTGTTCTTGGGCGCGGGCCCCCTTTCTGATCACCATGTCCAGCAGAGCTTGGTTCTGCAGGGTCTTGGTGGTTATGCTGAGCACCTCCTCCCTCTCCTCGTCAATCAGAACCCCCTGGTCCGGTTGCTGGAGACGCAGGAGTATGGGTCGCAAGACTCCCAGACGAGTCTCTAGCGCCATTCTGTGTTTTGTAATGAAGGCTCGACCAGGGGGGATAGAAGGAGTTGCAGGTGGAGGGGCCAAAACTGGGAAATTAAAAATACTTATTTAAAATTGAGACTTGACATCCAAAATATATATTTTTTAAATCGCTCAGGACCATTAGGATAGCTACAATGGTGCATCTTAAATATATTTTAATTGGATTTATTTGATTTGGATTTTTCCATAATTATTGTTTCAATTGTGAGATATACTCATCACGAATGGCAAAGTAGAAGTTGTGATGAGTAAAGTTACCTGTAGAGGTGAATTCTGTTAGTGAGGCTGTGGATGAGAAACACATTTTTGTTGCTATCTGATGAAAGACTGCATCTATTACAATAAGTCATCATGATAATATAAATACACTATCATAAATAACAACATTGTTTTACAAATAAATAAAACATATTGATCAAAATAAATGACAACAGCAAAATGACCAATAGTTCTAGTACTTCTTGCACATGTGAATTGCGCACTTTGACCTTTCACTTTCAGTTACCTGGAAGCCAGACAAGTCCATCCCATACAAATTTATCACTGCCATTTTCGTTCAGAAAAATATTTGCTTCCTTAACAATCGATTGCATGAACAACTGAAATGTTGGAATGTAGTTTTCATAGGACTGGAAATCAACAAATGATGCTTTCTGTAAAAGAAGAGTTAGTTTAGTCAATCAAATTATGCCATTTGAATACACAAGGTAATAAAATAATTGGCAAGCAACATTTTCTAGCTCGTCTCAGATATCACCGTTGGTTTTATTCGATGGTCATCTGTAAGATCGGTGGAGAGGGTGTATTCTTGCTTCGAGGTGAGTTGGCAGTGAGAAGTTGTTTCAAGGTAGATTTCTCTATCCCCATTGCTGCTTCTCCTTTCCTCCCGTACCTTGAGAAGACAGATATGGAATGGACGGATAAATTGTGTTCAGCATTATTCACAGTGTGTATTTAATTGAATTCCAGCAAAAGTATAGGGTTTTCTGATATGCCTACCTCCTTGAGTACAACATTACTGGGAAGCAACAAAACCTTCAGGATGGACCTCTTGTCAACATCTGGGAGTTGGTAGAATAACAAGACAAGGGCATCGATAGGGGAGATGGGCCTGCCTTCTTCACTGACGATGCCATACTTAGAAAATCCAGTGACATTTATTATGACATGCGTGTCTGTTAGCTCAAGGTTATCGATAAATTCCACTGTTTTGTCATCAGTCACATGGGCTACAGACAGGAACTCACATCCACCCTCTAGGAAAGAAATATATTTATAGAATTTCATGACATGCTGAGATTTTTATGACAATCAAAACAATGTTGATGCAGATGATAGGTAAATGAAAAGCACATGCTCCTTCAGAATCAAATCAGTCGTAAAGTCTTAGGACTTTTATCAAATCACCAATCACGATCATAGAGCTCACAGTGTGGGAGGTGTAGCTGACCGACAGATCCTTGGGGACATGTAAACTTAAACAGGGGCCCTGCAGGCCTCTTGCCTCTCTGGGCTAGAAGCCTCCTGTTCCAGGGGACTGTCCAATAGAGCACCTCTCCCTCCCCCTCCATCTCAAATACTAGTCCTGTTATACTGCACTGGAACAGACCTGCATGGGGCCACTGGAACCTGTAGGGCAGAACAACACAAATGAAGAATGGTCATTTTGTGCTTTCCTTGAATTGTATCAATAAAAAAGGCAATATCAAGTTAATAAACAACATTACCAGTATGCTCCCTTGTTCTCATGATCACAGGTTTTAGGTTCAAATTGATAGGGAGTCGCAGGCTTCTAAAATGTAAAAACAATAGTTATTGAACCAATAGTTTGTTGAAAAGATCTAACAATGGTCTTTCTTTCAGGTGAGGCTCTTACAGAGAGAGAGTCAACAGCTTTGGTATCCGATGCTTCTCTATCCAAGGCACTAAAAGAACTGCGAACAAGTTGGACGGGTTCCTCCTCAAGGTCACTCTCAGAGCAAGAGCAAGATATGGTAGATCTGGCAGGTGTAAGAATGCCCGGTGAGACATACCATGTCGTCTCACTTTTTTTTAAAGATGGGGATTTTTCTCTGGAGCCCCGGTATGAGCAGACAGGCACTAGAAAGAAAGAGTGTGTGTGTCAGTCACAAACAAATCTTTGTCAACTCAATGAGACTGTTCTCTATGTTACCATCTGCCGGACGGCATCGGACCATCAGGTCTCGTAACTGAAGGTTCCGAGACAGCTTCTACTTCCAGGCCATAAGACTGCTGAACAGCTACCCCTAGCTGTCTACCTACACAGACCTGTATTCACCTGCACCCCTAAGGTCGATGTCCGCACCCCCGCGGAAATCTAATTAGCAGGATACAAAAATCCCCATAAAAATCCATCAGTTTAAGCTAGAGATATCTGTTTTTTTTTTGCATTGGATGCGTCGCAATCCACTGAATCTGCCTATGTAACACTTCCACATCTGCGGTGAAAGGTGACAGAGCTAGATGTTTGTGTTTGTCAGACCATGAGACAACCCGAAAGTCTTTTCACAAATCCGTCTGTAGCGTCCGAAAATAAACTACACTGTACAAAAATATAAACGCAACATGTAAAGTGCTGGTCCCATGTTTCATGCTGAAATAAATTATCCCAGAAATGTTCCACGTGCACAAAAAACTAATTTCTCTCAAATGTTGTGCACAAATTTGTTAGATCCCTGTTAGTGAGCATTTCTCCTTTGCCAGGATAATCCATCCACCTGACAGGTGTGGCATATCAAGAAGATGATTAAACAGCATGATCATTACACAGGTGCACCTTCTGCTGGGGACAATAGAAGACCAGTCTAAAATGTGCAGTTTTGTCACAGAGTGTGCAATTGGCATGCTGACTGCAGGAATGTCCACCAGAGCTGTTGCCAAAGAACTGAATGTTAATTTAGAGAATTTAGCAGTACGTTCAACCGGCCTCACAACCGCAGACCACATGTATGACGTCGTGTGGGCGAGCGGTTTGCTGATGTCAACGTTGTGAACAGAGTTTCCCCCGTGGAGGAGGTGGGGTTATGGTATGGGCAGGCATAAACTACGGAAAAACACAATTGCATTGTATCAATGTCAATTTGAATGCACAGAGATACCGTGAGGAGATCCTGAGGTCCATTGTCGTGCCATTCACCTTATATTTCAGCATGATAATGCACAGCCCCATTTCACAAGGATCTGTACACAATTCCTGGAAGCTGAAAATGTCCTAGTTCTTCCATGGCCTGCCTACTCAATGTCACCCATTGAGCATGTTTGGAATCCTCTGGATTGACGTATACTACAGCGTGTTCCAGTTCCCGCTAATATCCAGAAACTTCACACAGCCATTGAAGAGGAGTGGGACAAAATAAAACAGGCCACAATCAACAGCCTGATGTGTTGCGCTGCATGAGGCAAATGGTGGTAACACCAGATACAGATTGGTTTTCTGATTCACGCCACAACTTTTAAAAAAAAGTTATCTGTGACCAACAGATGCATATCACCACATTCTTATCGGCAGATTCAACAGCCTTGGTTTCTCAAATGACTGTGTCATGAGGCTGGCCTGTGGGTAGGTTTATATGACAGTCATAAATACCTCTTCCCTTTTTTCCCTCTCTCTACCCTACTGATGTGACTATTGAAAATCCCTTGGTTAACTTCACTGCGCTAAGGATCCCTTTTACGGGATCACTTTCCTAAACAACCGCTAGAATTGCAGGGCGCCAAATGCATAAATATTAAAAAAAATATTTATAATCATGCAATCACAAGTGAAATATCCAAACACAGTTTAGCTTGTTGTTAATCCACCTACCGTGTCAGATTTTGAAAATAGGCTTAAAATTAATCGCTTACCTTTGATAATCAGATGTTTGCACTCACGAGACTCCCAGTTACACATAAATGTTCTTTTGATCGATAAATATTACTTTTATCACAAAAAAACGCCATTTGGTTTGCGCGTTATGTTGAAAAAACTACAGCCTCGTTCCGGTCCTGAAAGGAAGAGGAAAATTCCCAAACTATCAGATTAAAAAATATTACAAAAAATATTTATAATCATGCAATCACAAGTGAAATATACCAAAACACAGTTTAGCTTGTTGTTAATCCACCTATCGTGTCAGATTTTGAAAATATACTTTACAGCGAAAGTAATCCAAGCTTTTGTGAGTGTAGCAATCAATGCTAGAACAGTTATCCTTATATTAGCTTGGTTAGCTTGGTCACGAAAGTAAGAAAAGCAATAAAATGAATTGCTTACCTTTGATAATCTTTGGATGTTTCCACTCACGAGACTCCCAGTTACACAACAAATCTTCTTTTTGTTCGATAAATATTACTTTTATCACCAAAAAAAACACCATTTGGGTTGCGCATTATGTTGAGAAAACAAAAGCAGTGTTCCGTTCGACAAATTCCAAAAAGTATCCGTAACAGACAATATTTTGACAGTTTTGAAAACTTTGGAGTGTTTTCTATCCTAATCTGTAAATTATATGCATATTCTACGATCTGGGCCAGAGAAAATGTCCGTTTACGTTGGGCACGTTATTAAAAAAATAAATAATAATCAGACTTTTTTTTTTCTTTTAATAACGTTCCGAAGGTAAACGGACATTTTCTCTGGCCCAGATCGTAGAATATGCATATAATTTACAGATTAGGATAGAAAACACTCCAAAGTTTCCAAAACTGTCAAATATTGTCTGTGAGTATAACAATACTTATTCTGCAGGCGAAACCTGAGAAAATCTAACCCGGAGGGATATATATATATTTTTATCTGTGTTTCCTGGCCCGTCTATCCTCCATTTAAAGGGGTATCAACCAGATTTCCAATGGCTTCCTCAGGCTGTGACCAGGCTTTAGACATAGTGGGGATTGACTATGGTGGAGTGGGGGCCACGTCCAGCGCCAGAGCCGCCACCGCGGATAGATGCCCACCCAGACCCTCCCCTATAGGTTCAGGTTTTGCGGTCGGAGTCCGCACCTTGGGGGGGGGGGGGGTTAGGGTTAGGTCACGCCCTGACCAGAGTTTGCTTTGTATGTTTTATGTTTGGTTTGGTCAGGGTGTGGTCTGTGTGGGCATTCTATGTTGTTTTGTCTGGTTTGTCTATTTCTGTGTTTGGCCTGATATGGTTCTCAATCAGAGACAGGTGTTTTGCGTTGTCTCTGATTGGGAACCATATTTAGGTAGCCTGTTTTGTAGTGTGTTTTGTGGGTGATTGTTCCTGTTCGTGTGTTCCTGTTTTGTCTGTGTTCACTAGTTCGGGACTGTAAGCTTCGTTGGGTTTTCGTCTGTTTATTGTTTTGTTCTAAATTGAAAAGTATTCAAATAAATATGGATACGTACCACGCTGCGCATTGGTCCTCCTCTCCTTCTACCGACGAAAGCCGTTACAGCTTCTCCCTTTGTTCTTCAGTCTTCCCGCTCTCACTCAAACCCAGCCCATTTTCTTTGTGTAACCAGCTGTCATATCTGTTCCGTCCACTAGGGACGTTTTCCTTTATGACATAATTTGTAATCAAGGTATGATTAATTCTGTGTATATGTAATTCTGTGTGATTAGTTAGGTATTTAGTAAATAAATAATTAAACCCAATTTTGTATTGCTGATTCAACTTGTTAGCCAGGGTTCGTGAAGATAACCAAGAATTTACAACTTTCAGATGAGACTGAAATAAGGTGACGATTAATATTGACTGCTATTGATGTAAAATATTACTAGGTCTTTAAGAGTTTATTCGGAAGACAACAGCTCTATAAATATTATTTCGTGGTGCCCCGACTTTCTAGTCAACTACATTTACATGATTAGCTCAATCAGGTAATATTAATTACAGAGAAAGGATTTTATAGAATAGCATGTCATATCACTTAATCCGGCATAGCCAAAGACACGACAACTGCCTCGCCTGGTTCACCAATTACTTCTCAGACAGAGTTCAGTGTGTCAAATCGGAGGGCCTGTTGTCCGGACCTCTGGCAGTCTATATGGGGGTGCCACAGGGGTCAAGACTCTTTTCTCTGTATACATCAACGATGTCGCTCTTGCTGCTGGTGATTCTCTGATCCACCTCTACGCAGACGACACCATTCTGTATACTTCTGGCCCTTCTTTGGACACTGTGTTAACTAACCTCCAGACGAGCTTCAATGCCATACAACTATCCTTTCGTTGCCTCCAACTGTTCTTAAATGCAAGTAAAACTAAATGCATGCTCTTCAACCGATCGCTGCCCGCACCTGCCTGCCTGTCCAACATAATTTCTCTGGACGGTTCTGACTTAAAATATGTGGACAACTACAAATACCTAGGTGTCTGGTTAGACTGTAAACTCTTCTTCCAGACTCACATTAAGCATCTCCAATCCAAAATGAAATCTAGAATCGGCTTCCTATTTCGCAACAAAGCATCCTTCACTCATGCTGCCAAACATACCCTCGTAAAACTGACTATCCTACCGATCCTTGACTTTGGCGATGTCATTTACAAAATAGCCTCCAACACTCTACTCAGCAAATTGGATGCAGTCTATCCCAGTGCCATCTGTTTTGTCACCAAAGCAGCATATACTACCCACCACTGCGACCTGTATACTCTCGTTGGCTGGCCCTTGCTTCATATTCGTCGCCAAACCCACTGGCTCCAGGTCATCTATAAGTCTTTGCTAGGTAAAGCCCCGCCTTATCTCAGCTCACTGGTCACCATAGCAGCACCCACCCGTAGCACGCGCTCCAGCAGGTATATTTCACTGGTCACCCCTAAAGCCAATTCCTCCTTTGGCCGCCTTTCCTTCCAGTTCTCTGCTGTCAATGACTGGAACAAATTGCAAAAATCACTGAAGCTGGAGACTCATATCTCCCTCTCTAACTTTAAGCACCAGCTGTCAGAGCAGCTCACAGATCACTGCACCTGTACATAGCCTATCTGTAAATAGCCCATCCAACTACCTCATCCCCATACTGTTATTTATTTTTTGCTACTTTGCACCCCAGTATCTCTACTTGCACATTCATCTTCTGCACATCTATCCCTCCAGTGTTTAATTGCTAAATAGTAATTATTTCGCCACTATGGCCTATTTATTGCCTTACCTCATTTGCACACACTGTATATAGACTTTTCTATTGTGTTATTGACTGTATGTTTGTTTATTCCATGTGTAACTCTGTGTTGTTGTTTGTGTTGCAATGCTTTGCTTTATCTTGGCCAGGTCGCTGTTGTAAATGAGAACTTGTTCTCAACTGGCCTACCTGGTTAAATAAAGGTGAAATAAAATAAATAAAATCTATATTCTTCGTAGTGTCGTGGAAAATTGTCTCAGAAATATAACACTCTTACAAGAACTTGTGAATTCAATATAGACTTTAATACAAAGTAGCAAAGCCGAGCCCTTCCATGGAAGGACCCTATCACAAACGTAACAGAGCTGAGCCCCTCCATGGAAAGAGACTAAATTCTCATATTACAGAGTCCTGCCTTTATAGGATTCTGTCTTTGCATAAAGTATAGAGTCCCCTCTATATGAAAATAGCTTCCCTTGACCTTTCTCCATTATTACCTTTTCATCTCAGGGCTTGCTTGTTAACGCCCACATCTGACAGCTGTATAGGTTATAATGGTGGCGGGACCATTTTCACGTCCTAAAAATAATGCATGCATTATTACCTGTTGGTCATCAGTCATTTTGCTACCATCCTCCTTCCTGTATCCTTCTGACCATAGTATGTCCAGCTGTCATAAATGTACGCATGACCTTGGTTAATGTACCCTTTGGCATGTTACCCTTTCAGAAATAGAGTATGGCCTGGGTGTCATCTTCTCTTAATGTGCATGTCCTTGCTACTTCAGCATGGCAACTACACCTATTTATATTTAATGCTTAGCTCCCACATAATACCCTCCTCTGGGACTAATTAGTCCCTCAAACTAACACTTAAAGAACACCAAGAGGATGGAGGCAAAATGAACATCAACTACATACATACAAATAGAAGAGGCTCTAACCAAAGCACAAAGACCAGTCCAACCTTCAGGTAAAACATTCAATAGTTTGTTTATCCCACACATCCAGAAACTATCAGCAATGCTTCTGTCTTGATTCTTCAACATAGTGAGAGATGGTGCAACCTGAGTTATGTGACCACACAAACCTTTTCTATTTGCAATCAAACCTTTCTCATCAAATTTACGAACCCCTGCAGATTCCAACACCCAAATAGTTTAACAATTAACTGTAGTGTTTCCCACATCTATCCCATTATCTCCATAGCGGTAGAAACATTCATATTTACTTTTTACAATAGTAAACCTATCATTATGAGGACTATTTATTTCAGTTCTTATGTCATATGTTGCACATTCATGTTCTCCCAACATATTTTTGTTTAATTCACTTCTGCCTTTAGTGCTACCTAATGCCAACCTGCATTCTATGTTACACAAAGGAATGTAGTATTTTCTCTGAATAAATTGAACATTTTCCATTTAACACATTCTTCAAATGATGCAAGTTCAGGTACTATTAAAAGATCAGACAAAGGTGATTTTGCTACACAAAATGCAATTGTCCATCCTATGTTTAGCTGTTGTGTACTGAGCCCACTTATACAAGTCATTCTTTACTGCTTTTCTACATTTTTGGTCAATGTTTGATTCTGGGGTAGTTTCTTCATTGTGGCTACCCCAGTTGGTAACAGATGTCCAGATTTTCTGCATCAACCCACTTTCTTGTGGTTTTGCCATTGTCTTAGTTGATGTACTAGTTTCTAGTGGGAGGTGATTTTACAATTTCTTCTAGGTTTGTTGCTGTTGCTGTCAAGGCTATTCTATCATTCTTCATCTGTCCTGGTTCACTGTCTGTTAGAAAGACCATGTGAGGACAGAGAAGTTGATGACAAGAAAGTCTCCTTTCCATTCTCCTGTTATCGTTTCTCCGTCCCCTTGGACAGCACCTCTGTCAGGGGTATCTGCCAGCGTAGGTATGTCATCAGGAGCAACAGTCATGTCACTCCTCCCCATCCCCGGACTCTGGAAATTCAGGAGAGAGTGTTTGTTTGCTGTTGGAAGATGCTCCTTGATCCACCTCTTCTTCGGCTTCTTCCTGGCTCCTGCCTGGCCCCTGCCTGGCGCATCGATCTCCTCTGCTCCCGTTCCCTTTGGACACCCACCTGGTGTATCAGCATCCTCTGCGTCTTCATGGCCTGGTGGTTGTCTCCTCCTCTCCGACAGGACTTAGGTACAGTGGTTTAGATGGTACCACGTGTTGCTTCCTTTCACCTGGACGGCAGTTAACTTTGTTCGAGCCACCTTGTAGGGACCCTCCCTCCTTGACTCATTGCATTCTTCTGGAACACTCGGACCTGGTCACCTTGGATCACCAGACGTGGAACCTCTTGTCCTGGTTCAGGTTTCTGCCTTCTTTCTGTGAGGCATTCAAACTTAGAGACTTATGGCTTCTGTTCTATGATTACACCATACACCCTCTTATTTCCATCACTCATCACACAACAACTAACATTCCAGCTGAAGCTGGTGACCCCCTCTCCTTCTGGTTCCTTAGCGTAAGAGTTGGAAAGCAAAAAAAAATAACATAACAGTATTGACAATGTGATATGTTATGCATAAATATATTCATGAAAACCGAAATCTGAGACCATGACAATTCCCACTCTCTCTTCACCTGACTCTATGCTTCCAGGATACTTCTCTGCTGGACTCCACAAAAATAAAAGCCCTAATAAGCTTCCTCATGATTCCACCCAGTCTTCCCCTTTCGGCCCCAGGTTCTGAGAGGTGTTCCCAAGTCATGCCATTTTCACTTTGTTTCCCATCTCCTCCATTTCAACTGATAGGCATGTGCATATCCCTAATCAACATTATATCTTGAAGCAATTCAACACTGTATATGCTTTCACATTAATGCCTTCAACATGTTGTTTAGAGCACAATTACCCTAACATCTATCATTTTTCATATGACGCATTAACCAATAAAACAAGTAGCTCCCAAACCCAACCCATCTGTATGTCTACAGTGGAATCTAGTCTCTCTCTCTCTTTGGTTCCTCTGTCATGGTGTTTTCAAGCTTTTCCATTATTCAGCTGGACCTTACTTCTTGTGAGAATTATGCACCCACCGAGGAGAGACATGATGATCTTTACCACTGCAGGTGCTGTAAGAAGTATACCCCCAGCCTGGTGTATCTTGATGTACACTCGATCCCGTAGCCGCCCATTGATCCGGATGGTCAAGGCAATGAATGAGTCGAGATCCGTTGGTAGATCCCGGGCTGCTAGCTCGTACTTCACTTCCTCCGATAATCCGTTTAGGAACGTGTCGAACAGCGATTACGGGTTCCAGGCACTCTCAGCTGCCAACGTGCGGAAATCCACCACATTGTCTGCCACAGAGCGGGAGTCTTGCAGAAGCTGCAGTAACTTCTGGGCAGCCTCTCTCCCGGACAATGGAGAATCGAAAACCTTATTCAGTTCCGCCACAAACTCCTCCAGACTGAAGCATACGGCCGACTGTTGTTCTCACATGGCCGTAGCCCATAGTGATGAGGAACGCTAACTTCAAGAGGCAAGGAGGAGGGCTGCAGCTCGATGATGAGAGAACACTTCGCAAGAAATGCCCGACAGGTTCCCGACTCTCCAGCGAAGTGTTCCGGGTGAGGTAAGCAGGGTTCTCGGGAAACCGGGGAGGCCAGCCAGGATACTTTGGGGCTGGGTGTGACCGTCGTGGTAGGCTGCCTGACAGACAACGCGCAGTCATGGCGTTTGTGCAAGGTCTGGAACCCTTCCATAAGACCAGGAAGCAACTCCTTGTGCCTTCTAATGGTGGCTCCTTGGGAGGAGACGGCGTTGTGGAGCTGGTCCATGTCTGCTGAGTCCGTCATGGCCAGTTCGTACTGTCAAGGCTCAGGAGAAGACCCAGATGCAGACAGTTTCGAAGTAACACAAGTTTATTACAAAAACAGGGGTAAGGCAAACGACAGGTCAACGGCAGGCAGAGGTCAGTAATCCAGAGCAGAGTTCGAAAGGTACAGAATGGCAGGCAGGCTCAGGGTCAGGGCAGGCAAAGGTCAGTAATCCAGGGTGGTGTGACAAGGTACAGAACGGCAAGCAGGCTCAGGGTCAGGGCAGGCAGAATGGTCAAAACCGGGAAAACTACAAAACAGGAACTAGAGAAAGACAGGCGCACTGGAAAAACGCTGGTAGGCTTGACGAAACAAAATGAACTGGCAACAGACAAACAGAGAACACAGGTATAAATACATTGGGGATAATGGGGAAGATGGGGAAGATGGGCGTCACCTGGAGGGGGTGGAGACAAGCACAAAGACAGGTGAAACAGATCAGGGTGTGACAGGGGGAGCAAACTACCTGCCCTCCAGGACACCTACAACACTCAATGTCACAGGAAGGCCAAAAAGATCATCAAGGACAACAACCACCCGAGCCACTGCCTGTTCACCTTGCTATCATCCAGAAGGCGAAGGCAGTACAGGTGGATCAAAGCTGGGACCGAGAGACTGAAAAACAGCTTCTGTCTCAAGGCCATCAGACTGTTAAACAGCAATCACTAGCACAGAGAGGCTGCTCCCTAGTACAGACTTGAAATCCTTGGCCACTTTAATAAATGGAACACTAGTCACTTTAATAATGCCACTTTAACAATGTTTACATATCTGCATTACTCATCTCATATGTATATACTGTATTCTATAATATCTATTGCATCTTAGCCTACGCCGCTCTGACATTGCTCATCCATATATTTGTACATTCTTATTCCATTCCTTTACTTAGATGTGTGTGTATTAGCTTTTGTTGTGGAATTGTTAGATATTACTTGTTAGATATTGCTGCACTGTCGTAACTAGAAGCACAAGCATTTCGCTACACTCGCAATAACATCTGCTAACCATGTGTATGTGACCAATATAATTTGATTTGATCAGATCTGGCCTTTTTAACAGCCACCCCCACATTTACTGTGTAAATGTGAACTCTAACAAAAGGCTTTAACTTAAAGAGAATGACATAAGGCCACTACTGTGTGTTCATCCACCAGGACGGAGGCAGAGCTGTGAAGGAGCCAGACCAGGAAAAGTCCTTGAGTGTGTCTGGCAATCCAGTCAGAAACGTCGGGCATAGGCATCTGGCCAAACATGATTTGATCTTTGGTGTATCTGGCCACGCCAATAGAAAGGTGACTGAGGTCACCAAACCTGGCTGCGTGATGAAGCCGAGACCAGTGCAGGCTGTGCATTCTGAATGAGGGGCGCGAACAGGATGCAGTGGTAGATCTGACGGCAGCCACCCCTCTGCCCAGAAACGGGCAACAGGAGAACCTCGGCAGTGAGGGCAGATGAGACCCTTAGAAAAGGAGCAAGAGTCATCTTGACCCCCGACACAGTGTCAGTGGAGGACACTGGAACTGAAGACTGCAGGGCCACAGTGGCAGAGCTCGAGGAGGATCTCAGGACTGGAGAACACAAAGCTGCAGCAGCAGAGCTCAACAAGGACCCTGGGACTGGATACTTTGGTGGCTGGACCCATGAAGCAGCAATGGGCGGTGGCCACGAGACAGGCTGAACCCAGGCAATGGGATCAGGTGAGGGCTCCGGATCAGGATGTCGGGTCGCAGCAGCAGGACTCAATGAAGACATCAGGATAGCAAATGAAAGAGGTTCAGCTGTGGGTCTCAACGAAGGTCTCTTCACGGCAGACAATGGAGGTTTGCAGCCGGTCTCAACAAAGGTCTAAGGTCTGGCCACAGTAGCAAAACTCAACGAGGGTCTCTGGACTGAAAACAGTGAGTTCTTCCTGTCAGCAACAGGCGAGGCCCCCGGGACAGAAGCTGAGGTTGGCTGGATCTCCACAGCAGCAACGAGCACAAATCTCAGGACAGGAGACAGCTGCACACATGAAAGAGAGAAATAAAAAGACCCAGAGAGCTGGATTCCTGGTCCAGGAGAGACTGAGTGCCCAGAGCTAGTAACTTAAGGCCTGACAGAGCTAGTGACTTGGGGCCTCACTGGGTTTACAGCTAGGGGATGTTAGGACTATCAGAAGTTATGGGCCTACTGGGATAGGAGACTAGGGATCATGAAAAATACTAAGGGCCAATTCTCAAATAGCTAAACCGTGATTGGCTGAGAAAGTGGGGATGACTTGTAGTTACCACTATGGTGAAAATAAGGGGTGTTAGGAAAATACAACAAACTCCTAGAAAAGGCAGCCTGAAACTGCTAAATCAGATCTGGCCTTTTTAACAGTTAGGGTAAGGGTTAGGGTTAGGGTTAAGATTAAGGCTAGGGTTAGTGTATAGTTAGTTGAGATTTTTATTTTTTAATTTTTTATTTCACCTTTATTTAACCAGGTAAGCTAGTTGAGAACAAGTTCTCATTTACAACTGCGACCTGGCCAAGATAAAGCAAAGCAGTGCGACACAAACAACAACACAGAGTTACACATGGAATATACAAGCGCACAGTCAATAACACAATGGAAAAAATAAAGTATATATACAGTGTGTGCAAATGGCGTGAGGAGGTAGCGAAGTAATTACAATTTAGCAAATTAACACAGGAGTGATAAATGAGCAGATGATGATGTGAAAGTAGAGATGTTGGTGTGCAAAAGAGCAGCAAAGTAAATAAAAACAATATGGGGATGAGGTAGGTAGATTGGGTGGGCTACTTACAGATGGACTATGTACAGCTGCAGCGATCGGTTAGCTGCTCAGATAGCTGATGTTTAATGTTAGTGAGGGAAATATAAGTCTCCAGCTTCAGCGATTTTTGCAATTCGTTCCAGTCACTGGCAGCAGAGAACTGGAAGGAAAGGCGGCCAAAGGAGGTGTTGGCTTTGGGGATGACTAGTCAGATATACCTGCTGGAGCGCGTGCTACGGGTGGGTGTTGTTATCGTGACCAGTGAGCTGAGATAAGGCGGAGCTTTACCTAGCATAGACTTATAGATGACCTGGAGCCAGTGGGTCTGGCGACGAGTATGTCGCGAGGGCCAGCAGACTAGAGCATACAGGTCGCAGTGGTGGGTGGTATAAGGGGCTTTGGTAACAAAACGGATGGCACTGTTATTGTATTTTCATCCATATCGGGTGAACCCGTTAGAAGTTCTAGCACTTTTTATACATTTTATACATTACTTTTGGTCCACCATTTTAGTGGACCAAAAGTATTGGGACAAATTCACTTATAAACTCAGCAAAAAAAGAAACGTCCTCTCACTGTCCATTATTATTATTATTACTGTCCATTATTTTCAGCAAACTTAACATCAAATCAAATCAAAGTTTATTTGTCACATGTGCTGAATACAATAGATGTAGACCTTACAGTGAAATGCTTACTTACAGGCTCTAACCAACAGTGCAAAAAAGGTACTAGGTGAACAATAGGTAAGTAAAGAAATAAAAACCACAGTAAAAAGACAGTGAAAAATAGCAGTTGCGAAGCTATATACAGTAGCGAGGCTATAAAATTAGCGAGGCTACATACAGACACCGGTTAGTCGGGCTGATTGAGGTAGTATGTACATGTATATATGGTTAAAGTGACTATGCATATATGATAAACAGAGAGTAGCAGTAGCGTAAAAGAGGGGTTGGCGGGTGGTGGGTGTCGGGAAACAATGCAGATAGCCCGGTTAGCCAATGTGCAGGGGCACTGGTTGGTTGAGCTAATTGAGGTAGTATGTACATGAATGTATAGTTAAAGTGACTATGCATATACAGTATGATAAACAGAGAGTAGCAGCAGTGTAAATATTTGTATGAACATAACAAGATTCAACAACTGAGACAAAAACTGAACAAGTTCCACAGACATGTGACTGACAGAAATTGAATAATGTATCCCTGAACAAAGGGGGGGGGGGGTCAAAATCAAAAGTAACAGTCAGTATCTGGTGTGGCTACCAGCTGCTTTAAGTACTGCAGTGCATCTCCTCCTCATGGACTGCACCAGACATTTCTGGGGGGAATGGCCCTAGCCCTCACCCTCCGATCCAACAGGTTCCAGACGTTCTCAATGAGATTGAGATCCGGGCTCTTTGCTGGCCATGGCAGAACACTGACATTCCTGTCTTGCAGGAAATCATGCACAGAACGAGCAGTATGGTTGATGGCATTGTCATGTCAGGATGAGCCTGCAGGAAGGGTACCACATGAGGGAGGAGGATGTCTTCCCTGTAATGCACAGCATTGAGATTGCCTGCATTGACAACAAGCTCAGTCCGATGATGCTGTGACACACCGCCCAGGTGTAACGCTCATTCCTTCGGAACAGAGAGCAAAAGGAGCAGGTTTCTGGGCACGGAAGATTAGTTTCAAGGCATAGTGTACAGACAAGGGTATGGTAGGATGTGAATACAGTGGAGGTAAAGTGACGATGAGAGAGGTAATGTCTCTAGTGATGAAAACTCTCTTGGTAGATAGTGTGGTCTACAGCTTATCATGAGATACTCTACCTCAGGCGAGCAAAACCTTGAGACTTACGTAGATTTTGTGCACCAGCTGTTGTTTACAAATATACATATCACCTTGTCTTACCAGAGGCCGCTGTTCTATCCTGCCAAAAAAGCTTAAAACACACCAGCCGTATGTTAATCATGTCGTCGTTCAGCCACGACTTGGTGAATCATAAGATATTACAGTTTTTAATGTCCCTTTGGTAGGATATATGTGCTCGTAGTTCGTCTATTTTATAATCGATTGATTGTACGTTGGCTAATAGGACCGATGGTAAAGGTAGATTACCCTCTCGGTGATGGATCCTTACAAGGCACCCGGACCGTCGTACACGATATCTCCGTCTTTTCCTCCTGAGAATGATGGGGATGAGGGCCCTGTCTGGTGTCCGAAGTAAATCCTTCCCGTCCGACTCGTTGAAGAAAAATTCCTCCAGTACGGGGTGACTAATCGCTGCCCTGATATCAAGAAGCTATTTTCAGTCATAAGACACAGTGGCAGAAACCTTATGTACAAGATAAGTTACAAATAACACGAAAAAACATACACAATAGCACAATTGTTTACAGGATCGTAAAACGACAGCCATCTCTTTCGGCGACATTATTCAACACTCAAGTGAAAGGGAAAGTAACCCAGTAAAATCTTACTTGAGTAAATGTTTAAAAGTATCAAAGAGGTTTAAAGTATTTTATTTAAAATATACTTAAGTATCAAAAGTAAATGTAATTGGTAAAATATACTTAAGCACCAAAAGTAAAAGTATAAATCATTTCAAATTCCTTATATTAAGCAAACCAGACAGCACCATTTTCTTGTTTTTTTAAATGTATGTATAGCCAGGGGCAGGCACGCTCCAACACTCAGACATCATTTACAAATGAATCCTGTGTTTAGTGAGTCTGACAGATCAGAGGCAGTATGGATGACCAGGGATGTTCTTGGTAAGTGTGTGAATTAGACCATTTTCCTGTCCTGCTAAGCATTCAACATGTAACGAGTACTTTTGGGTGTAAGGAAAAATGTATGGAGTAAAAAGTATATCATTTTCTTTAGGTATGTAGTGAAGTAAAAGTTGTCAAAAATATAAATAGTAGAGTACAGATATCCCCAAAACTCCTTAAGTAGTACTTTCAAGTATTTTTTATGAATTACTTTACACCAATGCACTTACAGTTTGATGCATACATTCGATAAATCCATCCAGCGTACTGTGTGGACCACACAGAACGTATTCGAACACACCGACAGCGCCATTGCATTTTGGTACAGCAGAATTGCATTTACGTTTGCCTTGCAGCATTGCGTTGCAGTTCGTGGGATTTATCGAATATATGCGTCAAACTGTATGCCTAGACGGCTTGACAGAAATGGTAACAGAAGGTGAATGTTGAACTTTTGTTGCACACCTATCCAGATGATGCTGCGTAGGCTAGTGGAAGGCCTCCATATGTTGTGGCTATTGTAAAAATAAATAAAAAAGTATATATATATATGCCTTTCTGCCCTTGAGCAAGGCAGTTAACCCCCAACAACAACTGCTCCCCGGGCGCCGATGACATGGTTATTGATTAAGGCATCCCCTCGCACCTCTCTGATTCAGACGGGTTTGGTTAAATACCGAAGACACACTTCGTTGAATGCATTCCGTTATGCAACTGACTAGGTATACCCCTTTCGATTTCACGACATATGCGTGTGCATATCGTACTGTATATCGTGCATGTATCGTAACAGAAAGCACGCCACAACTGTAATACAACAGTCAGCTACTCTAGTAGTCTATGTACAGCCTTCTTTTCCCCACTAAAACTAAGTGTGCAAGGTTGATTCATAGTCTTTGAGGTGACCAAGAAGACATGAGTGTATCCTTACAGGGTGAGAAGACAAAGTAGCCACCGGTCACCGACTGCTAAGAGCGTGCATTTTTCTTATTTCATTATTCAGAGATAGTTAATTTTTGTTATTTACGGATACTTTTTTTGTTAGGTCTATAGATTGCAAAAGTTATTTTTGTATACAGGCATCAAAGGAACTTCTAGGAAGGAGTTGTTTCACCCGAACTGCTTTCACTTCCGGACAAAATATTGCCCAATGCGCATGCGCTCCCCCCAACATGGCAGCTCAGGTAGAACTGTCATGTTTAGATACATTTCCAACCCACTTAAATCCTTTGCACGTGCTTGTTATCAAGTCACAATTTAGATATGCGTTTCCAAGTTGCAATGAGCCTACTTCGACCCTTTTATTCACATCACGGAAGCTTCAAACACTCGGGAAAACTGCCGTTTTGCTCTGCGCGCACTCAACAGAGGAGACGTCAGGTTGTGGGGCGGATGGAAACGACACAACTTTAAAACTGTACACAAGTAAGATCTTTCTCAAACACTATGGTCTCCAGGATGATATAAGGGGAGTTGTACGCCCACTGTCACCGTTTTCCCTTGGAAAAGTTGTTATAGGGGCACGAACAAGACAGAGTTTCAAGTGGGCAAACTCGGATAAGTTTTCCAATGGACTTCTCATACTGGCTTCGTGCCAAGGTCAACCCCTATTGGCACGACAAGGGGACTCGCTATCACTTCCCTATCACCCTTTACTTGGAGATGATATATCTCAAGTGCAACACTCTCTGTTCGATTTAGTTGTGTTGGAGTGTACACCTCTAACGCAGGGGATGATAACAATCAACACAACAGTGGTGGTCACCGACTGCAGAGACATTGCGCAACATGGTGCACTGGAGACGTCGAATCCTTTGGCTACTAGAAATTTGACCTCGCTATTTGTCTCTGATTTTGCACACTACGCGAATAGTCTTGGCGGGGGAAGCTCTTTACTTGACAACAGGCAAGTATTGGACTCGAGTTTATCCGTTTTTTTGCAAGCACTGGAGTGTAGGCTGGATGTCAGAATCGTGGATATTCGTCGCTTGTACGGTCAAGGGAGAATTGTACTAGTGGAGAAGCGCGATGCTAAAATCGATTTTGACAGTACTGTTTTCGTAAGCAAACAGTTGCTGCTCAAACTCGGGTTATTCAACCGTGAGTGGGTAGTGGTGTCTAGGTTTAACTGCTCATCAGAAATGACAAAGACGTCCTACAGAGGCGAATCCCTGCCAAGTCCCGGGCAAGCCGATGATGACGCACCTGGCAAAGAGCCATCTAAGGGCACCGAAATGGTCCATCTCGGCTCGGTTGTTGTGGCAGATTTCAGCAAGTGTGCAGAGTTGGACCTTCATGACAACGTTGGCTTCATATCGCCGACTCATTGGTTCAACTTGTCAAACGGAGAGCCAGTGCCAGTCAGTAGCAGAGCTGTGAAGATAAAGGTGAGTAAATATTTGTACATATTTGTTCTTACATTTTAGTTGAAAGTGAAGTGTTGTGTGACGTCCTCCATGTCCATTTGCATGCAGGTTGTCATTGCAACTCAACTTTTTTTCTTCTTAGTTTATATTCAAATCAATTTGAATAGGTTAAAGGGAAAGTTTAATATGAAAGGGATGTGCATGCCCATATACGCCAATTCTCAAATCCTGGAACATCCAAGCAACTGACAATTTGGGGGACAGATTTGTCTTCACATAATAATGATCATAATGCTGAATTCTTTGCTGCATTTCTTTGAATTATCTCAGAGATGGAACCGGGTCGTTTCTCAGTCAGGTCTTCAGCTTTCTGAGAGCCTCTCTCGATCAGCATCACCGCTGTTAGCCAAAGAACTCCATATTGATGCTGTCATCTCCCCAGAATACAGTTCTCATGGTCCCTTTGACAGTATCCTCTGTGAGCACTTTACCATACCAAGGTTAGTGAAATACTCTGCCCTTCTATCTGTACTAATTCTAAAAATGTTTTGTATTCATTAGTAACCAAACGGAAGTGAATGGGCTGAAATTGGAGAGGGACTACCTGAATTTGGCCTATAAGAAACTCCCATTTTCCGTTTGTTGCAAAAGGTTTTTCTATTGTGTGCACTAATGAATGTGTCTCTGGCCTTGGTTTGTGCTTCATACGGTTGTTGGTTTGTTGCGTCTTCCCTGTAGGATTTGTTTTGCACGCACCGTGCTGTATTTGACCTTTTACCTTTGTCCCTTCTCTCCCAGACTTGTGCAGCTGGGCGGTGTTTTGGGCATCCCATCTGAAGGGCATCCTGAAGTCTTGGAGAGCAACTCTGAGGGAATCACAAGGTCCACACGTCAAGCAGACTAATGCTTCCACTTATTTATCCATTTACCCTCGGAACAACCGGGGGAGGTTGACCATAATGATTTAACAAATGTTTCTCCTATACTACAGTGTGTGTCAGATAAAATGGCGTGCCACCATATCTTGCTGCTTTACGTCAAATCAACATGAGCACATGATTGGGTATTCAATGACACTTTTCTTACTTCGAACTCTGAACTTTCGTTAGGTGGCCGGTTGTGTATTTCAAAGTGAAAAAGGTTTGTGGCTCTACAGAGGAGGAAGACCAAGGTCCTTACCTTGCAGACACCGTCCACACATCTCTATACATGGTACGTTTCAACTTTTTACATAAAATGTCACGTCAATAGCCAGATTCAGAGAGTTTTAAGACTGCATGCATATAGTGAACATTCAATACTACTTATGTCTTGCTCTTTTGAGTGGTGAAGTATGTATTTCGATAGGCCTACGCTTGGAACTAGGCTAGTGCAAGGCCCCCAAAATGTTGAGATACCCCTACCTGAGGTATAACAAAACACGACCATGTTTTCACATATCTTTAAGTTCTCCCATATATGAATTGGCATGTGCATGTAAAAATGTACAAATACATTATTGTAAAAATACATTACTGCAAAAGTGTTTAAATTTGATAGATATTGTGACACCCCTTAACTCAAAAGTGCAGAATAATGCCCGGCTGGAGGGGCGTGGGTCACGTAAGCTCATGTAACCCAATATTGCAAGCTCTGATATTGCTAAAATCATAAATACAAGTAGTCAGCTGTCTGCCCTACATACAAACAAACAGCATTAGGATATCTTAATGCATTTGAAATATAGAGCTGTAAACACACAGATACAATAGTCAGAAATATCAACTATGAATAGTTATAAATGTAAACTTCAGTTTTTGGTAGCTATTCAATAGACAACTTTCCAAGTTAAATTTGTTTCTATATATATATATAAAATTACAATAGCCAGAACATCAAAAAACATGTAACTGTATGGATTTTTGTCAGGCAGGACCATACAGCACTGAATGAGAAACAAATGTATATATATTTCTGCCCTTGAGCAAGGCAGTTAACCCCCAACAACAACTGCTCCCCGGGCGCCGATGACATGGTTATTGATTAAGGCATCCCCTCGCACCTCTCTGATTTCAGACGGGTTGGGTTAAATACCGAAGACACATTTCGGTTGAATGCATTCAGTTGAGCAACTGACTAGGTGTACCCCCTTTCTCTTTCACTACATATGCACACTGTAGCGTAACTGCAAGCACGCAACAACTGTAATACAACAGTCAGCTACTCTAGTAGTGTATGTACAGCCTTCTTTTCCCCACTAAAACTAAGTGTGCAAGGTTGATTCATAGTCTTTGAGGTGACCAAGACATGAGTGTATCCTTACAGGGTGAGAAGACAAAGTAGCCAGTGGTGGTTGTATTTCTGGGCCCTGAGCCTGGTAGGGCCAGTGGTGGTTGTAGTTCTGGGCCCTGACTGTAGCCAGTGGTGGTTGTAGTTCTGGGCCCTGACCAGTAGCCAGTGGTGGTTGTAGTTCTGGGCCCTGACCTGTAGCCAGTGGTGGTTGTAGTTCTGGGACCTGATCAGCTTGCACAGCTAACTGGTCATTCTTGACAAGCTGCAGCGACAAGAGCAGTGTCCTTCCTGTATGACTGGTGGGGTATTGGGGCTGTGGGGTGATCAGTTTCCATTTCTACAGTTCGGTATTGTCAGTCAGCAGATGCAGCTTGCATACCAAAGAAACCTATTGACTAAGTGGAATGTTGTCCCAGCCTGAATGATGCTTGGGATACTGGTTGGTTGTAAGGAGAGTCTGTGAAACGGCTGTCACAAACATACTATTTTTTATATATTGAATGTGGCAAAAAGTCCTGCAGGTCATGTCCTACATATTTGTTTATATTCCTTTGGAAGTCAGTTAGGATGGTAATTTGTCCGATATTAACTGTGGGAGGTTGGCATTGATAACAGACTGGGGTATGCCCAGCAGGAGATGGAGTGTGAAAGAACCTGTGAGGGTGACCTCAGGTTACGTAGAGGTTAGCTAGTGTAACTAGGTCATAGACTGTGATTAAGAAGCATTGGTTTTGAGGGACAGTACAGTTCCACACACATACATTTGAAGATGATCCCTGGGATGTCATGGACAGTAAAAGGGTTGCAGAGGAGCATGAAAGCTAATTCTTCACATGTGAGTCCAGTTCAGATTGGTAGCAAAATGGGTACATATGAGGGCAATGCACACCAGCATTTTCCAGAAGGTATTTTGGCTGTGAATGGCCTGACGTGCGGCAGTACAGTTCCATGGTGTCTCTAGGAGTGCCCGAGGGAAGGACTGATGCTGGAGTGGGCTTATCAAGGACTGTTCTGGGAGATTCAAGATGGTATTGACATTGGAGAGGTTAAATTGCTATGACATGTGAATGCCCACGAAGTTGATGGCATTTCTTGTCAATGAGTGTCAGGTTGTGTTGGTTCATTGTAGTGAACACCAGCCTTATGCAGTTGTCATGTGTGGTCGCATCCTCTTCATACACCATAGCTGTCACTAAGTCAATATATACGGCAACTCCAGGGCAGACTGCCAGGATGGTGGGCATGTTTGTCTGGAAGAAGCAATGTGCCAGCTCAACCTGAACAGGATAAAATGCCACCGGAACATTGTGCATCACAAATGCAGTAAGCCAGCGGGAGGTCATGTTTGATTCAGGCAGACAAATTGGACTAGCAATGAATCAAAGCTCTAAATTTATAAGGAGGTGACTTAAGAGGCCAATCCTGGAGTGGCATGTTATACCACAGTTGTAGAGCTAGGGACTGAGTGTCAGAACCCAGGGTTGGATTCTCTTTCATTTCGTTGGAGCCTCCCAGTTGTCTCATTGATTGTCAAAGAGGCTTGTGACTTGGAATACTTGAGGCTGCCATGCCATGCAGTCTGCTGCCATTTTATATATCCAGACAAAGGTGTTTGAGTGTATATGGTGGGCATATTGGATTTCTAACATAGATGAAGTACACACAAATAGTCTTGAGTACCCCCCCCCCCCCCCCCCCCCTAACGTAATTGTGACAGTAGGGGCTAAACAAATCCAATCCACAGAGCAACCTTTGACTGAATAAAATGACAGTTTTCAGTGTCTGCGATACAACCATCCATTTCAATAATGGGAGACCTTAGAGATCTGGAAAAGCATGGTTCTGTTTGTTATACCTTGGGCAGGGGTATCTCAAAAGCTAAATCCCTTTTTGAGGATTGTCTACTAGCTTAAAAGTAGAGATGTCACAAACATCAAAGTAAACATGACTAAACCCCTTGCAAGTTTGGAGACTGCATCGCATTTGCTAGCAAAGACATTTGCATTGGCTAATTTAACGATAAATAAGGTCATTTCACCCCACTGTTTGCCAAGATGATTAGCTCTGTCAGCTAAAATTGTTTACAGTTATTTAGCAACCGCTCCTACACTCTTTTGCTGCTTTCAACACCTGTTTCAAAATGACGATGTTTCTCCAGTTGTTTACTTTTTGCAACTGACACACACCTTCCATGCATATTACTTGTCCTTTTAGGGCGGCTCCACCAATAGCCTGGCTCCCTGTTCTCTTGTTGGTGAGGAGCCTTCCCTCTGGACTAGCCTGTCTCCCCCTGGGCTCTCCAGCACCGTGGACCAATTCTCCACTATCATCCAGCCCCACATGAATGAAAGGTCAGTGTTAACTCAGCAGGATGACATCATTTTACACAACTAGGCTGTATTCATTAGTGCAAACCATAGCAAAATGTTTTGCAATGTAAAACGCTTTGCAACAGAAACTAGAGTTTATCGGACATCTTATTGGAAGTTCGGGTAGTCCTTCCCCGTTTTCTATTTGGTGTCTAGTAAATACGGTCCTGGGCATCTTCCTGAAAACAGACACGGACATAAATGCAATTCAAATCATCCCGGTTACCATTATTGGCTTGTATATGTCAGCTGATACCACAGACCCAGGGCAACACGGTAAACAATATGTGAAGTGTAAGTGAACAAGATTTAGTCATAGCCAATATAACAGGATACTTACTCTACGTAGAATAACTGTTATCCGCACTCCTTTGTATCTCTATGCTGACTTTTTTGTATCAACTTTTTTTTCAAGCTCTGCTGCTCTGATGAGTGGCTGCACCATCCTCCTCCTGGGACCGAGTGGCAGTGGCAAATTCACCTCTGTCAGAGCTGTATGCCGTAGACTCCATCTGCACTTAGTGAAGGTACCCTTCAGAATCACACAACTGGCTTATTACAAGATTGAATTAAAATACAAATGTACATGTATTAGTTTTTGAGGTTACTCGCTCTATAGCCTTTAGAATTGAGGTAGTAATATGATTCATTTCATGTGAAATACTCAGTCCGTAAGCAGATCTAATCTAAGGCTATCCTCACCCTTAGTTACAGGACTTAACTTTAGTATTACGTTGCTTATGTCAAATGTTTGGAAATGTTCAAAAGTTTCCTCTCTCTGCCCCTGTGCAGGTGGACTGCGTGACCCTCTGCGCCGACACGGCCGCCGCCTGCGAGGCGAAGATGAAGTCTGTCTTCCAGCGAGCTGAGGCCCACCGGCCGTGCATTCTGCTGCTCAGGAACCTGCAGCTGCTGGGCCAGCCCAGGGATGGCACCGAGGAGGATGCCAGGGTCATAGACGCCCTGTGCCAGTTCATTGCCCACTCCCCTGCCAGGTAGCCCATCCATCTTAACCAAAGCTAGAATTGAGTCGATCCTGGCCATAGCCATGTTTATGCAGTGCCTTTGTTACTATTACTGTAAGCTTCTGCCTGTGCGCACGCGTGCACACACAAACACAAAGATGACGCTGACAGAGATGGCAGCATCGCGACTAGCTCTTAGAAAAAGCTAGAAAAATAGCTTTTTTTACATTATTAGCTCAGGAAATGTTTTGTCATTACATACAGCCGGGAAGAACTATTGGATATTAGTGGCGGTAACTCACCAGAATACCAGCATTACGATCAGGAATACGACTTCCCTGGAGCAGATCCTTTGTTCACTCTCCCCAGAGCAATTGAATTTATTCCAGAGGCCGACCCGAAACATCGTTGGCTGAGGAGAGGCACTCGAGGGTACCTGCTGGTTCGACTTAGGAGGCGCGCACACCACCCACCGCTTCCGAGTATATTACTCGCTAATGTTCAGTCTTTGGATAACAAAGTTGATGAGCTTAGAGCAAGGACATCGGGGCCTGTAATATACTTGTTTTACGGAAACATGGCTCTCTTGGGATACTCTGTCGGAGTCGGTAAAGCCAGCAGGATTCTTAGTACATCGCGCAGACAGGAATAAATATCTCTCCAGGAAGCAGAAAGGCGGAGGGGTGTGTTTCATGATTAACGATTCATGGTGTAATTCCAGGAACATACAGGAACTCAAGTCATTTTGCTCACCCGACCTAGAATACCTCACAACTAAATGCCGACCATATTATCTCCTAAGAGAATTCTCCTCCGTCATCGCCACGGCCGTTTCCATCCCACCTCAAGCCGAAACCTTGACGGCCCTCAAAGAACTTCACTGGAATTCATGCAAACTGGAAACCACATATCCTGAGGCTGCATTTCTTGTAGCTGGGGATTTTAACAAAGCAAATCTGAGGACTAGACTGCCGAAGTTCTATCGACATATTGACTGTCCTACTCGCGCTACTAAGACTCTCGACCATTGCTAAGACTCTCGACCATATTCAAACTTCCGGAATGCTTACAAGGCCCTCCCCCGCCCTCCTTTCGGCAAATCTGAGCAAGACTCCATCTTGCTCCTGCCGTCCTATAGGCAGGAACTCAAACAGGAAGTGCCCGTGCTTCGTACTATTCAATGCTGGTCTGACCAATCGGAATCCACACTTCAATATTGTTTTGATCACGTGTACTGGGATATGTTCCGGGTAGCTTGCGGACCTACTGCGTAAATAACGCAATGTGAATTCAGTTGAGTTGAGCCACCAGACCTTATTGCAACAACAAGAAACAAAAGGTTACTTTCAGTATCATTGAATGAAGTCAAAGAAGGAACGGCTACGTCTATATCCTCTGTCACTCTCTCCCCCTTAGCGTGGTCGTGGTGGCAGCGGTGAGTAAACCCCGGGAGCTGTCGTCTGATGTGATGGCAGCCTTTATCCACCAGGTGTCGATAGAGAGCCCCAGTGAGGAGCAGCGCCGGGCCATGCTGGCCAGCCTCAGCGAGGGCATGCCCCTGGGGAGGGACGTCAACCTGGCCAGGCTGGCCAAGAACACTGCGGTGAGATCCATAGCATGGTTTTTGCCGTTATATTCATACTTCGTAGACACCAGCCCAATTCTCATTCTCCCCAATATTTCTGTTCACTTGTTCACATCCCCCTTCAAGGATTTAAAAGGCACCAGGTTGATTTAAAGACCAATTGAGAATCTATAGAAATGAGTTTGGTTTTGTGGAAGACACATTTGGAAGGACCATGACTTTTGATGATCCTTCTAACACCTCCCCCTCTATCCTCTTTTTATGTTTCTCTCTATACCTCCCTCTCTCGGCTCACAGGGCTTTCTATTGGGGGACCTCAGTGCACTGCTGACTCAGGCTGGTAAATCAGCCCACGGAAGGATACTGCAATCCTGGTGAGTCGTCCACCCGCAATTGCTCTCGTCTTCCCCACTGAATATCCGCTGAACTCTAGCAACTATGCACAATGTGTTCTTGTTATGTTGTATATTGTGTCCTATTCCTTGTGATTGTCTCTGTTGGCTGCATAACCAAGTTTACTATTACTGCTACTTAAAAAAATGAATTATTTCAAAAGGACAACATACCACTACAGAATGACTGAGGCAGGCATTTGTGTTCAGTTTCCCAGAGGGGGGCAGTGTGCAGGAGGAAGAGGACCTCTGTGCCTGTGGGGTAACCATCCTGGCCCAGGACTTCACCAATGCCTTGGAGACCCTCCAAGACGCCCACTCTCAGGCCATCGGAGCCCCGAAGGTACACACCGAAAATGGGGCGCAACGGCTATTTCTCAAATTATCTAAATAATCGTCCCTTTCCTTGCCTCCTCTCCTACATTGCATTGGTCTGAAAGAACTGACCAGGTGAAAGCCTAATGATGACCTTCCACCATATTGTTTTCCAGTCAGTGCAGATAAAGGAGAGATGAGGAGAGGACACTTTTTTTTTTTTTTTGCAGTTTAGATGAAACCCATGTCTCTGTTACAATTCTCTACCCTTCTCCAGATGTGTTCACTCGTTCATTCCCCCTCATGCATTTAAAAACCATTTGATTTGTTACAATCATGGCTGGAGGGAGTTTCCCACATATTCTTCATACCAGTCCATTCCTTTTAAATCCATGAGTGGAAGTGTACGAGTGCACACTTCACGAGATGGGTAGAGAATTAGACTGTAGCCCATGTTTCACTGGCTCAGAGGAGACTACTGACACTGATCAACTGCTTATGGTGGAGAAGTGTAACGTGTGTGTGTGTGTGTGTGTGTGTGTGTGTGGTCAGATCCCCAGTGTGCGCTGGCAGGACATTGGCGGCCTGCAGCAGGTGAAGCGGGAGATCCTGGACACGGTGCAGCTGCCCCTGGAGAGGCCCGAGCTGCTGTCCCTGGGCCTGCGCCGCGCCGGCTTGCTCCTCTACGGGCCTCCCGGCACGGGCAAGACCCTGCTGGCCAAGGCTGTGGCTACCGAGTGCTCCATGACCTTCCTCAGGTAGGAGACAACCAGAGGAGCCTGGATGACTGGGTCAAGTTCAGTAGGGCATACTGTAGTGAAACAGTTGCAATGGAAAAAAGTGTTTCTTATTGGACAGGTTCAGATTGCACCTCCCTGTTTTCACGCAACGTTTTCTCCCAAATGTACATGACCCTGGTGTCAGGAAAAAAGGGATGAGAAAGCTGGAGAAATGTCATGGAATGTTGCAGATAGACATTTCTTATATAGAGCCAACATTCCCTATTCTAAGTGACGGAGAAGTGTCTGTTCTACATAATAGATTTCTATATCCGATTGTTCTGTAATGTTGCACCCCCCTGAGCCCCGACACCGGGTAACGAGCATCTTGAGGTGAATAAGCGGGTCATCCATATTTTTTCCACACATTCAACTGAATGATTGTGCTTAAATCCTGATGGCTTTGTCTTCCTCTTCGTTTAGTGTCAAAGGCCCGGAACTCATTAACATGTACGTGGGTCAAAGCGAGGAGAACGTGAGAGAGGGTGAGTGTAGTAGTGGCGTTAGATGGCTGTTTGTTCAACTCCCATGGGCTGTGCGCGTGGCTTGCCAGTAAGGTTTCGTCAAAGTGACCTTTCTGCGTTGCACGCCCTTATCTCAACTCTAAATCGGGCCCTAGTTGAATACATGCAATCAACTGTAAGTGCAGTTTACACCTCTCTGTAAAACCCTGATGAAGGCCTATTGGCCGACGCATCCCTGTGAGATCGAACAAAATGTTTTGCAGAGGATCCAAGCTCACTACTACTTTTGTACTGCCTTATGCTTGTTTTTCTTCATGCTCCTGTTGCATTGTCTGAAAACAGCCTGGTGAAGACAAGAGGTCAAGTCTAAATATACACATTTATACTACCGTTCAAAAGTTTGGGGTCACTTAGAAATGTCCTTGTTTTTGAAAGAAAAGCACCTTTTTTTTTTGCCCATTTAAAATAACATTGAATTTATTGGAAATACAGTGTAGACCTTGTTAATGTTGTAAATGACTATTGTAGCTGGTAACTTAAAAAAAATTTAATGGAATATCTACATAAGCGTACACAGGCCCATTTATCAGCAACCATCACTCCTGTGTTCCAATGGCACGATGTGTTAGCTAATCCAAGTTTATCATTTTAAAAGGCTAATTGATCATTGGAAAACCCTTTTGCAGTTATGCTAGCACAGCTGAAAATTGTTGTGCTGATTTAAAGAAGCAATAAAACTGTCCGCCTTTAGACTAGTTGAGTATCTGGAGCTTCAGCATTTGTGGGTTCGATTACAGGCTCAAAATGTCCAGAAACAAATACCTTCCTTCTGAAACTCGTCGGTCTATTCTTGTTCTATATTCCATTCAAGATATTCCATTCAAATTGTAGCCGTTTCCAGCTACAATAGTCATTTACAACATTAACAATGTCAACACTGTATTTCTGATCATTTTGATGTTATGTTAATGGACAACAAATGTGCTTTTCTTTCAAAAACAAGGACATTTCTAAGTGACCCCAAACTTTTGAACGGTAGTGTACATTTTGTGAGAGCCAATGCCCTATGATGTGACTGTACATATGATTTCCAATAAAATGGTTCTTCCTCTCTCGTTCAGTGTTCTCCAAAGCTCGAGCGGCGGCCCCTTGTATCATCTTCTTTGACGAGCTGGACTCTCTAGCGCCCAACAGAGGGCGCAGTGGAGACTCTGGTGGAGTCATGGACAGGTGGGTCGGATTGATTTTTGGACAATACACCACTGAAAATGATCATTATGATTTTTTTTTTAATCATTTCGACAAAGCGGTTAGATCACGTCATAAAATATTACGCAACAAACACAGGTTATTTTGGAGATCCAGAGTCACTCTTGTTTGGCAAACATTTTCCGTAGGCGAAACTGGGCCTTTTACATTCAATGGCTCTCAATGAGGCCAATGAAAGTGTGTGGATATTGAATAATCTTACTACTGACACACTGTCATTTTGTGGAGCGTTAAAATATCATGAAGGTGTTTTGCGTGTTCAGAAGATCATTGCCGGTCTTTTCTTGTAAAACCCTGCTTCCCTCTATTTATATAGGATCAGTTTACCCTCCCCAAATGCTGACCTTAATCGTTGGTGGGAAACAACAGAAAACTGATCATAGCTCAGTGCCTAAGGACAACTTCATCCTCTTCCTTGTTTGAACCTGATCTCTGTTAACTGTAGGGTGGTCTCTCAGCTCCTGGCTGAGCTTGACGGACTTCACTCCTCTGGGGACGTGTTTGTGATTGGAGCCACCAACCGGCCAGACCTGCTCGATCAATCACTGCTCAGACCTGGCAGGTGAGATTCAAATTACGGTTTGTCTAGTCAATCAGTGTGAGTCTCCTCACAAAGCAAATGTTTATGTAGTAGACGCCTACAAGCATGTACCTTCTGATAAAGTCAACATTTAGATGTTGGACAAGGCTGTACTTTATTGTTCTAAAAGCCTTCTTTTTTTTTTTTGTCTTTTCCATTATGTTTTTGACCTTATGGTTTCCTCTGCTGCTTTTTCAGGTTTGACAAATTGGTGTATGTTGGGATCAATGAAGACAAAGAGTCTCAGCTGCAAGTTCTGAAGGCCATAGTCAGAAAGTATGTGTGTCCTGCCTGATTATCATTTATTGTCAAACATGAATGGCAAAAAGCTGGTTAAAAACTACTGGTGTTTTTTTTGTTTTTTCCCCCCCAATAGTTATCCTCGCAGAATCAAGGTTAAAGTGCAGAAGTGTGTTTCAAACATATGGTATTTGTGCTGTATGTGAATTGCTATGCGTTTCTGTGCTCGCAGGTTCAAGGTGGACCCCAGCGTCAGTCTCCAGGATGTAGTGGAACGCTGCCCTCCTCAGCTCACAGGGGCGGACATATATGCTCTCTGCTCCGACGCCATGATGTCTGCCATTAAGAGGAAGATTGCACGTGTCACCGATGGTACGTTTGGCCGTCACAAATGGAGACATGTACATTTTCCTTGTAAAGTTCGGTTAAAAATCCTCCTTCAGGTGTAAAAACAAATTTTGGGTTTAAATACAGGAATTTGAAAGCCTGAAACAGAAGCATGGAAAACTGTGATGTATGATTGCATCAGTATCTCACTGTTCACATGAGTGGGCTAAACAAACGGTCAAATCATTTGAAAATACAGCAGTTCCACTTTTAATATTTAAATGTAAATAGAATGGTGACTCTTCAATTGTATCTTTATCTTGTCCATTTATTAAAAAACATAGTTTTGGCGTTTTTAAAATTAAAATCAATGTGGACAATCTACCCAAATAATGTGCCTATAAAATCCATAGTCTCATTGCTATAAACCCATGGTGTTTATCAGCTGAATGTTTGCGTTTGTCCTATCCCTACAACCTCCTCATATCATGTACTGTAGAAACAAACCATAATATGAATGCATCGTATTTTGGCAACACATGGACACATTACGAGATCATTCAGAGTCATGTTCAGAAGATTTTACTACAGTGCAAAATTTGTGGCAATTATGTTTCTCTAATGAATTTTTCATTCCACAAAAACTTAAACCATTATAAATGATGTACTGGAAAATACTTAAAATACCATTCTTTGATATCATCCTATCTAAATACCAATGTCATATCTACTGTTAATAGTATTTTAAGATGACCGTCTCAGTTCCTAGAGCCCTATGGCAACCTCAAGCATTAGTAACAAGTGCAATAGGGACTTATTTATCTCTTTCACACCCCCTTTTTATTGTTTCCACTACCCCTCCATTTCTCTCTCGCCCTCTTTCACTCTCAGGTCTGGACACCGAGGATACTCCTCTCATACTCTCTGCCGAAGACTTTAACCAAGCATTGGATTGCCTCAAACCGTCCGTCTCTGAACAAGAGCTGCTCAAATATAAACTCATTCAGCAGAAACTCACTGCAAAATAACCAAGCCACCCAAGCCTAGTGCCGCCCAGTTATGGAGCTAAGCTATTCTCTTCTGCATGCACTACGTTACCCCAAATCCTCTTCCACAAGCGTGTATTCCTCAAGAGTGTTGGCTCTGCAAAAAACTGTGGTTGTGAGATTCTCTTCCTTTTCTCTGCACTAATGAGTGAATGAGCCGTGTCATTTAGTCCAAGGGACCAAACTAGTACACAACCTAATTAATGCACAATATTGTATGTGGACCACATTTGTACAGTTTGCAATTTGCAAAATCAATCTGAACAGTCAACGTAAGGTTTGTGCTGTATATTTGTAACCACTAGTTTCTGAATTGATCTTAAGTAACTGAACTCTGCAGTGTTAATGGCAGCAACAAATGCATATGAAAGTTGTTCAAATGAAAAGTAGTATATCCATGGCCCTCCTAGGAGTAAAGTTGGGACATTACTTTCCTATATCCTCAGTGACACTAATGCTGCTGCTCTGTTTAGTTTCTCTATTCTCACTGGAGTTACTAGCCGTATGTTGTCCAATTTAATTCCATTAATTGCAAAGTTGTCTCTTACTGAGTCTTGCATTTCAACAGGATGTTCCAAATCCGAGTGGTTTATTATTCCAATGCTTCCCCAACCTGAACTATTTTGAATGCTGGTTTATTTTACAAGCCATCCTTTCAGAGACTTGTTTGAGCAACAAAAGACCCAGCCAAGCCATCAACAGTTCAAATAAAAACAATTAATATAATGGGTTGATGGAAAACCAGCGTACTCGAGTTCTCCTAGACCAAGTTTTGGGTAACACTGGTTGATGCAGAGTTTCCCCTTCCACCCCGTAGATAATTTGCATAAAATAAAATCAGTAATACAAAATTCACAATTATGAAACATGTTAAAAATATGAATCACTTAAGTACAGTTTAGAACAAATACACATTGAAACAAAGCGACCGCATTAATCCATGAGAATGTATCTGGTCACACTTTATATTAAGTTGGCAGTTTATTGTTTTAAGAAATAATTTGTTAGAGCATGAGTAACAAAGCTGATGTTCCTCTGAGTGACGCGTTGTTGGAGGAATTTCAATGTGTGTGGTTCAAACCAAAGTTGAGCTTGAACTAGAGTTTAGTAATTATCTACGTTCATTTTGACTATTCCAATTTTGTCCTTTGAAGATTGTGTAACGAAAGTTAATGTATTTACATGTGAAATGGGACAACTTGGTATAAAGTGTAACCATGGAAAAATGAATAATTTATAATACTCAAAGATTGCTATCAATGTGAAAAACGATACTTATATTTTTGTATGGTGAGACATTGTGCTTCCCATCTCATGTTAGCAAAAATGACAATATGATTATAAAAGTAAGACAAACAAATCTATAAATTGTTAATTGTGTTAACTATAACTTTCAAATGGTGCAAACTTTTTTTGCTAGCGAGGTTAAGTCATTGTAATGTTTATGTAATTTATGATCTGATTTAAAAAAAAGTGTATTACTTGGGTTGGTAAAATAAACTTTACCAAAATATTAACTTGCTTTACTTGAAACCTTGCCGATACATTGCAGTGTCATATGATATTTTAAGCGGTTTGTTTCATGATACCTGATTTGTGAAAGCTTGCCATTCACCTTAATACAATAGGCAATATTAGATAATGTAGTAAAAAAATTAACAAAATGTTAATTGCCAAACAGATTTTCTGTCCTGTCCATGGCACTGCAAAAGTAGGCTTTATGATTTGAGTGTAAAAGTGTTGCCTAGAATTGGTACCTATTTGTAAAGGAAAACAAGCATTTTGCTACATCTGCAATAACATCTGCAAAATATGTGTACTGTCTCTTATACACATCTAGATGTGTATAAGAGACAGCCTTAATACAATAGGCAATATTAGATAATGTAGTAAAAAAATTAACAAAATGTTAATTGCCAAACAGATTTTCTGTCCTGTCCATGGCACTGCAAAAGTAGGCTTTATGATTTGAGTGTAAAAGTGTTGCCTAGAATTGGTACCTATTTGTAAAGGAAAACAAGCATTTTGCTACATCTGCAATAACATCTGCAAAATATGTGTATGTGACCAATACAATTTGATTAGATTTTTGAATGTTTACATCAAGGTTTTACCCCTTCTCGCTCTCTTTTTCCTCCTTTCAAGTCACTTGGATGGTTTATGTAAAATAAGGAAAAATGATGGGTCAGATTGTTAATGGCGACTCTTTCATTGGCCCAGAGTTGCATTAATCGTGTGTACCTACTGTGGTTTAGATATTTGCACCTGCTAGCCATGGAGAGGCACTATTTTCTTATTCACCCACTCAAACACAAATTTGCTTATGTGAAACAACAAATCATTCTCTGACTAGAAAAGATCTACCCTAAGAACACAGCGATAGTCAGTTCTGTTAAACTAAATGTATGCCACTGGATGTAAATAATGTACAAGTCACACTCATTGTACTATAATGAACCATAACAAATTTGGATTTGAAGAGATATACAAATGGGCGTGTAGGAGAAGATCTCGATTTAATCAGGGGGTCTAGATCTCTGTTGCAGATCCCTTGTTTTCACAAAAGACGGTAAACCTCTTTTCTGTTTGCTTTGGCGTTTAGTTCGTTGCTTCGACAAAGATTCAAAACGTAGTTCTTCCATGTCTTCCATATCGAACTCCGGTGGGGAGATCCTCTTTGCCAAGACCTCAAGTGAAATGCGGCATTCGATTGCAGGTTCTATAAGACAAAGAACATGTGTTTTTCAATTTGATCATCATTTGTATTTTGACAAATGAACTGACTAATTGCTATAACAGGCCTTTATATAGTTCAATATTCATTTAGATATGGCAACGATAATATATCAAGATAATGGGAAAAAAAACAAAGGACACACTTTGGTTACTTAGGCAATTGTAAAGTATTCAATTGATCCAGGTTGAAATATGCTGACTGCTTCCAATGGGAAATTATGATTACAGAGGCAAGATGCCCACTAGGAAACAGGCTGGATCATTAGCGTGCCACTAGCATCGGAGTTTATGCTGAAGGTGGGAATTTAGTTCTTAAGAGGTTGATTGGTCCTCTATATTAGATCTTATTGCCAACCAGAAGTCTGACCATGTAGGTTGAGGGGGTGATGACCTTAAGTACATTTATTTACTTAACTACTGCACCCCATCTTCACTATGCAAGTGGATGTAGTGTTATCCTATCCTAGAGACTATGGCTGTATTCAGAATTACATACTCACTATGCCTACAACATAGTATGTTTATCTGCAGTGTACGAATTATACAGGGTGGTATGTTTATTTTTCGTTGACTGACCAGGATCTCATACAACATTTCCCCCAAAATTGAATAACAGCAAGGAATGTCTGATTTTTATGTAAGAATTGCAGTTCTCAAAATTAGATGTATTTTCTACCACTGAGGTCGCACAGATGAGTGCAGTACCAGAGACTCTAGCAGCAGAGGGGCACACATCAAGAGTACAAGATGAATATGGGGATCTATGGAGTTTCTCCAATAAAAGTTTTTGTAAGAGCTTACCAAGTTCAGTAAAAATGTTTATGGCAACCGAGGCTCAAATGTAGATATGACACTGTAACAATGTTTAGATTTAGCCATGTATCTGTCTATTCCCATTGTAGGTTGTAAAACTGGCGACTGGACGCACATCAAATGAGTGGAAAACTGAATGCGGTACAATGGAGCAAAACCATTTTTTTTTCATGTTATGGCTAAATCAAAGTGGCTATTTATTGTATGAGATCACTGTACACTATCACAGGAGTGTTTATTTCTATCCCAGAAGGCATTACTGGAGGAAGGGGTTGTGGCTAACACCAAAGATATGCCCCTATTTGTCTCAGATCTGATTGACATATTTAGCAGCCAACACTTATCCTTAATGAGTGATGCGATTAGTTTGATTTCAAACATCAGAATACTGTCATGAGAATGGGAAGGTAGCTGTAGCCCAAGCTAGCCTACTGGCAAGGTACTAACTCAAGATAACTCTACAGTAAAATGATAATATTCTTGTCAAGAGTTTGGGACCTCTAGGTGTTGGATTAGCATTTGCAATCCCGCCCAGAATACCTGCCCATATTCACTACCGGATGTAGTATGTTTAGTACAATGTGCATGCTCATGTATTTAGCAAGTAGTTCCCCATTCTGAACATAGCCTATGGTCATGTTGAGTGCCATTTGGCACATTAGTTAATTACAGTAAACTGTGGTCTGTCGTTGGGGTGGAACATCTGCTGGGTAGTCATTCTGCTGAATTTTGAGGACAGGAAAGTGTGCTGTGCGCAATTGCTCTTGAGTTCTTCCTCTTTTCTTGACTGGCTTTTGAAACCCGACAGGTAGGTATCACAGAACTCGAATTATTAAGCCGAATATTAACCATCAACTTTAGTGTACAGTCAATATTTTATCCAGTTACACTTTACATCAACAGGTATAACACATTATGCAAAACTTCTCAGAAGCATGTTTGGCCTCTATGTCTTATATAATCTAGTAATGATCCTGACTATGTTTTGTCACTTGAAGATTTGATTAGACATATTGCAAGCCTTATAACAAGACATCTCAAAGGCTCCTACATGCTTATAACAAGTTATAAAGAATATTCACTGTCAGCTTTAAAGAAAGTGTTACTGTTTATCCCTTTACAGTAGGCATTATTCATTTATGATTAGAATTGACGGTTTCTATTAAGTGTCGGGAAGACTACACGCAACACACACTCATTTCCTTAGACCAATAACTGTTCCTCAATCTCAACTGTTGGGGGTCGGGTATCTCTCGTGACGGGTATAGTTATTTAAGAATCCTCCATTTTGAGGGGAGGGAGTTTATTCTTACGTGCAACACTACCCATATTTACCGCTTACGTGGCCTTTGCTACTTTCGTGCGTTTCATCCTCTTCCTCCGCATGAGGGTCACCTGAGGCCTTTTCAACCCCGCGATGAGCAGCAGCAGTCTGGGCCGGGACTTGGTGAGCCAGCTTCTCAGTAGCGTCCCCTTGGGAAACCTGGGGGGAATGGCAACAGCTTAATCGACTAGTTTATACAGCACCATTTATATAAGCACGGTGTACATTATATGACCGCTACCTTGACTGTTACTGACTGACTGCATGACTGACTATCTGCACAAGAGGTTGTCCATTGTTTTAGTAATTATATGTGAAGGCGAGGGGAAATGATCTCGTACGGTAATGCATGTAATTTCTCTTGGAAGCTTGTGTCTGTTACTGGTTCCACGTTTAACATGAGGTCAATACATGGAAAGAGATGGTCAATACTTTTAGGCTTGAGGCTTGAAGGTGAAATATATATATATWTTTTTTTCTTTTAGGCAGTATTGACCTAGATAATTGCACAGATGAAATGCGCAGTCATTCATAAGTACAGATGTCAATAATAACTTGGCCCCAATTTGGCAATCAAATACGATATTTACTTTATTCATCCTGTGTAAAGGCCCTGCTGCCAGTTAATGGATTTGAAATGATCATTATTGGATCTCCTTTCACATAATCATATTGTTATTCTGAAAACTTACTAATGTTGAGGATAAGTAACACCACTTTGTCAATTACCTGAAGCCCTTCAGGTGAGACTATACAGCAAGCGGCTAACTTGCGATTTTAATCAACAAGATCTGATCTCAAGCTAAATATACTGTTAGTGTGATTTAACTATATATACACACACTTAGGTTGGAGTCATTAAAACTCGTTTTTCAACCACTCCACTAATTTCTTGTTAACAAACTAAAGTTTTGTCAAGTCAGTTAGGACATCTACTTTGTGCATGACACAAGTCATTTTTCCAACTATTGTTTACAGACAGATTCACTTATAATTCACTGTATCACAATTCCAGTGGGTCAGAAGTTTACATACACTAAGTTGACTGTGCCTTTAAACAGTTTGGAAAATTCCAGAAAATTATGTCATGACTTTAGAAGCTTCTGATAGGCTAATTGACATCATTGGAGTCAATTGGGGGTGTACCTGTGGATGTATTTCAAGGCCAACTTTCAAACTCAGTGCCTCTTTGCTTGACATCATGGGAAAATCAAGAAATTAGCCAAGACCTCAGAAAAGAAATTGTAGACCTCCAAGTCTGGTTCATCCTTGGGAGCAATTTCCAACTGCCTGAAGGTACCACGTTTATCTTTACAAACAATAGTACGCAAGTATTAACACCATGAGACCACGCAGCCGTCATACTGCTCAGGAAGGAGACGCATTCCGTCTCCTAGAGATGAACGTACTTTGGTACGAAAAGTGCAAATCAATCCCAGAACAACAGCAAAGGACCTTGTGAAGATGCAGGAGGAAGCAGGTACAAAATAATCTATATCCACAGTAAAACGAGTCCTATATCGACATAACCTGAAAGGCCGCTCAGCAAGGAAGAAGCCACTGCTCCAAAACCGCCATAAAAAAGCCAGACTAAGGTTTGCAACTGTACATGGGGGGCAAAGATCGTACTTTTTGGAGAAATGTCCTCTGGCGAGATGAAACAAAAATAGAACTGTTTGGCCATAATGACCATCGTTATGTTTGGAGGAAAAAGGGGGAGGCTTGCAAGCCGAAGAACACCATGCCAACCGTGAAGCACGGGGGTGGCAGCATCATGTTGTGGGGGTGCTTTGCTGCAGGAGGTAGTGGTGCACTTCACAAAATAGATGGCATCATGAGAAAGGAAAATTATGTTGATATATTGAAGCAACATCTCAAGACATCAGTCAGGAAATTAAAGCTTGGTCGCAAATGGGTCTTCCAAATGGACAATGACCCCAAGCATACTTCCAAAGTTGTGGCAAAATGGCTTAAGGACAACAAAGTCAAGGCATTGGAGTGGCCATCACAAAGCCCTGACCTCAATCCTATAAAATTGTGTGGGCAGAACTGAAAAAGTGTGTGCGAGCAAGGAGGCCTACAAACCTGACTCAGTTACACCAGCTCTGTCAGGAGGAATGGGCCACAATTCCCCCAACTTATTGTGGGAAGCTTGTGGAAGGCTACCCAAAACGTTTGACACAAGTTAAACAATTTAAAGGCAATGCTACCAAATTCTAATTTAGTATATGTAAACTTCTGACCCACTGGGAATGTGATGAAAGAAATACAAGCTGAAATAAATTATTCTCTCTAATATTCTGACATTTCACATTCTTCAAATAAAGTGGTGATCCTAACTGACCTAAGACGGGGAATTTTTACTAGGATTAAATGTCAGGAATTGTGAAACTGAGTTTAAATGTATTTGGCTAAGGTGTACTGTATGTAGACTTCCGACTTCAACTGTGTGTGTATGTGTGTGTGTTTATATATATTACCACAAGGTATTTGCTAGGCTGCAAAGTTTGGGTGTCCCTTGCCCAATTCTGTGTTGTACTTGTTGCTCCCAATTAACTTGTTTTTGCATGTAAATATGCAAAGAACATGCTCAAAAAAAAGTGGCAGACAACCTGAACTATTGACCTTTTTTATGTGACCAATACTTTTGGGTTTACCGTGAAGTTATGCACTGGCAATATGCACACATCAATCTCATCTCCTCTGATACCTATATCACCAGCCTTTTTTCTGTATGAATTTTAGACTAATGCAATATTCTTGCCTTGCTTATCCTTAAAGCATGCACAGTTTAAACACCTGAATACTTGGATGAAACAATTTGTTACCATGGTTGCTGACAAGGGCACACAGCCACACGCTACTGAGAGACCCGTACATACACGTTCTGTATGCATCTTAAAAGTGTATGGCTGCAATTTCCACCCTAACCTATATGGCGTCAAACTACTGAATAAACTTCATCCACTTTGTCACACACTCTGTTGCATATCTCGAACGACAACTAGGCCGGGACAATGGATTACACTAACAGAAATAGCTTTGAATCACACCTAATCAAATGGCATCTAAATTGCACTCACTTGTGGCAGGCGTCCATAAAGTAAGCCTGAAAAAGAAACCAGAACAGTACCTCAACCAGTAACAGTCCTCACCGAAGCACCATAGCAACCTTCTCACACCGAGCTCACATTCTTTGCTATTGCACAGCGGCAGACGTGCGAGCAGTCTGCACCACGGGCGTGCCTTTTAGCCCTTACATATGTCCGACCCCTCGCAGCCCCACCGAGTTCTTACTGCTGAGCACGATGGAAAATATAAAACCTTCAATTGTTCGACTTTTGCTGGTCGAGCGCGGCTAAACTGGCCAGAGAGAAATCTAGCAATGTTTAGATGTGGTATGGCCTTGCTGAAGCCATTGTTGTCCCTCTGTGGGCTTGATGTTAAATGTACCGAGGGCAACATTGTTTGTTCAGTGCATCCATCCCCGCTCCCTCTTCCCCCTCACCATTGCCACTTTTCATTAGCTTCATGGAAAGAGGTCAGGATAGATTTCCCCTTTATCTGTCCTCTCAAGTGGTACAAGGTTAGGAGTGGGGTGTCTTCAATTCAAAATTAGTTGTTTAATTTTGTACCTTAATCAATGTCCTAAAGCTTTATGAGCCTCTTCAGATATCATGTTTGATTGACCCTTAGGTGTGAACCTTCTGAATTGTTCTTGACCTCTTGCTGACCTCTTCATGACATCTAGGTTAAAGTAAGTGTCTGGTCGTTTTCAAGTAGTTGTTCAATACATGTCATAGTCCTTGCTCATAGTGTCGGAAATCCGAAACGTTTCACCAAGTGCAAAACATATTTTCCTCTTCCATTGATTTCTTCACTTAGAACATTCCTTGTTGATAATGGATATTTCCACACCCTTGTATTTCCACATTATACATCCAGGTTGTCCTTTTCTGCTCTGATAGTGCCCCCTCTCAACTTGCGAGAGTGAGGAGATTGCTATTATGCAGAACTAGCAAGAGGAGCTCATTCTTAGTGTCTGTGCAATTCTTAAAGCAATTGCTTAATCACCAACCAGGCATACACTGTCACTCTTAGCAAATGTTCTTCAATAGCATTACAAATGTTGCTCATTGGTAGCTAAAGATTCCAAACACTGATAAGAGTTCAAATATAGTTGTAGCTGAATGGTGGCCCTAAAATATCCATTGAGAATAACTTTTCAAAATAGAACATACCGTAGTCTGTGTTTTGGCATGAAAACTACCAAGATACCACAATTACTTTCTTACAAGTTATTAGCACTTTAAATACATCAGGAGTTGAGAGGGTCTTACTCCTGAGCAATAGTTAAGAGTTCAAGTATTAAAATGGAGGTGAGGAACTCCAATTGCTGCCATTAGTATATCCACACCCAAGCTACCCCTCTTTTTAAAGCCACACAGTCAACTTCAACTCTTCTTTCGGCACACGACTTACAGTACTCGCCTAAAGTTCCTACCTCTGGAGGAATAACAAATGGAAAGCAGTCCTTACCAATTGACCCCACACATTTGTTAGGTTATGCCCCCCGCGTCCCTGCAAAGGCACATATATGATCCTGATCGTTTTTTTCCCTTTCACACTAGAAGGTTCAACCAGGATGCAAAAACAAATCTGCTAAATAATAGGAGGCCATGAAGTCCACGGGGGAGCCAGGGAGGGGGGTTTAAAAAGGAGGGTCCACTCAGCAATTCTCACTGCAAACCGCAACGGATGATCCTGGCCAGCCAGCCAATCAGGAGGTCGACTTGCCCCGTTGCCATGACATCCGGCACTTGACCAATATAAAAAACACAACCATTGGACAATGTAGAAAGAGGTCAGCCAAACTGTCATGTCCCCACAATAAGTGGGCACATAGTTGGATCATCTAACTTCAGTTCACTTACATCCCAGCCTTTGCTTTTCTGGTGGAAGAATATCTGGCTATTCATTTCCAATACCTTTTTATTATGCTGTGCCTTGCACTGTCACTATATTATTTTACCCGGGGGAAATAGTTGGCTAAAATGTGCTCTACTGGCTCAAAAGTGACAACTTAAACAGACACAGCATATTTAGAACCCACCATGCTCAGAAATGTGTCCTTTTCCAATCATACACTCACTATCAGCTATGAAACCTTTGGTTAGTACACCTTGTGCATTTTGTAATAGAAGCAGCTTTAATTGTAGTGGCTACATAGTGCTCTCTAGATGGAGCTGTGGCTTCAGCCAATACTCAGTGAGATGCAGGAAATGTGTCCTCACCACAGGCTGGAGTGGGAGGAGCAGGACTGTAATGGTATGCTTAGTTTCCAGTCTACACAGCTCAGGATAGCCCCCCTGTTTGGGCACTGCAAAGATTGCCCAAGAAGAAAAAGTGGGAGGAGGAGGGTAGAAGGCCTGGCACTGCATTGCAGATCATCAAATGAGAGGGAGGGAGAGCTGGGATTTCCGGAGGGATGCTGTGTGATTCCCTGTTGTAAGTCTGCAGAATATCAAATATGCCAGGCTAATCACTGCAGTTTAGTGTGTTAGGGTATGAATTTCAATTTGTCTTAATATTACAATTAATGTAATTTTATAATGATTTGTAGTAATATTTTATTGAATCATTTCCCCTCAATTATCCAGAGTAATTACCCTGATTTCTAATGGAACCTTGACTCCTTGGT
This sequence comes from Salvelinus sp. IW2-2015, assembly GCF_002910315.2. Lineage (NCBI taxonomy): Eukaryota > Metazoa > Chordata > Actinopteri > Salmoniformes > Salmonidae > Salvelinus > Salvelinus sp. IW2-2015. The sequence goes on along the minus strand of NC_036838.1, from coordinate 9,569,343 downwards.
TGCTTGAGAACCATACATTCTGATCATTATACTCTTCACACCTGGTTAAGTAAAGTGTGAAGCCTTTATTTTTATTTATTTATTTTTCCGTTATTTTACCAGGTAAGTTGACTGAGAACACGTTCTCATTTGCAGCAACGACCTGGGGACAGTTACAGGGGAGAGGAGGGGGATGAATGAGCCAATTGTAAACTGGGGATTATTAGGTGACCGTGATGGTTGAGGGCCAGATTGGGAATTTAGCCAGGACACCGGGGTTAACACCCCTACTCTTACGACAAGTGCCATGGGATCTTTAATGACCTCAGAGAGTCAGGACACCCGTTTAACATCCCATCCGAAAGACGGCACCCTACACAGAGCATATATATACAGTTCATTCGGAAAGTATTCAGACCCCTTGAAACTTTCCACATTTTATGTTGCAGCCTTATTCTAAAATGTATAAATAAAAAAAACGTATTTAAATAAGTATTCAGATCCTTTGCTATGAGACTCAAAATTGAGCTCAGGTGCATTTTCTTTCCATTAATCATCCTTGGGATGTTTCTACAACTTGATTGGAGTCCACCTGTGGTAAATTCAATTGATTGGACAGGATTTGGAAAGGTACACACCTGTCTATATAAGGTCCCACAGTTGACAGTGCATATCAGAGCAAAAACCAAGCCATGAGGTCGAAGGAATTGCCCGTAGAGCTCCGCGACAGGATTGTGTCGAGGCACAGATCTGGGGAAGAGTACCAAAAAATGTCTGCAGCATTGAAGGTCCCCAAGAACACAGTGGCCTCCATCATTCTTAAATGGAAGAAGTTTGTAACCACCAAGACTCTTCCTAGAGCTGGCTGCCCGGCCAAACTGAGCAATCGGGGGAGAAGGGCATTGGTCAGGGAGTTGACCAAGAACCCGATGGTCACTCTGACGGAGCTCCAGAGTTCCTCTGTGGAGATGAGGGAACCTTCCAGAAGGAAAACCATCTCTGCAGCACTCCAATCAGGCCTTTATGATAGAGTGGCCAGATGGAAGCCACTCCTCAGTAAAATGATGACCGCCCGCTTGGAGTTTTCCAAAAGGACTCTCAGACAATGAGAAACAAGATGCTCTGGTCTGATGAAACCAAGCTTGAACTCTTTGGCCTGAATGCCAAGTGTCACGTCTGGAGGAAACCTTGCACCATCCTTATGGTGAAGAATGGTGGTGGCAGCATCATGCTGTGGGGATGTTTTTCAGCAGCAGGAACTGGGAGACTAGTCAAGATGAACAGAGCAAAGTACTGCGAGATCCTTGATGAAACCCTGCTTCAGAGTGCTCAGACCTCAGACTGGGGAGACGGTTCACCTTCCAACAGGACACCGACCCTAAGCACACAGCCAATACAATGCGGGAGTGGCTTCGGGACAAGTCTCTAAATGTCCTTGAGAGGCCCAGCCAGAACCCGGACTTGAACCCGATCAAACATCTCTGGAGAGACCTGAAAATAGCTGCGCAGCGACGCTCCCCATCCAACCTGACAGAGCTTGAGAGGATCTGCAGAGAAGAATGAGAGAAACTCCCCAAATACAGGTGTGCCAAGGTTGTAGCGTCATACCCAAGAACACTCAAGGCTGTAATCCCTGCCAAAGGTGCCTCAACAAAGTACTGAGTAAAGGGTCTGAATGCTTATGTTAATGTGATATTTCCAAAATGTCTAAACTGTTTTTGCTTTGCCATTATGGGGTATTGTGTGTAGATTGATTGAATACATTTAAAGAAAAATATCAATTTTAGCAAAAGGCTGTAACGTAACAAAATGTGGGAAAGTCCAGGGGTCTGAATACTTTCTGAATGCACTGTGTAGTGTAGGTTTGTTACTTATGCTCTGCTGTTGTAGTTGAATGTCTGAGATTAATCAAGTATCTGATGTAAGAGTGCCCAAAGGACCAGAGTATCTCTACAGATCTAATCAGATTAGAGAGGCTATCAGAGAAAACAAACCAATCTAATGACCATGGTTCAAGGGAACTCAAAGCCCCACTTGTACCATACTGAGTGTGCTGTGGGATCTGGTATTCATAGTTGGTTCAGTCCACATAAGTAGCAGATTCACAAACCACAATCCTTGCTGTGTTGCTTTTCAACTAAAGGCTTGCACACATCGCACCGGCTGTGGATCTAGCATTCATCTGCAAATGGTTCAGCGTGCTGTTTTAGGGACCACCCGCAGTAGACGTCAGACTGACGATTCTACATACGCACTCGGTTCGCAAATTACGTTCACCTGTGCCAAGTACTCTCAGCCAGCAAACGCTATTGGTGTGTCTGAGCCCTAAGACATGTTTGGGTGGGTATTTAGAGTGGTTCTAGCCTAGAGTTACATATAGCTGTAGACAGTATATTATAAATTGAGTGTACAAAACAGGAACACCTTCCAAATATTGAGTTGTACCCCCTTTTGCCCTCAGAACAGCCTCAATTCGTCAGGGCATGGACCTGCAAGGTGTCAAGCGTTCCACAGGGATGCTGGCACATGTTGACTCCAATGCTTCCCACAGTTGTCAAGTTGGCTGGATGTCCTTTGGGTGGTGGACCATTCTTGATTCACACGGGAAACTGTTGAGTGTGGTGCTATAGGCCAAATAAGAGCTTTATAAGAGCTAATTTCAGTAGCAAACCTCCTTGGTGCTCACAGTAACGAATGAGACTTGAAATAAATGATAATCTAGTGTTTACAAGGTTATCTAGGGAAGTTATTGTAAAGGGAAATCATTTTCCACTTGTGGTTGAATGTATTTATAAGTCCTACCAAATTCAAAAATGAATCCAAAGTACAAAATAATTTAATATGAACATTATACACTTTTTACAAATACTCATCTTTGTGACAGTATGTGAATAGAATAATATGTACAGTGCCTTTAGAAAGTATTCATACACCTATAATTTTCCACATTTTGTTAAAGTGGGATTAAAATGGATTTCATTGTAATTTTTTTGTCAACAATATACAAAAAATGCTCTTAAGTATAAGAAAAATTCTAACATTTGTGAATAAAGATGAAACACATATCTTGATTTGATAAGTATTCAACCACCAGTCAATACATATTGAGAGCTTCAAGTTCCTTGGTGTCCACATCACCAACAAACTATCATGGTCCAAACACACCAAGACAGTCGTGAAGAGGACACGACAAAGCCTATACCCCCTCAGGAGACTGAAAAGATTTGGCATGGGTCCTCAGATCCTCAAAAAGTTCTACAGCTGCACCATCGAGAGCATCCTGACTGGTTGCATCACTACCTGGTATGGCAACTGCTCGGCCTCCGACCACAAGGCACTACAGAGGGTAGTGCGTACGGCCCAATACATCACTGGGGCCAAGCTTCCTACAATTCAGGACCTCTCTAGCAGGCGGTGTCAGAAGGAAGGCCCTAAAAATTGTCACAGACTCCAGCCACCTTAGTCATAGACTGTTCTCTCTGCTACCGCACGGCAAGCGGTACCGGAGCGCCAAGTCTAGGTCCAAAAGGCTTCTTAACAGCTTCTACCCCCAAGCCATAAGACTCCTGAACAGCAAATCAAATTGTTACCTCCAGACCATATTTGCATTGCGCCACCCCCCCCCCCCCCCCCCCCCTCTGTTACGCTGCTGCTACTCTGTTTATTATCTATAGAAGTCACTAAATCTACCTACATGTACATATTACCTCGACTAACCTGTGCCCTCGCACTTTGTCTCTGTACTGGTACCCCTGTATATAGCTTCACTACTGTTATTTAACTGCTGCTCTTTAATTATTTGTCATAAAAAAATGTACTTATCTATTTTTACATAACTGCATTGTTGGTTAAGGGCTTGTAATAAGCATTTCACTGTAAGGTCTACCTACACCTGTTGTATTCCACATACAATTTGATTTGATGTTAGAATCACAATTTTGGCAGCGATTACAGCAGTGAGTATTTCTGGGTAAGTCTCTCAGAGCTGTCTACACCTGGATTGTGCAATTTCCCATGTATTATTTTCAAAAATGTTCAAGCTCTGTCAAATTGGTTGTTGATTATTGCTAGACAACCATGTTCAGGTCTTGCCATAGATTTTTCAAGCAGATTTAAGTCAAAACTGTAAATTGGCCACTCAGGAACATTCACTGTCTTCTTGGTAAGCAACTCCACTGTAGATTTGGCCTTGTGGATTAGGTTATTGTCCTGCTGAAAGGTGAATTCATCTCCCCGTGTCTGGTGGAAAGCAGACTGAACCAGGTTTTCCTCTAGAATTTTGCCTGTGCTTAGCTCCTTCCATTTATTTCTTGTTCTGAAAAATTCCCCAGTCCTTAACGATTACATGCATACCCATAACACGATGCAGCCACCACTATGCTTGAAAATATGTAGAGTGCTACTCAGTAACGCTTTGTATTCAGGACAAAATTAGCCACATTTTTTGCAGTATTACTTTTGCAATATTTACTTAACTGCATGTTTTGGAATGTTTTTTTCCTTCTGTGCAGGCTTTTGTCTTCACTTTGTAGTTATTCCACAGTAATAACCTAATTGACAATGTTGTTGATCCATTCTCTGTTGTTTTCTCCTATCACAGCCATTAAACTCTAACTGTTTTCAAGTCACCATTGGCCTCATGGTGAAATCCCTGAGTGGTTTCCTTCCTCTCCGGCAACTGAGTTAGGAAGGACGCCTGTATCTTTATAGTGACTGGGTGTGTTGATACAACATACAAAATGTAATTAATAACTTGACCATGCTCAAAGGGATATTCATTGTCTTTTTTTTTTTTACCCATCTACCAATAGGTACCCTTTGCAAGGCATTGCCAAACCTCCCCCTTCTTTGTGGTTGAAATTTACAGCTTCAACTGAGGGATCTTACAGATAATTGTATGTGTGGGGTACGGAGGTAGTCCTTCAAAAATCATGTTTAAAAACTATTATTGAATACAGTGACTTAAGCACATTTTTACTCCTGAACTTTTTTGGGCTTGCCATAACAAAGGGGTTGAATACTTATTGACTCAAGACATTTAAGCTTTTCATTTTTGTAAACATGTCTAAAAACATAATTCCATAATTTGTGTGTAGACCAGTGACTTAAAAATCTAAATATAATACATTTTAAATTCAGGCTGTAACACAACAAAATATGTAAAAAGGCAAGGGGTATGAAAACTTTCCTTACTATTCATTATTAGTCCTTACAATTCATTATTAGTATTCCTCCAAATCTGAAATTCTAGAACGGTGCATACATTGTTATTACAGTTTTAAGGTCAAGTACAAACATTGTGTTGCAATCATGTGCACAACAAACAAGGCTGCAGGAACGACATAGAAGATTCAAAGCCAGGGTTAAATATGAGTTGAATCCAATTTGTTTTCTAATTTAAATTATTGGTGTTAATCCATGATTAATAAATGTGTGGAAAGGGAGTGTCAAGGGCCAGCATTGGGAGATACTGATTCATTTTCAATGTCTTTTTATAATTGCTCAAGGAAAATACAAATTCAGATGCAGTTCTCATGCATTGACTACAACGTTTCTTTAAATGGCAAAAGTGCAACTTCCTTATACATTATATGCAAAATGATTAGCACCCTTGATAAAGATAAGCAAAAAAGACTGTATACAGTGCATTCGGAAACTATTCAGACTCCTTGACTTTTTTCACATTTTGTTACAGCCTTATTATACAATGGATTAAATACCCCATAATTACAAAGCAAAACGTTTTATTTTTTTTTTATCTTGGAAAATATCTTGTGTAAATAAGGTATGTTTTTTTAATTTAAGTATTCAGACCTTTTGCTATTAGACTCAATTGAGCTCAGGTGCATCCTGTTCCCATTGATCACCCTTGAGATGTTTCTACAACTTGATTGGTGTCCACCTGGTGGTAAATTCAATTGATTGGACATGATTTGAAAAGGCACCCTTCTGTCTATATATAAGGTCCCACAGTTGACAGTGCATGTCAGAGCAAAAATCAAGCCATGAGGTCGAAGAAATTTTCTGTAGTGCTCAGAGACAGGATTGTGTCGAGGCACAGATCTGGGGAAGGGTACAAAAACATTTCTGCAGCATTGAAGCTGCAGAAATTAACACGGTGGCCTCCATCATTCTTAAATGGAAGAAGTTTAGAATCCCCAAGACTCTTCCTAGAGCTGGCCGCCCGGCCAAACTGAGCAATTGGGGGAGAAGGGCGTTGGTCAGGGAGGTGACCAAGAACCCGATGGTCACTCTGACGGAGCTCCAGAGTTCCTCTGTAGAGACTCCACCAATCAGGCCTTTTATGGTAGTGGCCAGACGGAAGCCACTCCTCCAGTAAAAGGTACATGACAGGCCGCTTGGAGTTTTGCCAAAAGGCACCTAAAGGACTCTCAGACCATGAGAAACAAGATTCTCTGGTCTGATGAAACCAAGCTTGAACTCTTTGGCCGAATGCCCAAGTGTCACATCTGGAGGAAACCTGGCACCATCCCTATGGTGAAGCATGGTGGTGGCAGCATCATGTTGTGGGGATGTTTTTCAGCGGCAGGGACTGGGAGACTAGTCAGGATCGAGGCAAAGATGAACGGAGCAAAGTACAGAGATCCTTAATGAAAACCTGCTCCAGAGCACTCGGGACCTCAGACTGGGGCGAAGGTTCACCTTCCAACAGGACAACGACCTTAAGCACACAGCCAAGACAATGCAGGAATGGCTTCGTGACAAGTCTCTGAATGCCCAGTCTGAGCCCGGACCAATCTAACATCTCGGGAGAGACCTGAAAATAGCTGTGCAGTGGTGCTCCCCATCCAACCTGACAGATCTTGAGAGAATCTGCAGAGAAAAATGGGAGAAACTCCCTAAATACAGGTGTGCCAAGCTTGTAGCATTATACCCAAGAAGACTCAAGGCTGTAATCGCTGCAAAAGGCGCTTCAACAAAGTACTGCGTAAAGGGTCTGAATACTTATGTAAATGTGATATTTCAGTTGTTGTTTATACATTTGCAAACATTTCTAAAAACCTGTTTCTGCTTTGTCATTATGGGGTATTGTGTGTAGATTGATGAGGGAAAAAAACAATTGAATCAATTTTAAAATAAGGTTGTAATAATGTAATGAAATGTGGAAAAAGTTTCCGAACGCACTGTAAGTACAAATGCTGAGCTATATTGTATGCTCAAATACAATTGCTCAGCGAAAAAAATATATCTCAAAAAGTTTAATGGCACCCCTACAGATTCTTATGAAAACGAACAATCTGCATTAACATTCTACTTTTTAAAATTCATCTCACCTTAAATAACTGTATTGTGGTCTTCCATGGCTCCCTGATTTACTGGGGTATAAAAATTAGGTAACACGCATGTAAATTTATCATCCATCACCATGGGAAAAGGCGAAGAACTCACAATGAAAAGAGATGGTTGTTGACCTTCATAAATTAGGCAACGGGTACAAAAAAATGACCACTTACCACTATTATGCCAACAATTAGGAGGTTTAAAACTTCTGGAACAGTGGTAAACCTGCCTGATATTGGACGTATGTTTATCTTGTCCCCACAGTAAAGAAGATGGTTTGGGATGTAAAGAAAAATCTAAGAGACAAATTTGGAGAATTACAGAACATCTTCGGGTCACCAAGTAAAACTTTAAATCTATAATTAGACGCCATGCCAATAGGCATTTTGGAAGGGTTGCCAGAAAAACTTAATTGAGAGCAACCCACAAGGGAAACGCTTGGGAGTTTGCATTGGCACTTAGATTGGAACCTGAGCATGGTCAGATGACATAAGTAGAGCTCTTTGGCCATGCACAGGAGTGGTGGGTTTGGCATCAAAAGAAGAATGCATATGCAGAAAATAACCTCATACCTACTTTATGGTGGTGGATCTTTTGATGTTATGAGATATTTTGCTTCCACTGGTCCTGGGGCCCTTAATGTCAACGGCATCATGAACTTTACCAAGTACTAGGGTATTTTATCCCAAAAACCTGGTTGCCTCTGCCAAGAGGATGAAACTTGGCCGCAAGTTGCTCTTCCAGCAAGACAATAACCCCAAGCGCATATCAAAATACACAAAGGAAATTGTTAATTGACCACAACATCTATATTTTGCAATGGCCAACTGTCTATGGACTTGAACCCCAATGAAAACCTGTAGTTTGAATTGAAGACGGCAGTCCATAAGCGCAGACAAAGGATATCAAGCATCTGGAAAAATTCCGTATGGAGGAATGGTCTAAGATCCCTCCCAATGTGTTCTCCAATCTCATAAAACATTTCAGAAAAGGCTCAGTGCCATTATCCTCGCAAGGGGGAGGGTGCCAGAGTATTAAAAACAGGGGTGCCAATCATTTTGACCCCTATCTTTTTTTTTGAGAAAACAATTATTTCTTGTCAAACAAAATCTCTTTCTCTGAGCAATTTTATTAGTATAAAATATATAATTTTCCCAAATTTTGTTTGGCATACAATAGATCTCATTATGTATTATTTATTTTTCCTCATCTTTATCAAGGGTTCCAATAATTCTGGACCTGTCTGTACAAGTATCTAATTTTACTCCTTTAACATTGCAATACAAATGCTACAGACACAATATAAATGGCAATACTTTGCATATTATATCAACAGTGATGCCCAGAAATACACAAAGGTTTCATAGTCGAGATTGACTTCTTCCCATGCCAATTTAGGATGGACGTTGGTTGAAAAGGTGCCATGGTTTCCACCATACATTGAAAGTTCACAATCATGATTTTCCCCTCATTTTAATACAAAGAGAGAGCAATGGCGTAAATAACAAACCACACTGCTTTCAAGGTATTTTTGTGTACATTTGTGTGACTAAACAAGTTTACAGTTGTTGCCAATGCGTGCTTTGAGCTAGCATAGCAACATTTGTTTGGTTGTTGACTGGACAAAACCAAATAACATAACGGTTGGATGGGGTGAAAACGCCTACTTTAGAAATGACTCAAACATGTATTTTTGGTGTAACTTAAATTTTGCAACATACCGTATTATAATGACCAAACATGTTATCATGCGAGGACATTTAACACACACACAAATTCTAAATATCCAGCTTTCCCACTGAAATTATACCACACATGGTACACTTTCATATTGTGCAACTGTGCTCATGTACTGTACATGCTGTATTGGGCAGTGATGGATATCCAACATAACAATCTATCATTATTTACAAGATTGTACTTTATCCCAGTAATGCATTAACCTTTGACAAACTATAATGAAAGCAAATCCATTCATGGACAATGTCATTTTAGATATGTGCATCTTCGCTGTTGCTCTAGTGTTCATGTTATCATGGCCACATCACCCCCTGCAAAGTGAAGTGCTTTGAGACCTGGTGAAAAACTATATAAATGCAATAAAATATTATTGCTAATTTCAATTGGGTGCACAGATTTGATGAAAACCTCCTGAAGGTTTTAGTCATTTTACCATGAGAAATGTGTGACCAAGTTAAAACTAAAACGAGTCCAATTGAAAAGAAATTCGACAACAAATGCGTTATTTATGCTGTTTACAGTTTGAACCCCTACAAAAGGAGATCCATGGAATATCACACAGTATGTGCCTCAAGGTGCAGAGATAATCCAGATGTGCATCTTTTTATCCAGATTACCCTTATATCTAATAATAATAATAAAAGGGTAAGAAAATCCCTCATTACTCACTGTACTAATTTGGGAACATCTTATTGCCCAAGTCTTCACAAAACCTCTCTCAGATTTTTGCAATACCTCAGCCAGCTCCTGGATGAACTCTAGGATGTATTCACTTCATGTCCCATAGACCAATGTTTCACAACTCCAGTTTGAGTACCGCCAACAGCACACATTTTTGGTGTAGCACCAGACAAACTCACCTGATTCAACTCATTGAGGGCTTGATAATTAACAAGTTGAATCAGGTGTGCTTGTCCGGGGCTACAACAAAAAATGTGTACTGTTGGGAGTAATCAGGGACTGGAGTTGAGAAACACTGCATAGACTGCCAAAATATGCAGTGTCAAGATTGTGAGAAGCTGTCGTCCTTATCGGAATCGGGGGATGCCGGTCGTGACATCTCAAAGAAACTGGATGAGCGAGAGGCCTTTTTCGAACTAGAGGCCTTTTTCGATTTTAGCAGTTGAAGCATCTCGGCCAGCTGTGCCTCCACCACCGCCATGCGGCCATTAAGAGACCCAATGTCTCCCCTAAGTTCCTGCTTCAGCTCCAGGAAAGAGGCGTGCATGGTCTGTACGGGTATAGGACAGACAACCAGCTTCCCTTCTGACTGCACAGGGCTCCGGTCCTGCGGAGTCCGGGCATCACCCACGTTATCTAAGCGCAGGTCGCTCTTYGTAATACCGCTGTCACAAGAGTCCGTCTTCTTGAGAGACATCTCGTTATGGGACTTAGTCCTGTCCGGCAAGGTCTCCATGGACTCGGCCTTAGAAACGCTGCTCCATGACTCTGCTTTCACAACGGATTCCTTGAAACGACCCCAGCCTTTTTTGGTCTTTGGCGCAGGCTCTGCGGACTTGCAGCCTACGAGGTTGCCATTTTGGATGGCCGGGGCATGAAGCATGACTCGGCTAGAGGGCCTGGAGGACAAAGATGACAATGTGGACTGGGCTGTGGGAGTGGCAGGGCTCTCGGTCACCATGATGATGCTGGTGGAGGCGAGGGCCTCGTGGATCTTGGTTTGCTCCAGGTGGATGGTGCCCTTCTCCACATCTGGTGGCTCCCCCTGACTAGCTCGCTCTGCTGCTAGTCGCGCCTCCCTCTGCTGCCGGAAGCGCTGGAAGAGGCGACGGACGGGGTGGTCCGGAGGAAGGTTCAGAGGGGCCTCATTATTCCTCTTGAGCATCTCCTCTTCCTCACGTTTCACATCGCTGATCTTCCGGAACACTATCTGTAACAAGAAATCAGAACATCAGGTTGGGATCAAGCCCATCTTAAATTCTTTGGGTCCAAAGAGATGTAATAACATTACATCTACTCAATGCAATACCCTTTAAGTATTTTCACTTTAAGTATTTCTTTGGACACTTATGACTTAAACCAGGGCTGCCCAACCCTCTTCCTGGAGATCCACCGTCCTGTGGGTTTTCAGTCCATCCCTAATTTAACACACCTGATTCTACTAATTAGCTGCTCAACAAGACCTTAACTAGCTGAATCAGATATGCTAAATTAGGGTTGGACTGAAAACCTACAGGACAGTAGATCTCCAGGAAGAGGGTTGGGCAGCCCTGACTTAAACGTTTATAAACTGAAGGAAAATAGCATAATGTCTCTCAGCCTCCAAACATACACTACATGACCAAAAGTATTCTCGTCGAACATCTCATTCCAAAATCATGGGCATTAATATGGATTTGGTCCCCCTTTGCTGCTATAACAGCCTCCACTCTTTTGGGAAGGCTTTCCACTAGTCGTTGGAACATTGCTGCGGGGACTTGCTTCAATTCAGCCACACGAGCCTTAGTGAGGTCGGGCACTGATGTTGGGCGATTAGGACTGGCTCACAGTCGGCGTTCCAAAGTTTGATGTGGTCTGTGCAGGCCAGTCAAGTTCTTCCACATCGATCTCGACAAACCATTTCTGTATGGACCTCGCTTTGTGCACAGGGGCATTGTCATGCTGAAACAGGAAGGGGCCTTCCCCAAACTGTTGCCACAAAGTTGGAAGATAGATGAGGGGCAATCAATTCACATTCATCTTCAGAGTTCGTTCTGTTAGGTGACCTAAACTGGGATATGCTTAACACCCCGGCAGTCCTACAATCTAAGCTGGATGCCCTCAATCTCACACAAATTATCAAGGAACCCACCAGGTACAACCCAAAATCCGTAAACATGGTCTTACTCATAGATATCATCCTGACCAACTTGCCCTCCAAATACACCTCTGCTGTTTTCAATCAGGATCTCATCGATCACTGCCTCATTGCCTGCATCTGCTATGGATCCGAGGTCAAACGACCACCCCTCATCACTGTCAAACTCTCCCTAAAACACTTCTGCGAGCAGGCCTTTCTAATCGACCTGGCCACGGTATCCTGAAAGGATATTGACCTCATCCCGTCATTCGAGGATGCCTGGTCGTTCTTTAAAAGTAATTTCTTCACCATCTTAAATAAGCATGCCCCTTTCAAAAAATGTAGAACTAAGAACAGATATAGCCCTTGGTTCACTCCAGACCTGACTGCCCTCGACCAGCACAAAAACATTCTGTGGCGGACTGCAATAGCATCGAATAGTCCCCAAGATATGCAACTGTTCAGGGAAGTCAGGAACCAATACACACAGTCAATCAGAAAAGCAAAAGCTAGCTTTTTCAAACAGAAATTTGCATCCTGTAGCTCTAACTCCAAAATGTTTTGGGACACTGTAAAGTCCATGGAGAACAAGAGCACCTCCTCACAGCTGCCCACTGCACTAAGGCTAGGTAACACTGTCACCACTGATAAATCCACGATAATCGAGAATTTCTCTACGGCTGGCCATGCTTTCCTCCTGGCTACCTCAACCCCGGCCAACAGCTCCGCACCCCCGGCAGCTACTTGCCCAAGCCTCCCCAACTTATCCTTCACCCAAATCCAGATAGCAGATGTTCTGAAAGAGCTGCAAAACCTGTACCCGTACAAATCAGTTGGGCTAGACAATCTGGACCCGCACTTTCTAAAATTATCAGCCGCCATTGTTGCAACCCCTATTATCAGTCTGTTCAACCTCTCTTTCGTATTGTCCGAGATCCTTAAAGATTGGAAAGCTGCCGCGGTTATCCCCCTCTTCAAAGGGGGTGACATTCTATACCCAAACTGTTATAGACCTATATCCATCCTGCCCTGCCTTTCTAAAGTCTTCGAAAGCTAAGTTAACAAACAGATCACTGACCATTTCGAATCCCACCGTACCTTCTCCGCTGTGCAATCCGATTTCCGAGCTGGTCACGGGTGCACCTCAGCCACGCTCAAGGTACTAAACGATATCATAACCGCCATCGATAAAAGATTGTACTGTTCAGCCGTCTTCATTGACCTGGCCAAGGCTTTCGACTGTCAATCACCGCATTCTTATCGGCAGACTCAACAGCCTTGGTTTCTCAAATGACTGCCTCGCCTCGTTCACCAACTACTTCTTAGACAGAGTTCAGTGTGTCAAATCGGAGGGCCTGTTGTCCGGACCTCTGGCAGTCCCTATGGGGGTACCACAAGGTTCAATTCTCGGGCCGACTCTTTCCTCCGTATATATCAACGATGTCGCTCTTGCTGCGGGTGATTCCCTGATCCACCTCTAGGCAGACGACACCATTCTGTATACATCTGGCCCTTCTTTGGACACTGTGTTAACAAACCTTCAAACAAGCTTCATGCCATACAACTCTCCTTCCGTGGCCTCCAACTGCTCTTAAACGCTAGTAAAACTAAATGCATGCTCTTCAACCGTTCGCTGCCCACACCCGCCCGCCCGCCCAACTAGCATCACTACTCTGGACGGTTCTGACTTAGAATATGTGGACAACTACAAATACCTAGGTGTCTGGCTAGACTGTAAACTCTCCTTCCAGACTCATATTAAACATCTCCAATCCAAAATAAAATCTAGAATCGGCTTTCTATTCTGCAACAAAGCCTCCTTCACTCACGCCGCCAAACATACCCTAGTAAAACTGACTATCCTAACGATCCTCGACGAATGTCATTTACAAAATAGCCTCCAACACTCTACTCAGCAAACTGGATGCAGTCTATCACAGTGCCATCTGTTTTGTCACCAAAGCCCCATATACCACCCACCACTGCTACCTGTATGCTCTAATCGGCTGGCCCTCGCTACATATTCGTCGACAGACCCACTGGCTCCAAGTCATCTATAAGTCTTTGCTAGGTAAGGCTCCACCTTATCTCAGCTCACTGGTCACGATAACACCCACCCGTGGCACGCGCTCCAGAAGGTATATCTCACTGGTCATCCCTAAAGCCAACCCCTCCTTTGGCCGCCTTTCCTTCCAGTTCTCAATGACTGGAACGAATTGCAAAAATCGCTGAAGCTGGAGACTTATATTTCCCTCACTAACTTTAAACATCAGCTACCCGAGCAGCTAACCGATCGCTGCAGCTGTACATAGCCCATCTGTTAATAGCCCATCCAATCTACCTACCTCATCCCCATATTGTTTTTATTTACTTTTCTGCTCTTTTGTACACCAGTATTTCTACTTGCACATTATAATCTGCACATCTATCACCCCAGTGTTAATTTTGCTAAATTGTAATTCTTTGCTACTATAGCCTATTTATTGCCTTACCACCTCACGCCATTTGCACACACTGTATAGAGACTATTTTTGTTCCTATTATGTTATTGACTGTACGCTTGTTTATTCCATGTGTAACTCTGTTGTTGTTTGTGTCGCACTGCTTTACTTTATCTTGGCCAGGTCGAAGTTGTAAATGAGAACTTGTTCTCAACTAGCCTACCTGGTTAAATAAAGAATAAATAAATAAATAAAAGCACAGAATGATCTAGAATGTAATTGTATGCTGTAGCTTTAAGATTTCCCTTTTTTTACTGGAACCTAAAGGGCCTACCCCGAACCACGAAAAACAGCCCCATTTTTCTATGTTATTCGACATGGAGGGTCAGATGGTGGTGATGTCCTAAGAAAGAGGCACAGTAATTCTTTCATGAAGCAAAAGTGTTGGAACAATAAAGTGTTGGCATTTGGGAATAGTTAATGCCTCATAGGGGAAGTTGGCACTGACTAACCAGGTTTGAGTGTAATTCAAAGAGAGAGTTTGGAAGTGTTAATGTTTAATTAGATAAAATGTAGGTAATATTTTGCAACATCATTACTATAAATATGTAGAACTGGCACGTTAGCGTCGAGGACACAACCGTTCACTGCCCTAAAAATATCAGTGCGGGTTTTGTTTGTCTCATTTATTTAATTATTACATTTTGAATTGCCAGCTGGAAGCTCACGGGAAAAAGAAGTCTGCATTGTGTTTATGTACCACAGTGGTCTTTATTTAGCTGCACTCAGCACAAACACAAAGCAGTAGCGACAAAAAGTAAAGCAGCTTCCCCTCACCATAGTTATATATCAAGGCAGTGGAAATGCAAGGTGTGGCCCCTTTTAAAATGGATGAATATATTGAACCACATTGAAATCATGGCAGGTGACACATAAAACAATATAAACACATAAATAAGTATTGTTGGGGAGAGGAAACATAATCAAAAGGACAAATCTTATATCGGTCTGCTAATACAAGACTATTAAAGGCCCAGTCGACTAGTTTTGTAAAAAAAATTATATATAATAATAAAGATTTTAAGGGGTGCTGCAGCACCCTCAGCGCCCCTGCTTCCTGCGGCTATGAGAGTGAAGTAGGTGAGGTTAACATTGACCCAATGCCTATCTAAATGCTTTAAGCAATGCTTTTTTCAAACTTGCACTGGTCACAATGAAAACCCAACATCTTTCCGTCTCAAAGCCTGCAAATGCATCTTTAGCTGTCCATTCAAACAGCGGCTGTCTATGACTAATACACATTCAGACTCTTCTCCAAAGGCTGCTCCAAAAGGCAGACTATCCCACAGTGCAAATTACATTTGTGTATTCATAAAGCACAATGCCCTGAACAGCCAATCAGATCTTTTGTATTTTCGGCAGACCAGAGAGCTGAGAATTGCTTGACCTGAGGAAGGATTCAGTATGGCTAAAAAGTAGTGCTGAGCGATTAACCAACGTCGGTTCAATTATTTTAATTCCATTTCATTTTTTTTTCTTTCTGTGAGCTCAATGTGCACATTGCACAGTTTCTCTAGAGATAAATTATATCTAGCCAGAACTGTGCAATGGCAGTAGGGAGTTATAGTTTCCAACAGGCCAATATTTGAAAATAATAAATTGGCAAATATTGTACAATCCAGGTGTGCAAAGCTCTGCCAAAGGTGATTCTAACATATTGACCCAGGGGTGTGAATACTTATGGAAATTAGATTTATGTATTTCATTTTCAATAAATTTGCTAAACATGTTTTCACTTTGTCATTATGGGTTATTGTCTGTAGATGGGTGAGAAATCAATGTGATAAATGTTGAATTAAGGCTGTAACACAACATTTGGAAAAGGTCAAAGGGTATGAATATTTTCTGAAGGCACTGTATCTACCTCTCCAGTATCCCTACACATGTATTGGAACTGACCCAGTATATAGCTAGCTTACATCTCATGTTCTTATTTTTATTTTGTGTATATTCATGTTATTTTAGTACTACATTGATATTGATTACTTAACTTTTATTTTAAGTAGCTTTTATCTTCATGACGATCTTCATCCATAACCGTGCGGTTATACGGTAATTATGCCAACACTACAGCTGAAGTGTTACACCTCCAGCATCTTCAGAAAATTACAGTAATACAGTTACTCACCTGTAATATGCCATCTACTCATGGCTACAAGAAGTCGCCGCATTGCCCATAACTGTCTCCATCTTTATCTGTCTCTAGGAATGTGGCAGATTCATTCAGTTAATATTAATTTGTTCACGACCATGAGACTATTTGAGATGCAGTATGGCTAACAATCAAACGTGTCCATCAATCTGTGTCTTGTGTTAGTAATAAGACCTTTCTCAGATCATGATTAAATGTGGTGATGCAGACTGCAGAGGCTTTCCCAGAATCATTCTGGCATTAACCATGTAATCAATATCTTTATTACCCTAGTCGTGGGGTTTTCATTTAGTCATTTCATCTGGTGAAATTGAATCGTGACAATGGATTAATATGTGGGTCAGGGGAATTTTTAAAGTTCTTGGTGGTCGTATAACAAAACATAGATGAAGAACAAGAGAGTAGTTAGTACATAATGCTTTAGAGTGGATTATTGTAGCTAGTTTAGTTTAATGTTATATGAAATAGCTGGTCATGAAATCATATAGATCACTGTGTTATTAGGAAATACAGCACAAATACTGTAGTATTATCACATTATTGTATTAGACTTAGATTAGATTTAGACCTGTATCCCAGACCTGTATCCCACATTTCTCACAAGATCAGTAATATGGGCTGAAACTTGTCCAGCAACGTTCCCATAAGGTTTCTTAATACAGATATCTTCGATTGGTGAAAAAGACATGAGATCCTTATAGAGTAGAGGGATTTATTTTTGTGAATCCAGATGTGTAATGTAAAAAGATCTGTCCGGTGAAGCGACTGCAGACGATGCAGTATGGGGTATTGCAGGTGGAAGACCAGCATTGTGCCTACTCAAGCGAGTCAGGGTCATTTCTCACACGGGAGATCATTATTGCACAGTGCGGCAGAACGGGTCCCATGCAGCAGGGCTGGGTTTCAGATCGATCAAGGGAAGGGAGAGGCCGTGAGAGGGGCGGAGAGACAACGCAAGGGAAATAAAGAGGAGAAAGAGATAAGAGAGACTGGTGATGACAGACAATACCCACCGAGTGTTTAATCAGCTTAGGGTGGAGAGGTGGTACACATAGGATTCAATGGAGGCTGCTGAGGAGAGGACGGCTCATTATATTGGCTGAACGGAGCGAATGGAATGGCATCAAACCATGTGTTTAATACTATTGCACTGATACTGCTCCAGCCATTACCACGAGACCGTCCTCCCCGAATAAGGTGCTACCAATCTCCTGTGATAGGATTTGTTGGTAAGTTGATAAGTTGGTGTTACTTATCTTGTTAATAGTTATGTACTTTGTAGCAGTAGTAGTCATCGTAGCACCACGTGGAAGTGGTGGTATGTGGTAGTAGGTACTGTATTGTAGTAGTAAAGTATTGCCCAATACTATACAATGAGGGAATATGATTGTAGTGTGCTTTATCCCTTTTGGCTGGCTTCCACCATGCTGTCCTGGCAACATTGCCAGTCTCTGCTTTGACTTTGCCTTTTAAAGGACAACTGTCTGGCATTGGTGGTCAGTATTATGAACCCTGAACTATCTGATCAGCCAGTCAGAGAAGTATGGGCTTACCTATCTAGGGTCTAGTTCTTCTCAAGGTTTTTCTTTTTCTTTACTCCAGTCGCCTTTTGCTCTTTGTGGATTTGAGGCCCATGCTTTTTTTCCCGACCACTTCATTTGTAAAAAGCGATATACACATGAAAATTAATTGATTCAATGACTGATTACGAATTGAAATTCTTGGCACATGGACATTGATCGAACTAGTGACTAATGTCTCTCTGTTGTAACAATATATTCCCAGAGCTCGTGTGTTAATCTATTAATCACTTTTTGTGCAAAGCCCCTTGCTGCTGCACTCAACTGCAATACTGGAGGTCTTTCACACTTCCTGTTTCTAACCTTGACCTTCTGAATTCGGGTACAGAAGGGAATAAAACAAAAACAAAAATCTGTTTAATGGTAAAGCAGAAGAGGATCTGACCATTGCCCTGAAGGAGTCCCCCCCCACTCACCACCTAGGTTACTTCCCCCTTCTGAAATGTCATGTTTTTTTACTTTATGCAAATCTCAAGGGCCTTGGTTTGTGCAATGAGATTTGGAAACAATTAACATCACTAAGGGGCAGCATTTCTAACTTTAGATCTGTGGGTTTGACAAACATTTTCCTGCACGTCTCCCATTCACATCAATGAATGATTCATGTGAAAGTAATGCATGCTTTTCCATACTTGGAATGGGGCCCCAGCTATCTAGATAAAGCATTTATGAATTGTAAACCTTTTACCAGGTAAGTTGATAGAACAGCGAAACGTTACAGGGACGAGGAGTGGGGTTGAATGAGTCATCCATAACTATTTAATTAATATGATGTAACAGTTAAATAAAGGTGATATTAAAGATTCATACATATTTGACATCCATCTTGCAGGCACTGTAAGACAAGAAGTTGAAAGCAGCTCTCTCGTCAAATGTAGAAAATGTACGCACTCACTCTACTGTATGTCGCTTTGGATAAAAGCGTTTGCTAAGTGGCATTTATATATACTATGCATTTTCACTTCTCTCACCTCAGATTATGCTGCAATGTCAATAGTTGCATTGCCATTTACTTTTTTAAACTAGTAATCGACAGCCTTGGAGACTTTTGATCATGTGTCATTTAATTTGGTTTATAAACTGGCTTGAAATTAAGTTTCCAAAATAAATCCAGATTGCATATCTCAGTAGCTCTGCTAAGAGCTCATTTCATTTTGTAAAGATAGATCCATAATGGGTATGTTCTTAATTATTCCCTTTTCACAACCGATCTGAGTAAACCACCCAACAAAAATAAACTACACAAATAGGAAGCTATTTAAATTCTTAGTGAATCTGGTCCAGTCTCTCCAGAGTGTATGGTTCATTCATTAAACATAAACCACGTTTCCAACCACGTTTTTTATGCAAGTAAAGTCATACCGTGTAAAAAATTTTAATAAAAATTAAAATAATTTTAAAAAACGAGCTGTGATGGAAACAGGAAGTTTCGGTAAAATTTTATAAATTGCAACAGATAATTTGTTTGTTTGACATGGTTGGATCTTTTTGTGTTAGTAAAATTAATTATGCGAGAAATGGCTGTGGAAAGGCTTTTATGAGCAAATATTGATATAATAACCATATCAAAGTAAACTTGGAGTCGCGATGACATGGTGTGTGGTCCACCCACTACAACTTAAATGCGATGGAAACACATTAGACATATTTTTATTCGTTACATGAAAACTTAAGTGAAGAGTACATTTTGTGTGCACTACGTCTGTCACGAATATTACCGAAGGTGACTCCCCTTCCCGTTCGGGTGGCACTCGGCGGTCGTCGTCGCCGGTCTACTAGCTGCCACCGATCCCTTTTTCCTTTTCGTTTATGTCTGTCTAATTGTTTTCACCTGGTCCTTGTTGGGTTTTGGAGGTGTACTATTTAGGTTAGTTTCGCCCGCTAGTGTTTGTGCGGGCTTATTTGTGTATTCATGTTGTACGGTCGGAGTGATTCTTTGATTGTGGGATTTCGCTATTCAGCTTTATTTTAAACAAGTGGACTGTGGGTTGTTTTACGCCTGTGTTTTTGCACACCCGTTTGTACGTTTCCTGTTTTCATGCTGTGGAATTAAAGCGTTTTTCCCTGGAATACTTTTGCTCTCTCTGCGCCTGACTCTGCACCCATCATTCACCTGACGTTACAGAAGCCCGCACCACCTGATGGAGTCAGTAGGAGCAGCGACCACCCCCCTCCCCACGATGGAGGAGAGAGTCCTGCATCATACGTCCATCCTACATCGCATTGGTTCGCAATGGATCAGATGATGGAGGAGATGGATCGTTTGGGAGAGGAGTGGTCTCCCTACTACCCCACCTACCTCCCACCAGCAACATTACCATCTCCTCCAGCGGGAGCCGGTGCCAGCGTCCTGCGCATCACGCCTCCGAGGGAGTACGATGGAGCAGCGGCCGTTGCCAGGGATTTCTGCTCCACTTGATCTCTACCTGGCCACCATTCGGCCTGCTCCCTCGGACGAGGAGAGTGTGAGTGTCCTCGTTCCTGCCTGTCGGTAGGGCCTGGAGTGGGCCAACGCCGTATGGAATGGACCCGACTCAGCGAGGGTCACTACCTGGAGTTCACCCGCCGTTTCCGGGCTGTTGTTTTGATCATCCCCCGGAGCAGAGCGCGCGGTGAAGGTTGTCATCTCCGGCAGGGACGAGGACGCGCCAGGATTTTGCACTGGATTTCCGTACTTTGGCTGTGGAGCAGGGTGAACGGACAGGCCCTGATAACCACTACAGGTGTAGCCAAGGAGACGTCCGCAGAGAGCTGGCTTGTCGGGACACTACGCCAGGTTGATGAGCTGATCACATGTCAACCATCTGCTGGCTGCTCGCGGCACGTTCTGAGAGGTCCTGTCAGTTCCACCTCCTCCCCCCCCGCTCCGATTCCTTATGAGCTAGAGGGCTGCGTCTAGGGAGACCGGAGGAGGAGGCTCCTCTGCAACCCATTGGCCGGAGAGGGCAACTGCGGTCGGTGCTGAGGAGTCCATCTGGGATTCGAGAGGCAGCAGAAACACTCCTCCGGTTCACCTCAGGTGAGTCAGCCACCACACTCTCCAAGGCTTCCTGTTGGTCACATGTTTTTTGTTATCTATTTTCTAAGGTTTTTCCCTCTTCCAGCTAGGCGCTAGTTCGATTCAGGCGCAGCGTGGGAATTTTATTGATCGCCGGACTCGCTAAGAGGTTGAGGATGTCGCTCGTTAAGTTAGGGACCCCCCTTCCCCGTGCACGCCTTAGATAGTCGGACCATTCAGGGTCAGGGTGGTTCAGGAGGCCACGATACCTCTGGATATGATGACGCAGGTAATCATTTTAAGGAGGGATTAGTCTGTTCCGATTGATTCACCTGCTTTCCCGGTGGTGTTAGGATTCCCTGCGCGGGCTATTCACAATCCTACGAGGTTCTGGAGGACAGGGACTCTCCAGGGGTGGTCTGATGAGTGTTCAGGCAGGTGTTTAGGTTTTCATCGGTGCGACAACGTGGAGAGTCCAGACAGGTTTCCACCGTCGGCATCACTTCGTCTCTTGTAGCATATGGCCCATTTTCCTCAGTATGCTGCCCTGGATCAGTACAACAATGAAGGCGAGCTCCAAAGTTGATCCCCTTGTCACCCTATCTCCGACAGAGGGGATGCGTGATAAACCTCCAGTTTTCTTAAAACCCCTTTAAAAATCAACTATTGCGAGGGCAGTTCTTCCCCACGGCCAGCCACCGGAGCTGGATCACTGATGTCCCAGGGTGAGGCAGAGCTGTTGCTTATCTGTAGACAGCAAGTGCAAACCATGCAACGTGCCATGCTCCTAGGGATCAGAGGAGCTATACAGTGTCGTCTACAGGCCTCGCATCGATCTGGGCCACCCGGCTCTACCTTCCTCGAGGTTTCTCTCTTTTTGATGCAGAACAATACAAGCTAACGTCCTGGTGGTTTACGTCCGTGGTATTGATTATCGAGGTCTAAATTCCATCACTGTGGGTTTTAAGTCTAACCCCAGTATTCCTCTCATCAGCCGTCAGCACTCGCCAGGCTTGCCGTTAGGATTACATAGTGTTTCAGCAGGACGTCTCGATTGACGCCATTCACGAAAATTGGACCATGCCACGCTGATCAATAAAAATACAATTTATTACAACGCATGCAAACTAGAAGACTGCAAAAATACAAAGACTATTCCATCTCTGGTCCCACACTGTGGTCTCTCCTTCCTCAACGGGAACAGCGTGAAAGATTAATGGTGAGTGGACATTACACAGCGAGACTTTAAGATGGGAACCACCCTCTCTAGTTGCTCCAGATTATGCAGTACCTTGTCATGCCGTATGTGAGTGTGGTGTTTTCATAGAATGGTCCCAGCCACCATACATAGTACGCTGACGAATCCTTCGTGGATGAGATTCTCAGAGACAGACGCCTGCACGGACAGGGTTGTAGTGTGTATATTGACGACATCTTGATCTACTCCGCTAGCACGCGCCGAGCATGTGATACTCTGGTGCGCAAGGTTTCTTGGGCACTGCTGGGAGCATGACCTGACGTGAAGCAGAGAAATGTGGTTTTCCAAACAGCACGTTTCTCTTCCTGGTTATCGCATTTCCACCTCGGGAGTGTAATGGAGGCATGACCGTCGTTTAAAAGCCGTGCGTTAATTGGGCCGACCTCGACCACGGTAAAGGAGGTGCAGCGTTCTTAGGGTTTGCCCAAGTACTACCGGAGGTTTATCCGGGGTTTGTTCAGGTGC
>NC_036838.1:9415280-9544949 GCF_002910315.2 Salvelinus sp. IW2-2015 | reverse complement strand
GCTTTTATGAGCAAATATTGATATAATAACCATATCAAAGTAAACTTGGAGTCGCGATGACATGGTGTGTGGTCCACCCACTACAACTTAAATGCGATGGAAACACATTAGACATATTTTTATTCGTTACATGAAAACTTAAGTGAAGAGTACATTTTGTGTGCACTACGTCTGTCACGAATATTACCGAAGGTGACTCCCCTTCCCGTTCGGGTGGCACTCGGCGGTCGTCGTCGCCGGTCTACTAGCTGCCACCGATCCCTTTTTCCTTTTCGTTTATGTCTGTCTAATTGTTTTCACCTGTTCCTTGTTGGGGTTTTGGGAGGTGTACTATTTAGGTTAGTTTCGCCCGCTAGTGTTTGTGCGGGCTTATTTTGTGTATTCATGTTGTACGTCGTGAGTGATTCTTTGATTGTGGGATTTTCGCTATTCAGCTTTATTTTAAACAGTGGACTGTGGGTTGTTTTACGCCTGTGTTTTGGCACCACCCGTTTGTACCTGTTCCTGTTTTCATGCTGTGGAATTAAAGCGTTTTTTCCCTGGAATACTTTTGCTCTCTCTGCGCCTGACTCTGCACCCATCATTCACCTGACGTTACAACGTCCTCACACACACGGATATTTATCTGCAACAAGTCACTTTGGTGGAAACGCCACTGGTGGGGAAATTAGCATATTTTCTTTATGCATATTTTTGAATATTCACATGAAAATCTATCGCCAGTTGGATGGAAACCTATCTACTGTGTCAATTATGCAATCAATTTATTTCTGAAATCAATATGACTTATTATACTCATCAATATTTGACCTTGTCAACATCACTGTCTAAATGCCTAATCAGCTCGCGTTAATGCAAAAGGTCTATGAAAAATGGCTGGTGGGCCTCCAGAACTGGAAATCAGTAACACACCAGTTGATGGGCCATGGGCATAACCTACAGAAATGGGCCTCACGACCCTATGGCGGAACCAGGGTCGTGTTCATTAGGGCACACGATAGAAAACAACAATGAGCGTTTCTAATCGGACAGGTCCAGATAGTTCTTCAATTTGGTGCCTAATGATCACTGCCCTGTATCATACCTAACAGCAGGTTCTAGCATTAGCCAAATCAGGATCAGTGGCTGCCTAAAGAGGCTTATGCACCTGAAAGCTTTTCTAGACTAAACAAAGCAATAACCTTGATGACAGCAAGAAACCGCATGCACCACGGCTAAGGGTGCAGATCGTGACTAGCCATAATAGGATATGCGGTAAAAGTGAGCCATCGTATTAGTCAACATGACCTCTATTGCCTCTATACTCAAGTTTGAATTGGATGATGATGACAAGGACAGAGGATTGCATCTTGATGAAGCAACATCACCTTCTGATGAATCAGCTATGTCCTCCTCGTGAATATGCTGTGTTTTCTTCAGCGAAGTTGAAACGATTTCAGTACTTGATTTTTTTTAAATAGAAAATGCTGTGGGTTTTCAGTGATGTTCTTGGTTTACAAGTTATCAATTTGTTGTCTGTATTGAGGTTTTGTGTGTTTGAGTGGGTGTAAAGAGTCAATGAAGAAACGCTCTCATTGCTACCATGGTTGAAGTCTAGAAGCTTATTGCACTGATATTCAGAACAATAAGACATAGCGGGCCATTTGTTAAAAAATGCAACATTTAAAAAAGAATGAATGAATCTGCATCATTAATAATAATCTGTCAAATTATGCATTTCTAATATACTATTCAAGCACCATGATGATTGTCATATTGTAATGATCCTCGCTAATGAGCCCACCTTACAATTCCCCCTAAGTGAACTAACCCTATTGGAGCAATCCGTAGCGTGTCTTTAACACAAGTGACCTGGGTTCTATAATATTTTGACAAAAGGCTGAGAGAGCATAGTGTAGTTTATACTTTGTTTAAAGGCCTTATCTTTTTACAGGTAAGGAACAAGTCAGTAACAGGTTAAATTACAGACAAACAAAAGAGAGACAAGGCCATTTTGATAAAAATGGAGGACAAGGTGAATCCATTATTAAGTAATTATTATTTGTCAAATATCACTTTGTGCAATTACTTGTCCCTGGAAGGAAATATTGTACTATGCAATACAAAGACCGGGAACTGGCCACCATCTCACTTCCTCTTGGTCCAAGAAAGTTCTTTAAAGACACATTCCACAGAGAATCAATTATGGTGTAACCTCGTCCCCAGATATTGCGAGCATTGGCCGGATGTGTCTGGGAACGAGATTAACTATGGTGAAACAGCAAGGCCAGCGTCACAAATTAAGTGTGAGACACCAAGTACAACTGACTCGGCATGATGAAGGTAGACTCAGCAATGACATCAGTTTTGGCAGATTGTTGTTGTTCATGCCTGTAAGGCAGAAGTCATTTCATTTATGCTGCTGTTGATGTCTAGCCAAAAGTTGCCCCACTCTATTTGATGATGAAATATTGCTGAGTCTACCTTTTAAGCAGTTCCCATAAAGATAAGGTGCCACACCCACCAAAAAAGCAATCTTTGAGAAAGATCAATTGAGGTTGACGCGTCAGCTTTTTAAAAATAAATAAGAGCACTATTCATTGAGGGAGATGCCATCACCTTTCCTTTTATTAACTGCAGGACACAGAGAGATCTCTGTCCCAATATTCTTAAATAGCTCTCGTTTCCCTCCAGACCACTGTTCGGGAAAGGACTGGATAGGTGAAAAATGAATAACTTAGGAGTCTATCCAATCTTTTTTGCCAAATAATAAGCTATTGGAGACTAATGAGACACAGAGAGAGAGCAATGCTCCCGGGCAGCTTACCCTCTTTCTGAGGTTATAGGTGAGCAGCAGGTTTCGGGAGAAGTGGTTAGAGAAGGCCGTGTAGAACTCCAGAACTTTCTGCAGAGCTTCACGCTTGATGACGTGGAGGTCGCAGTAAGTCAAGGCCCGAACGTTGGCGCAAGCCTGGGCTAGGGTCACCTCCTTCCAGAAGACGTCCCCAAACACGTCTCCCTTTCCTGTGAAGATACAAAACGGGGGATAGAAAGGAGAGAGAGAAGTAGTGAGGTGAATGATAACAAGGGAAACCCCATCCATCCACAATGATATGAATCTAACTGCCATGAAGCTAATCTTGCAGCCTTTCATGGTAATACAAAGTCAAAAGCCCAAGGTCATACCTCTATCCTGAAATGTTCTTCAATGCAAACTGCCTGTACAATGTGAACACACAACAACAAAAAAAGACCATTGAAAAAGAATGCGTTATGTAACTGGTATTTAAAAAATATCTCGTTTGAGACCAACGGGGGGAAATGATACACAGTGCATTTGCGATACCAATTGTAGAAGCCTTGTCGCCTACAAGGCAAACAGACGCTGTACTGAATTGTAAATAACATATTCCAGCTCTTACTAATGAAAAGTTGCATCCCTGACTTCACCGAGCTTCTACTTTTCTGGAAACAGATCGAAAAAAGTATTAGCCAAGACTCAATTAGCCATGGTTATTAACACATATGCAGACTTTTTGGTTTTCACACATGAAAATGCAAATCTGTCCCTTTCCAGTGTCCAAATTGGATTGATGAAATGCATCAGACAGCTTATGGGAGATTTTGGAGTTACAGTGCAGCTTTGAGTGACTGGATAAATATAGCTTTGTGAATAAAATAGACTGGGGGGGAAAAAATATACTCAACAAAAATATAAACGCAACATGTAAAGTGTTGGTCCCATGTTTCATAAGCTGAGTTAAAAGATCCCAGAAATGTTTCATACACACAAAAAGCTTATTTCTCTCAAATGTTGTGCACACATTTGTTTATATACCTGTTAGTGAGCATTTCTCCTTTGCCAAGATAGTCCATCCACCTGACAGGTGCAGCTTGTGTTGGACAATAAAAGGCCACTCTAAAATGTGCAGTTCTGTCACACAACACAATGTCACGTGCTCAGTCCCCTCCTGTACTCCCTGTTCACCCACGACTGCATGGCCAGGCATGACTCCAACACCATCATTACGTTTGCGACACAACAGTGGTAGGCCTGATCACGGGCAATGACGAGACAGCCTATAGGGAGGAGGTCAGAGACCTGGCCGGGTGGTGCCAGAATAACAACCTATCCCTCAACGTAACCAAGACTAAGGAGATAATTGTGGACTACAGGAAAAGGAGGCCCGAGCACGCCCCCATTCTCATCGACAGGGCTGTAGTGGAGCAGGTTGAGAGCTTCAAGTTCCTTGGTGTCCACATCACCAACAAACTAGAATGGTCCAAACACACCAAGACAGTCGTGAAGAGGGCACGACAAAGCCTATTCCCCCTCAGGAAACTAAAAAGATTTGGCATGGGTCCTGAGATCCTCAAAAGGTTCTACAGCTGCAACATCGAGAGCATCCTGACTGGTTGCATCGCTGCCTGGTACGGCAATTGCTCTGCCTCTGACCGCAAGGCACTACAGAGGGTAGTGCGTTCGGCCCAGTACATCACTGTGGCTAAGCTGCCTGCCATCCAGGACCTCTACACCAGGCGGTGTCAGAGGAAGGCCCTAAAAATTGTCAAAGACCCCAGCCACCCCAGTCATAGACTGTTCTCTCTACTACCGCATGGCAAGCGGTACCGGAGTGCCAAGTCTAGGACAAAAAGGCTTCTCAACAGTTTGAACCCCCAAGCCATAAGACTCCTGAACAGGTAATCAAATGGCTACCCGAACTATATTTGCATTGTGTGCCCACCCCAACCCCTCTTTTTTACGCTGCTGCTACTCTCTGTTTATCATATATGCATAGTCACTTTAACTATACATTCATGTACATACTACCTCAATTGGGCCGACCAATCACTGCTCCCACATATTGGCTAACCGGGCTATCTGCATTGTGTCCCACCCTCCACCCCCCTCTTTTACGCTACTGCTACTCTCTGTTCATCATATATGCATAGTCACTTTAACCATATCTACATGTACATACTACCTCAATCAGCCTGACTAACCGGTGTCTGTATGTAGCCTTGCTACTTTTATAGCCTCGCTACTGTATATAGCCTGTCTTTTTACTGTTGTTTTATTTCTTTACCTACCTATTGTTCACCTAATACCCTTTTGCACTATTGGTTAGAGCCTGTAAGTAAGCATTTCACTGTAAGGTTGTAATACCTGTTGTATTCGGCGCACGTGACAAATAAACGTTGATTTGATCTACCCGCTCCAAAGTGGGTGGGCCTATGCCCTCTCAGGCCTACCCATTGTTGTGCCTAATGCATTTATTTCAATTGACTGATTTCCTTATACTAACTAACAGTAAAAATCATTGAAATTGTTGCATGTTGTGTTTATATTTTTGTTCAGTATAGATGGGGGGAGTACTTTTTATTTAAAAAACATAACATTTATGATTGAAGTTTACTGTTTCGGACCAACCGGTCACTCACTCACCACGAACTGTATACAGCTTTCAACGATGTTTGAACATTAAGGGTTATTTGCATGTGGAAATGTTGCATAATGCCTGTTAGATGTATGTAGATTTCCGCCTAAATAAATAATTACTTTTGGGTATGGCCAAAAACAATAAGTAGTAATGCTCCAAGAAAGATTTAAAAAACTCACCTTTTCTAGTAAAAATGTATTGCTGAGGTGTACTCACTTTTGAAGACACAAGCTCAATTACATGAAAATATGAAATATTATATGATTTATTTCCTATTCAACAAACTTAATGAATAGGGCTTGAATTGACTTACATGCTTTCTTAATATTAGTAACAACCAATTTAGAAAAACGACTAATAAGAGTTCACCTTATAACTGTAAAATGGATATGATCATATTTAATGACACAATGTGGAACCATTTCATAGAACTGGCGACAGAAAATGTTCTGCCCTGTGTCCTCTGAGAGACGCAGAGACGCCATTCACACACCAGCCGACTCGTTACAACTTCAGCTTTAATATTTAGTCTGTCTGTGATCACACAAAGTGGTTGTTTCACATCTACAAATAATGTTTGTTTTTCATTCAACTCGAAATAAAACCATTTGTGTTTGTCGAAGAGCAATTGGAATACTTTCTTTCAGCACGGACGTTTCTCAACTCTCCAGTGGTATATGGCATGTCAGAGTGCGACGGCACGGTACTTATACTCCCGCAACCGCAAGAAGCAGGCCTTTAGCCGACTGTACGGTGTCTACAGATAGATTTATAAGTGAAAATGGCGGTCGGAAGCTGTACCAGAACCACGCTTCTCCCAACTTTAGGGGAGTTTACATCCAATAGTTAAAGTGTCAATCAGCTGTAGAAACAATAACAAAGTGACCTCCCTTCCCGTTTCGGTAAAAATCTGAGATGGGGCTGGAGAAATGTTACCATTCAAATTCATAGATAAGCTATGGATGCAAGGACTGACCATCCATTATATAACAAGTATAGTTTTAACCATGGTTAGAGGCTATATAGTGTTTGTTTGGATTTACTTTGTTTATGTAACGGATGTGAAATGGCTAGCTAGTTAGCGGTGGTGCGCGCTAATAGCCTTTCAATCGGTGACGTCACTTGCTCTGAGACCTTGAAGTAGTGGTTCCCCTTGTTCTGCAAGGGCCGCGGCTTTTGTGGAGCGATGGGTAACGATGCTTCGTGGGTGACTGTTGTGATGTGTGCAAAGGGTCCCTGGTTCGCGTCGGGGCGAGGGAACGGACTAAATTATACTGTTACATTGTGCCGTGACCCGGATCACTGGTTGCTGGCGAAAAGGAGGAGATCGAAAGGGGGTGAGTGTAACGGATGTGAAATAGCTAGCTAGTTAGCGGTGGTGCGCACTAATAGCCTTTCAATTGGTGACATCACTTGCTCTGAGACCTTGAAGTAGTGGTTCCCCTTGCTCTGCAAGGGCCGCGGCTTTTGTGGAGCGATGGGTAACGATGCTTCGTGGGTGACTGTTGTTGATGTGTGCAGAGGGTCCCTGGTTCGCGCCTGGGTCGGGGCGAGGGGACGGACTAAAGTTTATACTTGTTACATTTACAAACATTGAACTTTAACAAGCTTATATTTTGGGTGTGACAGTTGAACTAAGCTCATATAAGTTATATTCTTCAAGAATAAATGGGTACATATCATTGATTTATACGTCCAAAACTGAATGTAGCAACTTCTGATTGTTCCATTAATGGGACATTTCACTCATAAATGAAAGTTGTCAGATGTTTTCAGGCCTTGAAAGTAATGTCAAGATGAAATAACCTCCCACAATATTGGTTAATGGAAAAGATAAGCACTGTCTCATTTCCTGGTTTCATTCGGTGCTTGACTTTTCCATTCATTTGGGGTGGAGGAATACAGCTGTATGTACACACACGACGTTGTCACGTGGTTTCATGTTGACATTAGATTACTTTAGAGGTCTGAAAACATTTGACAAACTTTGATTTGAAAATGAAATTCATGTTCCTTTTAGATTAATTAATAACAGACAAACAGTTTGTCATTATATCACCATGGCTTGCTTTTTGGGAGACTTTCTGTCCTTGGATGATATTTGAGGGGATATGTGAAAAATGGGTATGACAAGTCACATTTAATCGACTCAAGCCATATCTGGCACAAATTGCTTTAATGACACGTTACTCATCTTTCGACAATCAGCTCCTCAGACTCTCCATCTCTCGTAGTGGGAATAGGTCTAGTGTTAATATTCACAGTATCAATAAGACTATGTTAATATCCTCTTCCCATTGGGTTAGTATTTCTACTTTTCAATTCACATTACATCCTTGCCTTGTCTTTCGTTGTGGCTGGCAATGCAACATTATTTGTCGACAGCTCAAATATACCGGAAATATCACAGTAGAACTTGCCAGTAAGCACAAACTATTTAACAATCAGAGCAACTTTTCTTCTAAAACAAACCAACAAACTACGATGTTGAATAATGCTACAATCCACAAGCATGTGCGGACAAAGGATTTATTTTCTCATCCGTACACATTAAATTAGCTGACAATGCACAGCGAACTCCTGCTACCATTAACATGCTTCATGATCAAGTAATGTTAGCATATAAATAATGAAAGTTTACCCCTCCCATACGAATATGAAAGTAAAGTAACGTTATCATAGTGTCATTCATATTATAATATATGCTACACAGCTAGGTAACATTAGCTAAGTAAACAAAATAATTTCTGCATTCTTACAAACCTGCTGGCTATAGCGGAATGCTGACGTTTAGCTGAACCATAGCTAGACAGGAGCTCTTAGGCTTACACTAGCTACCATATTAAAAATACCTTAGAACAAACCAGACTTAATTTGATCAATATCATGGAAGTCATTATATTAGGTGGTTGGTCAAAGCCCGAAAAACGTTCACTTGATCAATCCCCGTTGAGGGATGATCAGATTTTTTGTATATGACCGTAAAACATTTTTATGATGACTATAACATTTGTTGGCACCTTCAATTCTTGTCATATTTTCTCATGAGTATATTTCACCATTCTGTCTGCTCAGGCAAATTTGCCGAAATGCTAAACATGGAACCAAATCAGAACTCCCGTACATACCCCTTGTGATGACGGCAGCCAATGTCCTGCATCTATCTACGATGTAAACACAGCTCTGGTGAAAACACGAGCTTCTGTCTGACGAAGAGGAACATAGCTCCCAAAGACTGAAATAAGATAAATATCTATTTGAGTGCACTTGAAATATGCAAAATGCAATACGAGTTGTCTTGATCGTATGAAGAGGTAACTCCGTTGACCATTTAGCCAATTTATTGAAAGCTAGCCAATGTTACAGTTTGACTAGCCTAGCCAGCTACTGTAAATTGTAATTTGTGTTTCATTAGCTATCTCTCTGTCAGTGAATTCAATTTTTGAATCAAGTTTTGGCCTGATTATATGTCTAATTTCATATAATTAGCTACAGGCTTAAAGAAACATTTTTACTGTGCGTAGAAACCCAAATTAACTTTTTTTTTTTTTTTTTTTTTTTTAATTTTTTTTTTTTTGACTTAAATAAAAGCATGTAGATAGAAAGATGTGTGTGTGTGTGTCATGTATGCTAGAATGGAGATTTTTTTTAAAAAGGACAGCTTCATATGCATATTAGCCAAACACATATAGCATAGCCTACACATATAGCATACCTTGCAACACAATCTTCTCTAAAAACAGTTGTACAATGTGCTCTGCAATAAGATTCCTTAAACCAGACGAGTTCTCAAATAGCAGCTGGCCAATACCATAGTGGGCATGCATAATGTGGATGTGCATTGGAATAATATAATGAGTTTAAAAAAAAAACGTTTTTAAAAACAAAATCCAGAAAATCACATTGTATGATTTTTAAGTAATTAATTTGCATTTTATTGCATGACATAAGTATTTGATACATCAGAAAAACAGAACTTAATATTTGGTACAGAAACCTTTGTTTGCAATTACAGAGATCATACGTTTCCTGTAGTTCTTGACCAGGTTTACACACACTGCAGCAGGGATTTTGGCCCACTCCTCCATACAGACCTTCTCCAGATCCTTCAGGTTTCGGGGCTGTTGCTGGCAATACGGACTTTCAGCTCCCTCCAAAGATTTTCTATTGGGTTCAGGTCTGGGAGACTGGCTAGGCCACTCCAGGACCTTGATGCTTCTTACGGAGCCACTCCTTAGTTGCCCTGGCTGTGTGTTTCGGGTCATTGTCATGCTGGAAGACCCAGCCACGACCCATCTTCAATGCTCTTACTGAGGGAAGGAGGTTGTTGGCCAAGATCTCACGATACATGGCCCCATCCATCCTCCCCTCAATACGGTGCAGTCGTCCTGTCCCCTTTGCAGAAAAGCATCCCCAAAGAATGATGTTTCCACCTCCATGCTTCACGGTTGGGATGGTGTTCTTGGGGTTGTACTCATCCTTCTTCTTCCTCCAAACACGGCGAGTGGAGTTTAGACCAAAAAGCTCTATTTTTGTCTCATCAGACCACATGACCTTCTCCCATTCCTCCTCTGGATCATCCAGATGGTCATTTGCAAACTTCAGATGGGCCTGGACATGCGCTGGCTTGAGCGGGGGACCTTGAGAACGCTGCAGAATTTTAATCCATGACGGCGTAGTGTGTTACTAATGGTTTTCTTTGAGACTGTGGTCCCAGCTTCTCTTCAGGTCATTGACCAGGTCCTGCCGTGTAGTTCTGGGCTGATCCCTCACCTTCCTCATGATCATTGATGCTCCACGAGGTAAGATCTTGCATGGAGCCCCAGACCGAGGGTGATTGACCGTCATCTTGAACTTCTTCCATTTTCTAATAATTGCGCCAACAGTTGTTGCCTTCTCACCAAGCTGCTTGCCTATTGTCCTGTAGCCCATCCCAGCCTTGTGCAGGTCTACAATTTTAACCCTGATGCCCTTACACAGCTCTCTGGTCTTGGCCATTGTGGAGAGGTTGGAGTCTGTTTGATTGAGTGTGTGGACAGGTGTCTTTTATACAGGTAACGAGTTCAAACAGGAGCAGTTAATACAGGTAATGAGTGGAGAACAGGAGGGCTTCTTAAAGAAAAACTAACAGGTCTGTGAGAGACGGAATTCTTACTGGTTGGTAGGTGATCAAATACTTATGTCATGCAATAAAATGCAAATMAATTACTTAAAAATCATACAATGTGATTTTCTGGATTTTTTTTTTTTTTTTTGATTCCGTCTCTCACAGTTGAAGTGTATCTATGATAAAAATTACAGACCTCTACATGCTTTGTAAGTAGGAAAACCTGCAAAATCAGCAGTGTATCAAATACTTGTTCTCCCCACTGTATATGAAGTAAAAGCAAATTGCAACTGAAAATGATAATTCCCTGGTGCAGTCAAGCAAAAAGCAAAAACACTGTTGAGATTTAAAACTACAATTTCAGGTAAAAAAAAATTGATAAAACAAGTGTAAAAAAAAGAAAGAAAATGTATGACATTTCAGCCGTTTCAAAAACATTGCTATTACAATTTTACTGTAAGCGTTGGCTCAACGAGACAATTCTGTTTACATTACAGTGCTTAGAGGGGGGCAACTGTTGGGAGAGTGTCATGTGCTACCTCCGGAGGTAGCAGTCGAAACGTGACAAGCTCGCAAGTTTACATTCCGGTATATGTGTAGCTGAGTGTATTTCTGCAAAAAGTCTAGTGAAAAAGTCTAGTGAAGACCCCCTTAGTGCGGGATATTCTCCTGCTCATTTCTTAAAGGTTAAGTCCCAACTAGAGGGAGAGAGCAATCCAAATATTTATCCCTCGCGTAAATATGAGCTCCATCGTGATAACCAGTCTTCTCGCTTGACGATTTGGAGGAAAAAACAATCACCGAAAGGATGCAGAGAGCAGCCCTAGAGTATTGTAAATTCATCATCCCACTTCCTACCAGCGTTTTTCTGTCACAGTGACACAGCTAATCTCTGTGAGGATGAGTTATCAGACCATCATGCATCTGTCAGAGGTCTGACTCAAGAGTGCCCCGTCTCCTCCCCCACTTTGTCTGAAGGAACCAAGAAAAAGGTTCTCTATGTTGTAAGTCTATTTGGAATACATGAACACCTGCAAAAGCATTATTTAAAAAAAAAAATGCTTATATCAGACAAGCATTTGAAAATAATTTCAACCACTACAGGTTGACACAAATATGGCATGTTTGTTCCTATATAGTGAGCGGCTAAGCTGAAAAACTTTAGCTCAATTGTAATAGAGCAGGGGTTTCAATTTTGGTCCGGGACCTCCCTAAACTGAAACAATTTTTCCTAGCCCAAAACTATAATACCTGATTTACCTAATCAACTTATCATCAAGCCCTTGTGGTTGGGATTTGGTGCGGTAGTGTTGGGATAGAACAAAACCTGTGCAGCCAGTCTGGGATGACCCAAGTAGCTAAATTGAAAGCAAAGTGTTAATGAGTGCAAAGCTGCCTGTAATGAGTGCAATGAGTTCCATCGCAACCTATCATAAACATAAAGCCCCCAGCTACTATCCAATCAAAGCCACATTGACATTATCCCACCCCTGGTTACCCAATATTGGCTTAAAAGGACAAACGTAACACAATATCTCCAATTCATTTCCAACGATTTTACTCGACTGTCTGTTTGATGCGCACGTTTATCTATCACTCCGTAGTAGTGATGGGTCGTTCGCGAACGAGTCGGCTCTAAGAGCCGGCTCTTGTAGGTGAACGTTGGGAGCCGGCTCACATATCAGAAGAGCCGAATCTATTTATAAAAATATATAAAAAATTAAGATATGAATAATCAAAAGATTTAAATGAATAGAATGAACTAATTCAAAGAACGAAAAAATAAATAAAAGAATATAGGCCTAAATGCTCAAGCGCACACATTCGTTCTGACTGTCTGCTCAGACTAACAGCCTCACCTGTTGTTCCTGTCAATCAGACACGCAGTGTCAACCAATGAACCAAAGATGCGTGAGGGAGGGCCGAGCCAACTCACTCACAGTCACACACTTAGCAGCCGAGGAGAGAGAGGAAGGACAGCTGTGAAAACAACAGCTGGAAAATTAGTCAGAAGCACAGTAGCATTTGGATGTATTTTAATAATGTAGACAATGTTAGAGGACAGTGTATAATTTGCCAAAACAAAATCTCATATAAAGCTGGTTCTACGCACAACCTACACCGGCATATGCGAACTATGCACCCAACTGTGAAGCTAGCTGTAGTGGAGCTTTGAGAAACTAGCGGGCCTGCTAGTGATAGTGGTGGAGCCAGCACCTCCACAAGTGGAGATGTATCCACTCAGTCAAGTAGGCCTACTCCGCGACGCACAGCAACGCAGTCTTCTATGGACCAGTTTATGCCAAAGTCTATGTCTGTAGCAAAACAAGGCCAAATTGATATGGCATTGGTTAAAATGATTGCCACCGATTTCCAGCCATTTTCGATCGTGGAGGACAGAGGTTTTAGAAATTATAGCAATAGTCTAAATCCAATGTACACAATTCCAAGTAGGAAAACCCTTTCAAAATCACTTATTCCTAAACTGTACGAGAGCACACAGGCTTCAGTGCGGGAAAGAGTCCAAAAAGCTACTGCAGTTTGCCTTACCACTGACTGTTGGACATCAAGGGTAACCACTTCTTACATGTCGGTTACATGCCACTTCATTGAAGATCTTTTTTCATGTCTAGCTGTCTTCTGGACTGCTTTGAGTTCAGCGACAGACACACCTCAGAGAACTTGGCAGAGGAACTGTTGAGATTGGCCAGAGAATGGCAAGTAGATGGTAAAGTGGTCTGATGTGTTAACGACAATGCAGCTAACATAACCAATGCCATGACCATTTTAAAATGGACCCATCATCCATGTCTTGCCCACACAATCAACCTGATTGTAAGAGATGCTCTGAGGGTGATGAAGCCCACTGTGGACAAAGTGAAAGCAGCTGTGGAATACCACAGGAGCACAGTAGGTGCTGAAAAACTAAAGTCTACACAATGCCAGATGGGGATGCCTGAGCTGAGGCCTAAACAAGACTGCACTACAAGGTGGAATTCAACATTTTATATGTTGAAGCGGTTTCGTGAGTCAAAGGATGCCATCATCTCTACCCTGGCCATTGTCAATGCACCTGTTGATGCTCTGACCCAAGAGGAATGGGAGGTGGTTGGGTAGGTGTGCATAGTCCTGGAACCCTTTGAGCAGGTCACTGTGGAGTTCAGTGGAGAGAGGTACAGTAAGCAGTTATTACTACATCATTATTTAATCCAGTATTATATATGTATATGAGCAGTAGATGAGAATGTAATATCAGTAGACAAAACATGAACCTGAACTAATAAGTTACTGTTCTCTCTTTTCAGCTATGTGAGCCAACCACCAGAGAGAAGCAAATGTAACCACAGGACATGTGACAGAGTTGATGGACACCCTATGTTCATCAATGGACATAACGTTCCACAGAATGGAATATAATCACGTGCTATCAGAAACCGCTGTACTTACACAGTAGTGTGCCATAGCAATTGATGCCAGAGCGATTGATGCCAGAGCAATTGATGAGGCTCTTCAAAGAATAACCCCATCAAAAGGGAGGGACAGCCCCAGCAGTCAGCTGGCTCAGGCACCAGGGCAATATGAAGAAGAGGGATCAGATGGAGCAGAAGCACCAGCAGTAGTGCCACAAACGTCTGCTGTTTGGATGCTGTTTGACGAGAGAGCAACTGGGGATGCAGCACGAAGGAATCCCTCAGCAGATGCCATAATGGAGGTCCGATCCTATTTGGAGGAGCCCAGATCCTCTGAGCTGGTGGAAGAACAAGGCCTCTGTCTACCCATGGCTTACTAAAGTGATGACAGGGAGACTGTTCCCTCTGAGAGGGTCTTCTCGAAAACGGGACAAATAGTTACTAAGAGAAGAAACGGCATCAGCCCCTCGAAAGTGAGGCAGCTTGCATTTCTGAATGCAAATCTCTCATAAAAGCAAAATATGGTCTGCATTGCTGTGTGCTGCTGGTTATAGCATGGCAATAAAGAAGAAAAACGGACCCGGAAGTGTTTAAAGTATCAAAACATATGTCATTTTCTTAACCCATCTAGTGACTAAATGACAGCATAGGTTTCAAGTATCATGCTAGCTAGACTTGCGTTTTAGCCCGGGAGAAGTTACAGGAGAGACGGGTGGGACGAAAGTAACACAATGTAAACTGATGAGCACATGCCATGGTCTCCTCTAGTTCATATTGCTTTTATAGTGTTAGCAAAGTACAGTATAAACATGTGACCATATAATTATATATGACATTGTCAAGTTCGTCGTATGAGTAAGACCAAGGCGCAGCGTGCATAGAGTTCCACATAATTTTAATAAAGAGAAACTCACAAAACAAAACAATAAAGAACAAACGAAACGTGAATCTACTGGAGTGCACAAAGGCAACTTATTGTAGACAAGATCCCACAAACACAAATGAGGAAATGGCTACCTAAATATGATCCCCAATCAGAGACAACGATAAACAGCTGCCTCTGATTGGGAACCATATCAGGCCACCATAGAAATACAAAAACACCTAGATGACCCACCCAAGTCACAATCACGCCCCAACCAACACAGAGAAAAAACAGCTTACTATGGTCAGGGCGTGACAGACATTAGAATTATGCCTTAATCAATTGACTTGATGTATCAGTTAAAAACAGTGGTCAAAAATATCTTTATGATTCTGGTGGTCAATTACCTTATGTCAAGCCATGGAAATGCATGATGAATTTGCAGTTTGTGAAGAGAATAAAGACATTCATTCTATCACGAGGAGCGTGCATGACAAGGATTACTGGAGCGCACCTGATTGGAAGGGCTAATTTTGAATATGTTTAAACAATTGTGAAAAAAATTATTTTAAAGTGAGATGAGAAAATATGGTTAATATAGCTATTATGTAATCCATTTTTGTCCGATTTAATATTGTAAGGCAAAATATTGTGGTGGCGCAAAATTGCGATGTTGCTTTTTCATTTATTTCCATTTTTGATGTAATAATAAAAAATAAAAAGTAGTTCTCATGCTAGAAAAGGTTGGAGAACCCTGCTGTACACCTACAGTGCCTTTTAAATGAAAGTGTGACCAAGTTCTCTTCACATCAGGACCCAGTCTCAAAGTATCATTTCAGAAAGTGTCCTTTTGTCTTCATTTGACTTCTCATGTGGTTAAACATAACAGATGTAGGATCTTTATTATTATTTGTTTTATTGTTACATATTGTATACCGGATAGGTGCAGTGAAATGTGTTGTTTTTGCAGGGTCAGACATAGTAGTACGGTGCCCCTGGTGCAAATTATGTTTAAGTGCATTGCTCAAGGGCACATCAACAGGTTTTTAAACTTTTCGGTTACTGGCTCAACACTCTAACCACTAGGCTACCCGCCGCCCTGTTTGACCACCCTGTTGCAGGAGAACTTTCCTGCAATGCGGATATTTTTAACTTGTAGCATATGAGGTTTAAAAAAGGCTCCTGAAGTTTGTAATTTCCACTTTGAAATTTCAGACTCAATTTTCAGACTGGATTTGTATCAACCCCTACACATTTTTTTCCCATCATAATCTACATAATAATTCGCATTTCCTGTTTCTGCAGCATTATTTTCCTGCTGTAGCAAACTGGCTCAAATTAAGATCCTACATCTGTACGTCACCTCCCGAGATTCACACAAAGCTGATTTTGTTTATTACAGTTAGGACTACTACTGTTTGCTTGGACACTGCTAATTTTCACAACATTAGTTTCCGCATAATAACGGCTTCACGAGAATCGCCCTAAGGGGTTGCATAGATATTGTCACGGCTCTTATCAAAAAACGACTTCATGCTTAAAAATAGAGTTTGCTCAATGTAG
Source organism: Salvelinus sp. IW2-2015 (assembly GCF_002910315.2). Taxonomy (NCBI): domain Eukaryota; kingdom Metazoa; phylum Chordata; class Actinopteri; order Salmoniformes; family Salmonidae; genus Salvelinus; species Salvelinus sp. IW2-2015. The sequence goes on along the minus strand of NC_036838.1, from coordinate 9,528,584 downwards.
GCCCTTGAGCATACTTCCTGAACAGATTGTATAGAGAATAGGAACGCTTTTATTCACTTTTCATTAAAAAGAAGCACAGATGTCATTTGCTACTTTGAGGCTGGTTTACGCTTTAAAGCGGCAGACGTGAACCCACATCAAGGGGTGGATCTCAGAAATCAGAGTCTCTAGTGTCGTCTTGAATACTAATGTGATGCAATACCTTACAGTCAGGTGTACACAAACAGGAAACAAATGTTTTTCAGCATAATCCACTTTACTCTGACCTCAAATTCGCCAAATGAGCAATAATCCAGGTCCATCAATGCTCTATGCATTTAAAGGTCACACAGCGTAATATGGACATGAAAACACACCATTTTAGTATGCAATTGTTTTCGAGTGTCAGATTTTGACTATACATACAGATACCAAAGATGGCCTCTTGGCCATGTCTCCCTCTTGTCTTCTAGCCTCAATGGCACTTCCTGGATAAATTAAGGTTTAAAAATTAAGAATAAATAAACCCTCACCTAATATGGCCACAACCTCATCGTCCTGGATGACCTCCAAGGACCCGGACACCACAAAGCAGAGGCTGTCTACGCTTTCGCCCGCGTGGTAGATGAGGTCTCCGGGGGCACTGTGGATGGTCTGGAACTCCATGGCCAGGGCCCGTAGGCACCCGTCGCTCGCCAGTCGGAAGGCTGGGTGCTCCTTGAACACCTTTCTGTTAAGATGGACGCAAATGTCCGCCCGCATGTCCTTGGGGCAGATCTGCAACACCTGCGCAAGACGAAGGTTACTAATACATATTCACACATTGGTTGTGGTATTTTCCTCATGGAGTTGATAAACATCAACAAATAGGGCACTGACTACTGTCAGTGTGGCTAGTTAGCATGCTAACCTTATCTAGCTATCTTGCTAACCTTGTCTAACTAACTAATGTTATGGTGTTGCATTTTATTTGATTGAATATTCAAAAGATTAGACAGCTGGCTCTGTGGCTGGTTCTGGAGCTGGATTTGTCATAAGCATTGATTTAGGGCAAAGTTTGCCACAGATGGAAACCACTGCCCTATCTTTGACTTCGCCATATATTGTTATCCACAAAGTTTTGGCATCGTTCATAAATTGCGGCCGCAAATCCACTTTATAAATAGATGAAATGATAAGATGACGCTCCAGGAATATGGTTAACTATTGAAAGATAGCTGATATGCGTTTTTATACATTGCAATGGACATGGTGCAATCTTTGGTAGGAAGGTTTCTCGCCTGCGGTACAGCAAAGCCAAGTCAGCCTGGGCTCACAGGGGAAGTGAACTTATAGCCTACAATGACTGGTCATGATCGTGCACGTCGCAACGACATGTACAGTTGAAGTCGCAAGTTTACATACACTTAGGTTGGAGTCATTAAAACTCGTTTTTCAACCACTCCACTAATTTCTTGTTAACAAACTATAGTTTTGGCAAGTCGGTTAGGACATCTACTTTGTGCATGACACAAGTAATTTTTCCAACAATTGTTTACAGACAGATTATTTCACTTATAACTCACTGTATCACAATTCCAGTGGGTCAGAAGTTTACATACACTAAGTTGACTGTGCCTTTAAACAGCTTGGAAAATTCCAGAAAATGATGTCATGGCTTTAGAAGCTTCTGATAGGCTAATTGACATAATTTGAGTCAATTGTAGGTCTACCTGTGGATGCATTTCAAGGCCTACATTCAAACTCGGTGCCTCCTTGCTTGACATCATGGGAAAATCAAAAGAAATCAGCCAAGACCTCAGAAAAAATATTGTAGACCTCCACAATTCTGGTTCATCCTTGGGAGCAATTTCGAAACGCCTGAAGGTACCACATTCATCTGTACAAACAATAGTACGCAAGTATAAACACCATGGGACCACGCATCCGTCATACCGCTCAGGAAGAAGACGCGTTCTGTCTCCTAGAGATGAAAGTACTTTTGTGCGAAAAGTGCAAATCAATCCCAGAACAACAGCAAAGGACCTTGTGAAGATGCTGGAGGAAACAGGTAAAAAGTATCTATATCCACAGTAAAACGAGTCCTATATCGACATAACCTGAATGGCCGCTCAGCAAGGAAGAAGCCACTGCTCCAAAACCGCCATAAAAAAGCCAGACTACGGTTTGCAATTGCACATGGGGACGAAGATCATACTTTTTGGAGAAATGTCCTCTGGTTTGATAAAACAAAAATAGAACTGTTTGGCCATAATGACTATCATTATGTTTGGAGGAAATAGGGGGAGGCTTGCAAGCCGAAGAACACCATGCCAACCGTGAAGCACGGGGGTGGCAGCATCATGTTGTGGGGGTGCTTTTCTGCAAGAGGGACTGGTGCACTTCACAAAATAGATGGCATCATGAGGAAATAGAATTATGTGGATATATTGAAGCAACATCTCAAGACATCAGTCAGGAAGTTAAAGCTTGGTCGCAAATGGGTCTTCCAAATGGACAATGACCCCAAGCATACTTCAAAGTTGTGGCAAAATGGCTTAAGGACAACAACGTCAAGGTATTGGAGTGGCCATCACAAAGCCCTGACCTCAATCCCATAGAAATTTGTGGGCAGAACTGAAAAAGAGTGTGCGAGCAAGGAGGCCTACAAACCTTACTCAGTTACACCAGCTCTATCAGGAGGAATGGGCCAAAATTCACCCAACTTATTGTGGGAAGCTTGTGGAAGGCTACCCGACACGTTTGACCCAAGTTAAACAATTTAAAGGCAATGCTACCAAATACTAATTGAGTGTATGTAAACTTCTGACCCACTGGGAATGTGATGAAAGAAATAAAAGCTGAAATAAATCACATTTCACATTCTTAAAATAAAGTGGTGATCCTAACTGACCTAAGACAGGGAATTTTTACTGTGATTAAATGTCAAGAATTGTGAAAAACTTAGTTTAAATGTATTTGGCTAAGGTGTATGTAAACTTCCGACTTCAGCTGTAACAATAAGTTCCTCAAATTTTCTTTTGCGGGTGCCTTTTCATTATCTGGATAGAAAAGTTTGGTTTCTAGCTAACGTTACACCGATCAAAGCAGTGGAGCGTGTAGTAAAGCAAAACTTTAGTGGTCAAAAACATTGATCTTGGGGCAACAGGGGAGTGGGTTTGCAAAATGCTATCATACAGTATCATGCAATTAATTTGCTCCATGGCTCAGGCAGCCAATTGGTCACAAGGCTGTTTGGATCATCTCAGTAGCAAAGAGTAAAATCTTTGCAGCTGTTTCTGATTAATAAACAATGCCATGCTGGTGGGTGGTAACATTAAAATAAAATCCAGCCCTGAAACATAGGCTGACAATAATGTTTATGTCATATCATAGGAAAAGACACCGCATTCACACAGATGGGCAGTTCGAATTTGTCACTTCAAGCCCAAAGATATCATACATTGACAAAAAATATGACTTATCGACTTAAATCGTTGTGCAACATAATGGGTAAGCTCTGGCTATAGTATTTCAGCTCAAAAAAGTGGATTTCTACTGGTGTGGGCGTTTAAAAAAGGTTTGAATGAAACGACAACAAGTCGAAAATAAGCTAAAACTTCCCCCCCAACATCAACTTCAAAGGGGTGAATCTTTGCAAATTGACCAATTGAACATGATTACCTCTGCACCTCTTATTGTGTCAAATGTTAAGAGGTCATACCCAACAGGCATTTGCAGGACCATGATGTCAGGAATAATTCTAATTTAGGATGAGACAGAAGACAATTAGGACCGGTAATGTTGAAATATGACAGTAGATGACAGAACATCAGATTGGATTTGTAATTCAAGTATGAATCTATTCTCTTTTGACATAATACAATAATAAAAATAAATTGTAGGGATGTGCATCATTCCCTTTCAAGATGATTCGATGCGTATCTAGATGCATGGGCTCCGATACGATACAGGAACACAAAGTTTTAGTTTGAAACGATTTGATGCGATTCGGTTGAATTAGAGAATGAATCGATGCGATATGATTCGATGCACTAATATTTGTTGCATAAACACATTCATTTTCCATTCTAAATTAAAATCTGCTGCTGATGGAGCTCTTGAGCTGGGCCTCTGAGCTGGATCTGTCTGAGTTGATGTGTACATGTGTGTGTGGAAATTATGCTATGGTGTATACCAGGGCTGCCCAACCCTCTTCCTGGAGATCTACCGTCCTGTGTGTTTACAGTCCAACCCTAATTTAACACACCTGATTCTACTAATTAGCTGCTCAACAAGACCTTAACTAGCTGAATCAGATATTTTAAATTAGGGTTGGACTGAAAACCTACGGGACAGTAGATCTCCAGGAAGAGGTTTGGGCAGCCCTGGTGTATACTATGTAGGCACCTAATCTGAGCCATAAAGGAGACTTGCCATCTACCACCCCACTATCAGATTACCACCCACTAATTAACTAGTCATTTTTGCAGATTAAGTGTTTGAGATAGTAATGTAAATGTATCAATATTAATCATTTACAAATTAGCTATGACATAGCCAATATAAACATAAACATATAGCACAATTTTGGATCATACCATCTCAAAATCGAATGGTTTTGACTGTTTGGAAGTGTAGTGAGTTTATTTTCTCCTCCCACTTTAGCCATGCTAAGTGCACCTCCCAAAAGTGATTCCTCGTTATGAAATGATGAACTTGAACCTGTATGTCTAAAAATGACCATATACACTGATTGTTTAAAGTAAAACTAACCACACTATTGCTGATGGGTTTTGTGCAGCAAAACTATTGCTGAACAATCTAAATCAAATCTATTGTAAACCCCGCTCAGTGGGTACAGTGGCTTGCGAAAGTATTCACCCCCTTGGCATTTTTCCTATTTTGTTGCCTTACAACCTGGAATTAAAATGTATTTTTGGGGGGTTGTATCATTTGATTTACACAACATGCCTACCACTTTGAAGATATAAAATATTTTTTGGAGTGAAACAAACAAGAAATAAGACAAAAAAAAACAGAAAACTTGAGCGTGCATAACTATTCACCCACCCCAAAGTCAATACTTCTTGCAGCAATTACGGCTGCAAGTCCATATGTCTCTATAAGCTTGGCACATCTAGCCACTGTGATTTTTGCCCATTCTTCAAGGCAAAACTGCTCCAGCTCCTTCAAGTTGGATGGGTTCCGCTGGTGTACAGCAATCTTCAAGTCATACCACAGATTCTCAATTGGATTGAGGTCTGGGATTTGACTAGGCCATTCCAAGACATTTAAATGTTTCCCCTTAAACCACTCGAGTGTTGCTTTAGCGGTATGCTTAGGGTCATTGTCATGCTGGAAGGTGAACCTCCGTCCCAGTCTCAAATCTCTGGAAGACTGAAACAGGTTTCCCTCAAGAATTTCCCTGTATTTAGCGCCATCCATCATTCCTTCAATTCTGACCAGTTTCCTAGTCCCTGCCAATTAAAAATATCCCCACAGCATGTTGCTGCCACCACCATGCTTCACTGTGGGGATGGTGTTCTCGGGGTGATGATAGGTGTTGGGTTTGCGCCAGACATAGCATTTTCCTTGATGGCCAAAAAGCGTATTTTTAGTCTTATCTGACCAGAGCTTCCTCCCACATGACTTTTGGCGAACACCAAACGTGTTTGCTTATTTTTTTCTTTAAGCAATGGATTTTTTCTGGACACTCTTCCGTAAATCCCAGCTCTGTGGAGTCTACGGCTTAAAGTGGTCCTATGGACAGATACTCCAATCTCCACTGTGGAGCTTTGCAGCTCCTTCAGGGTTATCTTTGGTCTCTTTGTTGCCTCTCTGATTAATGCCCTCCTTGCCTGGTCCGTGAGTTTTGGTGGGCGGCCCTCTCTTGGCAGGTTTGTTGTGGTGCCATAGTCTTTCAATTATTTTATAATAGATTTAATGGTGCTCCGTGGGATGTTCAAAGTTTCGGATATTTTTTTATAACCCAACCCTGATCTGTACTTCTCCACAACTTTGTCCCTGACCTGTTTGGAGAGTTCCTTGGTCTTCATGGTGCTGCTTGCTTGGTGGTGCCCCTTGCTTAGTGGTGTTGCAGACGCTGGGGCCTTTCAGAACTGATGTATATATACTGAGATCGTGTGACAGATCATGTGACACTTAGATTGCACACAGGTGGACTTTATTTAACTAATTATGTGAATTCTGAAGGAAATTGGTTGCGCCAGATCTTATTTAGGGGCTTCATAGCAAAGGTGGTGAATACATATGCACGCACCACTTTTCCGTTTTAAATCTTTTAGAATTTTTAGATTTTTTTTCTTCTTCATTTCACTTCACCAATTTGGACTATTTACATGAAATCCAAATAAAAATCTATTGAAATTACAGGTTGTAATGCAACAAAATAGGAAAAACGACAAGTGGGATGAATACTTTTGCAAGGCACTGTATACCTAGATGAGAGTTGTGTTTCTGGTAGCTTACTTTTATTCTGGTTAAAACACAATTTTCAACAGTGCATTGATCACAATAACCTAGCAAATTACATAGGTTGTCACTCAACTAATAAACCCTAATTTCACGCAAGACATTTTAGCATTCGAACACAGATGTGCAAGATCAGGAACAGGCCTTCTACCTCGCTTTGGTCAGCGCACGAAGCTGGGCACAGTGTGCAGTTTGACTACGCTACTGATATTCCCTGGGGTTGTTCGGCATGCAAAATGACTTGTAGATCAATGACTGTCAACAGTTACATGCTTTTATTTTGACACTGAAGGAGAGGACACATCAGTTGTCACAAAATATGAGGTCGTTTTGGAAGGTAAAAAGAAAGTAATATGAGAAGAAAAAAAATGGGAATCGGCGATTCGTAACGTTTGAATTGATTTTCTGACCAATCCATGTTACATTTGGATCGGTATGGGGTCCGAGGACTGATGCAGTCATATCTTAAACATTTGAATCGGTAAATCGTTTCATCCCCAATAAATTGTATCAATATAATAATAATTAGAATAAATGTGTAATAATGGTATAACAACAATAACATAATACCACCAACACATACCAGTAATATCCATGGTGATGCAAAACTTTTGCTTCCTGTCACAGACCAACTTAGCCATAAAATAAAGATGCATACTGTGAGATGGTACACAAAATGGTATGGAAGGTTTGTACAACGTTTGCGTTACCTTGTCTGTATCGATGCCTCTAGACATGGACCATGTGGAGACAATGTAGTCCATGACGCGTTCGCTGAGGCCTTTGGGCACCTGGTAGAGCTTGAGGAAGTCGCGGACGCTGTTGAGCATCTCGTGGTAGCGGTTGGTGTTGGCGTACATCTGCTGGAAGATGGTAGTCACGTTACCGAAGATGGTGGCGTACAGGAGTGCTGGAAAAGACCAAGAAAGAGTGTGGTCAATGTACTGGCAAATATGGCGTACTGTAGATGTGTGAGCTAAAGGATTCTAGCAAACGCTCCAAGGGACCCTTAAAATGATGAGAATAATGGTTTTGAGTTTATTCACATTTTTCCACTGACAAGACTGTTCTGTGTATTATTAGTGAAATTATTATAGTGAAAGAACAGAACACTAGAGACCCAAAGGAACCATTCTTGATGTTTTCTCTTGGCAGACCACAGTCTGTAAATCTATCACAATAATATCTACATAATCACAGTCATAACTTGGAAACATCATTATACGCCCTTGCAAATGCAGCGATGTGTGTAACAAAACAACAGTGGCATGTTACATTTATCATATCTTCTTCTCCATGGACATTATCCCTCCATTGGTCATAATGGGCTTTTGGAGATGGTCTGTAAACACAAATGTTGTCACGCTCTCTCTCAATTCCCACTGACTGCAAACCAATCAGCCATCGCTCATTCTGTGTCTCAATCCCGCAGCTGGCCAATCAATATTGGCTCTCACAATTCATACCCAAGTCAGCACTTTGCCTGACAATGTGTCACCCTATTCCCCTTCCAGTGTCCCACTCCTTCACAGCAGGGTCAGAGAAATCGATAGAGGTCCTGTCAACTGTCAGCGACACTGGTGGCATCCATTTTCAAGGGAAGTGAAACATAGTACTCGTTTTCATTCGTTCAGGTGGCACACCATAATCACTGGCTTTATTATAACCAAGGGGTCATCATAATCGTTATAGGGGATATTGTGCAACCTTGCAAAGGACGTTATTGAAGGTGGATGACATGACTATATTACTGAAGCTGCAGTCTTGTTGTTGACGCAATCGATCCTCGCAGAGGCGGCGAGCGAGCACAACAGGTAAACAGTCAGGGGGACGAGAGAGGGCCTGTCAGATACACAATGGGGCGACGCTCAGAGGCAGTAGGCTGGGCTAAAAACGTCTGTGTCATTTTTCCAGCACAGCAGTGATGAGTGACGGGCCAAATAGACCTGTCTCATCAAGCCCCGTGTCCCGTGTGGTCAGTTGGTAGAGCATGGCGCTTGCAACGCCAGGGTTGTGGGTTCATTCCCCACGGGGGGACCAGGATGAATATGTATGAACTTTCCAATTTGTAAGTCGCTCTGGATAAGAGCGTCTGCTAAATGACTTAAATGTAAATGTAAATGTAAGCCACACAACTGAATTATGGGTAGCCGCCTGGGATAAAAATGCAACAGTATACTGTTGACTCCTGTTAAATGCAACAGCTTGGGACTGTCTTGACAACCTACACTAAGCTGGATCATTCAGTTATCAGAAGCAATGTCAAGGATCTCTCTGTACATTGCTCCGTTCATCTTTCCCTCGATCCTGACTATTGTCCCTGCCGCTGAAAAACATCCCCACAGCATGATGCTGCCACCACCATGCTTCACCATAGTGATTGTATTGGTCAGGTGATGAGGAGTGCCTGGTTTCATCCATACGTGACGTTTGGCATTCAGGCCAAATTGTTCCATCTTGGTTTCATCAGACCAAAGAATCTTGTTTCTCATGGTCCTTTAGGTGCCTTTTGGCAAACTCCAAGCGGGCTGACATGTGCTTTTTACTGAGGAGTTGCTTCCGAATGCTGCAAAGATGGTTGTCCTTCTGGAAGGTTCTCCCATCTCTACATTGGAACTCTGGAGCTCTGTGCGAGTGACCAGCGGGTTCTTGGTCACCTCCCTGACCAAGGCCCTTCTCCCCCGATTGCTCAGTTTGGCCGGGCAGCCAGCTCTAGGAAGAGTGGTTGTTGTGGTTCCAAACTTCTTCCATTTGAGAATGATGGAGAATCTGTGTTCTTGGAGATCTTCAATGCTGCAGAATTTTTTTCGTACGCTTCTCCAGATCTGTGCCTCGACACAATCATGTCTTGGAGCTCTACGGACAATTCCTTCGACCTCATGGCTTTATTTTTGCTCTGACATGCACTGTCAACTGTGGGATCTTATATAGACAAGTGTGCACCTTTCCAAATAATTTCCAACACATTGAATTTACCACAGGACCAATCAAGTTGTAGAAATATCTCAAGGATGATCAGTGGAAACAGGATGCACCTGAGCTCAATTTCGAATCTCATAGCAAAGGGTCTGAATACTTAAATAAGGTATGTTTTTGATTTTTTATAAATTTGCAAAAAAATTTTTTTACCTGTTTTCACTTTGTGGTATTGTATTGTGTGTAGATTGATGTGAAAAAATATAATTTAATACATTTTAGAATAAGGCTGTAACGTAACAAAATGTGGAAAAAGGGAAGGGGACTGAATACTTTCCCGAATGCACTGTATGTATGTATGTACATATATGTGGGTGTGTGTGTCTGTAAATATGTATGTGTGTGTATATATATGTATGTGTGTGTATATATATACAGTTGAAGTCGGAAGTTTACATATACCTTCGCCAAATACATTTAAACTCAGTTTTTCACAATTCCTGACATTTAAAAAATTCCCTGTCTTAGGTCAGTTAAGATCACCACTTTATTTTAAGAATGTGAAATGTCAGAATAATAGTAGAGAGAATGATTTATTTCAGCTTTTATTTATTTCATTACATTCCCAGTGGGTCAGAAGTTTACATACACGCAATTAGTATTTGGTAGTATTGCCTTTAAATTGTTTAACTTGGGTCAAACGTGTCGGGTAGCCTTCCACAAGCTTCCCACAATAAATTGGGTGAATTTTGGCCCATTCCTCCTGACAGAGCTGGTGTAACTGAGTCAGGTTTGTAGGCCTCCTTGCTTGCACACGCTTTTTCAGTTCTGCCCACAAATCTATAGGATTGAAGTCAGGGCTTTGTGATGGCCACTCCAATACCTTGATTTTGTTGTCCTTAAGCCATTGTGCCACAACTTTGGAAGTATGCTTGGGGTCATTGTCCATTTGGAAGACCCATTTGTGACCAAGCTTTAACTTCCTGACTGATGTCTTGAGATGTTGCTTCAATCTATCCACATAATTTTATTTCCTCATGATGCCATCCAATTTGTGAAGTGCACCAGTCCCTCCTGCAGCAAAGCAACCCCACAACATGATGCAGCCACCCCCTGTGCTACACGGTTGGGATGGTGTTCTTCGGCTTGCAAGCCTCCCCCTTTTTCCTCCAAACATAACGATGGTCATTAAACAGACATTTCTCCAAAAAGTACGATCTTTATCCCCATGTGCCGTTGCAAAACGTAGTCTGGCTTTTTTATGGCGGTTTTGGAGCAGTGGCTTCTTCCTTGTTGAGCGGCATTTCAGGTTATGTTGATATAGGACAAATTTTACTGTGGATATAGATACTTTTGTACCTGTTTCCTCCAGCAACTTCACAAGGTCCGTTGTTGTTGTTTCGGGATTGATTTGCACATTTCTCACCAAAGTACGTTCATCTCTAGGAGACAGAACGCGTCTCCTTCCTGAGCGGTATGAAGGCTGCATGGTCCCATGGTGTTTATACTTGCGTACTATTGTTTGTACAGATGAATGTGGTACCTTCAGGCGTTTGGAAATTGCTCTCAAGAATGAACCAGACTTGTGGAGGTCTTGGCTGATTTCTTTTGATTCCCATTCCCATTCTTAAAATAAAGTGGTGATCCTAACTGACCTAAAACAGGGAATTACTACTAGGATTAAATGTCAGGAATTGTGAAAATCTGAGTTTAAATGTATTTAGCTAAGGTGTATGTAAACCTCCGACTTCAACTGTGTGTGTATATATATATATATATATATATATATATATATATATATATATATATATATATATATATATATGTGTGTATATACACACAGTGCCAGTCAAAAATTTGGACACACCTACTAATTCCAGGGTTATTCTTTATTTTTTACTATTTTCTACATTGAAGAATAATAGTGAAGACATCACAACTATGAAATAACACATATGTTATCATGTAGTAAACAAAAAAGTTTTAAACAAATCCAAATATATTTGAGATTTGAAATTGTTCAAAGTAGCCACCCTTTGCCTTGATGACAGCTTTGCACACTCTTGGCATTCTCTCAACCAGCTTCATGAGGTAGTCACCTGGAATGCATTTCAATTAACAGGTGTGCCTTGTTAAAAGTTAATTTGTGGAATTTCTTTCATTCTTAATGCGTTTGAGCCAATCAGTTGTGTTGTGACAAGGTAGGTGTACTATACAGAAGATAGCCCTATTTGGTAAAAGACCAAGTCCATATTATGGCAAGAACAGCTCAAATAAGCAAAGAGAAACGACAGTCCATCATTACTTTAAGACATGAAGGTCAGTCAATCTGAAACATTTCAAGAACTTTGAAAGTTTCTTCAAGTGCAGTCGCAAAAACCATCAAGAGCTATGATGAAACTGGCTCTCATGAAGACCACCACAGGAAAGGAAGACCCAGAGTTACCTCTGCTGAAGAGGATAAGTTCATTAGAGTTAACTGCACCTCAGATTGCATCTCAAATAAATGCTTCACAGAGTTCAAGTAACAGACACATCTCAACATCAACTGTTCAGAGGAGACTGCGTTAATCAGGCCTTCATGGTCAAATTGCTGCAAAGAAACCACTACTAAAGGAAACCAATAATAAGAAGAGACTGGCTTGGGCCAAGAAACACGAGCAATGGACATTATACCGGTGGAAATCTGTCCTGTGGTCTGATGAGTCCAAATTTGAGATTTTGGATTCTAACCGCGTGTCTTTGTGAGATGCAGAGTAGGTGAACGGATGATCTCCGCATGTGTATTTCCCACCATGAAGCATGGAGGAGGAGGTGTGATGGTGTGGGGGTGCTTTGCTGGTGACACTGTCAGTGATTTATTTAGAATTCAAGGCACACAGCATTCTGCAGCAATATGCCATTCCATCTGGCTTGCGCTTAGTGGGACTATTTTTTGTTTTTCAACAGGACAATTACCCTAAACACACATCCAGGCTCTGTAAGGGCTATGTGTCAAAGAAAGAGAGCGATGTTTTTAATAATCTGCCCAGGGACTGCGATTGAAAATTAGCCGGTTGGCTAAAACCGGCACTTTTACTGAAACGTTGACTAATGTGCAGTGTCCCTGTAAAAATAAAAATAAACTCAAACTCATGATGCTGCATCAGATGACCTGGCCTCCACAATCACCCAACCTCAACCCAATTGAGATGGTTTGGGATGGGTTGGACCACAGAGTGAAGGAAAATCAGCCAACAAGTGCTCAGTATATGTGGTAACGCCTTCAAAACTTTTGGAAAAGCATTCCAGGTGACTACCTCAAGAAGCTGGTTGAGAGAATGCCAAGCGTGTGCAAAGCTGTCATCATGGCAAAGGGTGGCTACTTTGAAGAATATAAAATAATAAAATATATATACATATATATATATATTTTTTGGTTACTACATGATTCCATTTGTGTTATTTCATGGTTTTGATGTCTTCACTATTACTCTACAATGTAGAAAATAGTACATATAAAGAAAACTCATTGAAAGAGTAGGTGTGCCCAAACTTGTGACTGGTACTGTATACTGGAAAATTAAAGCAGGCATTGGTCTCACTGAGGATCTGAGATTCTGTGGTCAATTCGAGTTCTTATTTTACGGTAGTGGAACCCTCTACATGTGACATTCTTCACATTAACGAGTGGAAATGTAACCATGCTTTGGGGCTAGGAGAAACTGGGGTAGTGAAACTATGCTGTGTGTGGTCTGACGAACCAGGTGATTTCATAGGGAACTGGATCATCTATTTTTACCATTGGATTCTTGAGCCGACTCAAGAAGTAGTCTCAGGTACTCAGTGCATCAATAAAAAGATCAGTCCAAGTAATAAGGGACAGCAGATTTAGAGTCATTTTAGATTGTTAAGATATTCACAAATTACTACACTAATGAGCTAAAATGGTCCACCTGTACATTGATTGCCATGGCAACAACTTCCCACATCTAGTACCATGCAGTGGTCCTAACACTCAGTGTGTTTGATTGTCCGTGCAACACATTAAGTGTGACTCCTAAATCTAAATTAAACCCAGAGCTAGCTGACAAGCCACTTAGCTCATGTCTGGGGCTTATTCCAGGCTGGCTCGCACACAGTCATTCCTCAGAGTGTAATCACCTTGCCCTGAAGGCACAAACTCCCACTAGCTAACTGTCAGAGTGAGGAGTGTGTGTGCGCGTGTGTGCTAGGGTTAGAATTGCATGTTGCCCAGAGCTTTTGTTCTAGATCATTGACACCGAATGTGTCTGCTGCTTGTGTGAGACAATACGAGTCCAAAACATCCCCTGTGATCGTATATTCCCCAGGATCCTGTGTTAGGCTTGAACCATTGCCATCGCACTGCACACTGCCCTATCCCATCTGGACAAGAGGAATACCTATGTAAGAATGCTGTTCATTGACTATAGCTCAGCCTTCAACACCATAGTACCCTCCAAGCTCGTCATTAAGCTCGGGGCCCTGGGTCTGAACCCTGCCCTGTGCAACTGGGTCCTGGACTTCCTGATGGTACGCCCCCAAGTTAGGAAACAATACCTCCACTTTGCTGATCCTCAACACAGGGGCCTCACAAGGGTGTGTGCTCAGGCCCCTCCTGTACTCCCTGTTCACCCATGACTGTGTGACCAAGCACGCCTCCAACTCAATCATCAAGTTTGCAGACGACACAATGTTAATAGGCCTGATTACCAACAATGACAAGACAGCCTACAGGGAGGTGAGGGCCCTGGCGGAGTGGTGCCAGCAAAATAACCTCTCCCTTAACGTCAACAAAATGAAGGTGCTAATCGTGGACTTCAGGAAACAGCAGAGGGAGCACGCCCATATCCACATCGACGGGGCCGCAGTGGAGAAGGTGAAAAGCTTCAAGTTCTTCGGTGTACACGTCACTGACAATCTGAAATGGTCCACCCACACATGCAGTGTGGGTGAAGAAGGCACAACAGCGCCTCTTCAACCTCAGGAGGGTGAAGAAATTTGGCTTGGCCCCTAAGAACCTCACAAACTTTTACAGATGCACAATTGAGAGCATCCTGTCGGGCTGTATCACCGCCGGGTATGGCAACTGCACCGCGAGCAACCGCAGGGCTCTCCAGAGGGTGGTGCGGTCTACCCAACGCATCACCGGGGGCACACTGCCTGCCCTCCAGGATACCTACAGCACCAGATGTCACAGGAAGGCCAAAAAGATCCTCAAGGACATCAACCACTCGAACCAGGGCCTGTTCACCCCGCTATCATCCAGAAGGCGAGGTCAGTACAGAGAGACTGAAAAACAGCTTCTATCTCAAGGCCATCACTGTTAAATAGCCATCACTAGCCGGGCACCACCCGGTTACTCAACCTTGCACCTTAGAGGCTGCTGCCCTATATACATAGACATGGAATCACGGATCACTTTAATAATGGAACACTAGTCACTTTAATAATGTTTACTTACTGCTTTGATCAGTTCATATGTATATACTGTTTTCCATTCTACTGTATCAATGCCACTCCGACATTGCTCGTCCTAATATTTATATATTTGTTAAATCCATTATTTTACTTTTAGATTTGTGTGCATTGTTGTGAATTGTTAGATACTACTGCACTATTGGAGCTAGGAACACAAGCATTTCGCTACACCCGCAATAACATCTGCTAAATATGTGTATGTGACCAATACAATTTGATTTGATTTGAACCAGCTACCTTGTGATTTACACCAAAAGGTCAAAATCTTTAGTGCCTATAGTGGCAGTTGCATGAATCAGAATCTCAATTGAAACGTATTTTTAGGGGTAGGCGGGATGTCAGTCAACCTACCTAAGTGGTCCCCTGTCATCCTGTACTGGCCCTGGGTGCCAAGCGGCAAAACAAATGTTCTACTTGGCAATTTTTCAATTGCTGACAATTCAGAATCAGTATAAACTGGCACTAGGATTTTATCAGTGGGTCATATGGGCTCATAACATGTATTTCAATGCACTACATTGGCATCATTATTCTGATGCATAATACCCATGGTCTTTAGCCAAGTCTACCTGATTTAGCTCATATTTAGTTTCAGAATGGGTCCTGTACCCCCCCCCCCCCCACATTCAAAGCAATTGGTTAACATTTTGAAAAGACAAATACCTGGCAGCATCTGCATATACAATAGGGAACCGTTTGAAAGCATGACACTTCAAATGTACAGTACCAGTCAAAAGTTTGGACAGCTTTGCACACTCTTGGTATTCTCTTGATACACACGGGAAACTGTTGAGCATGAAAAACCCAGCAGCATTGCAGTTCTTGACACAAACCGGTGCGCCTGGCACCTACTACCATACCCCGTTCAAATTCCACCCAAAAACTACATTTTGGTATTTGTTTCATTAGTCCATTGTTGATATAGTCCCAAAATGTTTTGCTTGTCAGCAATCAGGTTTTCAAAATGTGTAACTTTCAAAGTACAGAAATCATCCCTGTATGATGCATTTTCCTTTAAATACTTTGTCTTGCATGTCTCAATTGTCTCTTGGCTTTAAAATCCTCCTTTAACCTGTCTCCTCTCCTTCATCTCCACTGATTGAAGTGGATTTAACATCAATAAGGGATCATAGCTTTTACCTGGATCGCCTGGTCAGTCTGTCATGGAAAGAGCAGGTGTTCTTAATGTTTACTCCGTGTAAATAATCAGTTAACAAGCCTTGTGGGAGAGAGAGAAGCGGGAGAGGATGGTTGGCGTGCGTATGAGGACACAGAAGGGTATGACACGGCTGGCTGCACTGAGACAAGACCACCGTGACAGCCAGAAACAACCGTCGTGTCATAAGCTCTGGACAACGCCAAAATGCAACGGGGTGAGCGGATCTCTGTGTTTTACACAATTGTTGGGGTTTACCCTGGGGGTCGGGTGTTAGGCTACACCAATGCCATGATTACTGTATATATGTGACAACCTTTGTATGCTTGCAATGCGCAATGATGGAAAAGTACTGGGTAAATGGAGATGTACTGCTTTAGTTCTCAGACTGAAAACTGCCTGCACCTGCTGATAGTCACACAGGCTCAAGGCCGAGATAGCAGAGTGAGAAACCACAGTCTAGACATGTTTTTCTCATCTTAGATACTTTGTATCTAATCCAATGCAACAATACTAAGATATGATTGATGTTAGGTTGTATAAAGAGTGTGGTCTCCTGTTTCGCCACACAGATCTTTACTATAGACTACTGAGGTGAATCTCTGTCTGCATTTGCATTTTATTACTAAAGAGTTTTATACCAAGGTTCCTGTGTCTGTGTCATCTATCTGGAAGACTGATTGTTAAAGGAAACTTACATCACCCCATGCAAAGGACCACCCAACACAATTATGACTGCTCAAACACACATACAGAAAATACACTACCCACTCCCTCAGAAACAGACCAAGACACAAACGAAATCCAACCCATAACACACACGCACAAACACACTAGCAGGCGACTCAACTGGCAACATATTGCATGACTAAGCTTCTGTCCAGCTTCCAGGCTGTGGGTGGCAGACTGTCTTCCCACCACTGAGGAATAGCAGCATGACCCCCCCATGCTCCCCTGTTACTCTCGCTTCCACTATCACCTGCCACCCTGCATCACTGTCAACCCTGGGCAGTGCCAGTCTCTCCCCGAGGTGCTGAGCAAACCTCTGTATACTCCCCCTCATCTGCTGCTGCAACATCAACACAACAATGCTGTGTGATGTGAAAAAAATCCCAAAACCGCTTCACTTAGTTATTCAGGTTCTACCATGCATGTTATAATTTAAATACATAACATTGCGTTGTTGTTTTTTACTCAAATTGATTTCCTGAGCTGGATAACTCCCCCCCCCCCAAGTTTCAACAACCCTTACAGTGTACAGTATGTATTAAAATATTGAAGCTAATAAAATGAGGGTCTGTTGGTTGGAGTGTGATGCTTCGAACACCAGGCTCGTGGTTTTGATTCACACTCAGAAATTGATACCAAGTCACAAGTCAGTATGGATCATAATGTATACTAAATGGTCAGCAATGCATTCTGGGGTGGAAGAGTAGTTGAAAGGTGCCGATCACGCTTGCCTCATTATTTCGCAACTGTGTTACGTCACAGGGATGTTGAAGTTTACTGGTCTATACATAGTCATGTGAAACAAACGTTTTATACTGGCAAACTTCAAGCATGACACTAGCACGCAAACTGATGATGCCTGCCACAGTTTCCCCAGTCCTATTACATGTTATGTCTATTTCCAGGTAGATAATGAAGGTCTCAACTTGACCTAAAAAGATAAAACAGAACTCTTTTTTTCATTTCTGCAATCCATCATATTCCTCAATCTTGAGGCCTGCGTTGCAATTGAGAATGCAATTTAAAATCACGACAGGGTTCTGTGAAAAGCCAATGCAATGTCCCACAAAAGGACCCGGGAAAAAACTGTGTCAATCGCATCTCCAGTAGAAGAAGTAATCCTGTAACCACGGGCACACGATGAATCACTCAGTTGCCAGCTCAAAATGGATGAAAGCATTTGAAAATCCCCTTTAGATATGTACAATCTTCACAGCACAAAATTAAACAAATCGGCTTATTCATAATAAACCTTAAGCACCATGTGAAATTAGGCACCTGTGTCTTTTCGGGAACTGATTAGAACCGTCACAATGTTCATAAATGCTTCAGTCAAGCAATTATCTGTAATAACTTCATGGTAAATGTAGCTGTGATTGAGTTGTATAGTAAGGACATTAAACAGCATGCTATCTTCTACTGAATTCATCAAGGATTCAGAGACATACTGGCCTGTTAACAATACTTCTCCCTGAAGAAGCAAGGGACACATCTGGCATGGTATTTCTTAATGAAACATCAATTGTGTTGTATTTTTCATAAAGATAATACGGCAGTCAGAGGAGGCTGGTGGGCGGAGATATAATCGTAATGGCTGGAATCGGTGACAAGGGATCAAACATGGTTTTGATGAGGTTCAATTTATTCCATTCCAGCCATTACAATGAGCCCGTCCTCCTATGTCTCCACCTACCAACCTCCTTTGATGACAGTAAAATTTCATGGGTAGGGTTCTTACTCACATCCGATCATCATCATTGCCACAGCGAAGAGTTTTTCTCCGTCGGTGGTGGGGGCGATGTTTCCGAAGCCGATGCTGGTCAGGCTGGTCATGGTGAAGTAGAGGGAAGTGATGTAGACCGAGTCCTTGCTAGGCCCGCCCTCCCACCTCCCGGAGCCACTGGCGTTGAAGCGGTACGGTGTCCCCACCGATTCGCTCAATATGTAGAGCCAGCTGTCCATCCTCACACTGTTGGTGTTCTCGTCGATGACCTCGTAGTCGCCGATGCTGTACCAGATGCAGGCCAACCAGTGGGCAGCCAGGCCAAAGACGCACACCAGCAGGACCAGGACAGCGGCCCCGTACTCAATGTAGTGGTCCAGTTTACGGGCCACCCGGCCCAAGCGGAGCAGACGGACCACTTTGAGGGAGCTGAAGAGACTGCTGATGCCCTGATGGGTAGAAAATAAGAGGGGCATGGTTAGGCTAAGCGAGAGAATGAAAAGTAGAGCTTTACTAAAATTCCAATTATCCATTGTTCGTGGTTCTAACTATTTTACTAACTGTTCATTCATTGATTAAAGATAAACTGGAAGGGTCCCAACAGTGAACCCTGTGGAACTCCACTCCCTAAAGCACTGTACAGTATATCCTGCATATGGATTTGGTACCATGGTGTAGTTCCCTGTTGTGTTGATGATAATGAATACAATGGTATTAGCTATAAAATAAAATAATAGCTGGAGGGTATGTTTTACAACATGCTACTTCTACAAAACATAACTTTGCTACAGAAGCTTGATTAGTGAAGAATTCCACACTGCCATGTGACAGAATAACGGTTATTTGGGTCCTGGACCAACCTCTGGAAAGTACAGTATCGGAATTGATTTAGCCCGGGGTTACTTTTGTTTTCATAGATGGACACGGAGCAGGCACCCACAATTAATGTTCCAGGATCTTACTCCGATAATGGTATGTGAATGAGTACTAGGGAGGACAGGTTTCTGAACCATTTGGAGATTTAATTCCAGAATTTGAATGAGTCCCTCGTATGTGGCTTTATCAAAAATCCCATTACCCTCTTTTGCATGCTCAATTTGAATCAAGCTCTTGGCGTCTTCAAACGTCAAAATGTGATGTGACCTGAAATCAACTGCTCATCGAATCTAGATTCCCTAAAACATTTAAGACTTCGTGTGGCATACTGTACAGAGAGGCTGAGATGCAAAATGCATGGGCCCGGCGCTTCCCGAAAGGGTGAATCTACATTTAGTACTTAAGGCAAATATAACGCAGTGCGGTTTATGTAAGCTCACTAGCCTCTGCTCACGTTTGCCTCCATGACGTGTGCGAACCTACTGCATCAAGCAATTTTCAGCTCACCAGGGACACATTCATGATGCAATTACGTTCAACTACAATAAACACATCTCCTCAATGAAAGGGAGAGAGGAAGCTCTGCTTCGTTCTAAGCCGAGAAAAAACTAAAAGCTCAAATGTGTCCCTGTGGCAACTTGAATGTCTCCCTACAATTGTCATTGAATACAAACAAGGTCACTGTGCTGAAAGCCTTCCCTTCAGAGGAGCAGAATGGTTGCTAGCTGCACAGTGCTTGTATATGAGGCACAGCACCCGAATGAAAAGGACGGATAACTGGCGTTGACAAGTGCAGCGAAGGCACATGCAGCGCCCACAGGCTTTGTGGAAGCTCACTGTGGGGGTGCTATAATCTTTCGGCACACCACCCTTCGCACAACAACAGGCAGACAACACAACAGTACATAACACTGGAGATGTGGAGAGGAAAGATGGTGGTTTCTGCACTTTTGTTTTGGTTCTAAGTTACAATGCCCAAAGTTTAAGGACAAAAACAGTGTTGTGACTTGTTAATTAAGCTATAATTGGCTAACTATGTTTGTTGTTTGACCCTTTGAAGCACTTTTTTATTCATTATTTAAATGTAATATTGACCTTTATCTGTGCCTTCTGTAGTACAGAGTAATTTTTATGCTGATAATACTGTACTTGGGCTTAGGCTAGAATGATATCACTTGCAGCATCTATTGATTACTTTAAGGTTATCAAGACTAGCGCGTGAATCAAGACGATCTGGACCATCCTACAAAGGCCTCTGTGCCAAGTTTGCTTCCAGTGAGTTTTACTACAGAATGTCTCGAAGAGGCATCAGAAAAAGGTGCTGTTACCAGCCTCCGATTCCTGTGTTCTTTTTAAAATGTTAGAGGGATCTTCTCTGACTTTTTAGCCTCTATTCACAGTATTTTCCAGCAACCCTGTTGTCCGATGGTGTTTGAATCTTTGACTGTCTGGCAACTATAAGTCAACCATTAGGCAACTGCGGGGGATGACATTTCTACTGCTGAGAAGTTGTATTAGAATAACATTCAGAAAGCGGAGTGATCCACATCATTGTTTTGAACCAAAACAATGCACATTTCTAGTGTTATTCAGTCATATCTATTTTCTGTTTTCAATTTGATATGACTCAGCTGGCTGTGGGTAGGAGTGTATTGTAGAGTGAATAATGGTGAACACAGAGGTTAAAGGTATACTCGGCAATATGACATCATACACAGTGGGGCGACTTCCTGTTTACAGAGATTAACAACAGGATTAAAAGTAATAGTACGTTTTTACAGTACCCAAAACCAGTCTGGGATTTCAACTGACAATGGGTAAAAAAAAGCCTCGGCAAAAATAACTGTCAAAAATCTGTGATCTGTGATTAGTTGAATCCAGTCCCTATAGTCAATAAGCCATTTCTAAAGAATCTGGTAGTATGACAGAGCATTTAGTCCCATTATCGCTAGAAAGGTTGGCCGAAAACGCCAGCAGTCCCTATGGATGGACGTGAAATCCCTAGAGACACTTCAAGTCACAAATAATTCAAACTGACTCAAAGTGACTCCACCTATGTGAGTTTTCCTCAGTGCAGATGAAGATTCCCAGCGCTGAAGCGACTCTTGAAGTCTAACAAATAATATCTAACAATTTCGCAACATATACCCAATACACACAAATCTAAGTAAAGGAATGATGAATTAAGAACATATAAATATATGACGAGCAATGTCAGAGTGGCATAGACTAAGATACAGTAGAATAGAATACAGTATATACATACGTATTACGCTACAACGATGTGGTGAGCATTCCAGATCCATAAAACAATGTGTGTGTCTGTCTGTGTGTCTGTCTGTGTGTGTGTGTGTCTTCATCCATATCCATCCATCCACAAACACACAGACCCCAGTTAACAAACAAACCACTGACCTCGTCAACGTTCTCGAAGGCATTGATGACGTCGTACGGCAGGCAGGAGAGCAGGTCGATGACGAACCACGTCTTGACGTAGTTCATCCGGATCAGTTTGGGGTCCGAGATGACCTCTCCGGCTGGCCCCACAAATGTGGTATGGAAGTTGAGCACGATGTCCACCAGAAAGATGACATCCACGATGCTGTCCACCACCAGCCAGGTGACATTGTTCTGCTTGGTCTGGAGGATTAGAGTAGAGAATCTTTATTAGTTAAGCAGTAGAGTAGAGAATCTTTATTACTTAAGTAGTAGAGTAGAGAATCTTTATTACTTAAGTAGTAGAGTAGAGAATCTTTATTACTTAAGTAGTAGAGTAGAAAATCCCTGAGTGGCAATTTACAGCTGGTACATAGTCAATAAAAGTACACACAAACAGAGTAAAAATTAAAAATAAACAGTTCGCTAAGGTTCGGTTTGGAGTTTAGAGTAAGGGTTAAGGTTAGGGTAAGGGTTAGGGTTAGGGTACGGGTTAAGGTTAGGGTAAGGGTTAAGGTTAGTGAGTAGTTGAATAGAGTTTAGACCTTGAATGAGACGTTGTAGGGCACCATGATGGCTGTGTAGAAGGTCAGGATGAGGATGACCCAGTCCCAGGTGGTCTTGAAGGCGCAGTAGTGGAGAATGATGTGGGGAGGAGTTTTAGGCGTCTCCTGCTTGTACTGCGGGAGGATGTCTGAGCCCAGCTGGAGGACCTAAGTTTGGTTAAGAAACGGTTGGTAACGAGTCATGAATGAGTCAGTGTTTTGGCAGCTAGCTACCTTTAATTAGCCTGGTGGAACCAGCCTGATCGCTGCGTAGAATAGTGACCGCGATCAGACTGGTTCCACAAGGCTAACACTGAATTGGACCAGTGTGCAATTTGATTCTCCTGCTATTCACCATTCCAGGTGTGCATTTTTACCTAGTGTACACATAAATATGACAACATTTTAGTTTGTTATGACAGTGTCTCTTATTGTATGAGAGCGATAACTTTGACATAACACTCATAATAGAAAATACTAAGTCATGGCAATATAATGACCACATTCTGTAGTCTTTTGGACCACACAAAGACAGTTCAGTGTTGCCTTGATTTCATCTCTCGGTATCTCTTGGATTGTGTGACATAACTCTCTATCCCAATCAATATAACATACAAAATAAGAGTGGACTTCCTCTCTCCCTCATATATTTTTTTAAATAAATTGATGGAACTTTCCAGGATCAACAAATAAACAAACGGTAGCCATTTTGTTTTACCTAAGCTAGCAATCACATCTCCCCATTAGTAAACAGAGCACCTTATCTGACCATCTAAAAACACAATTAGCTTTTCCACCATTTTTCAAGAAACAGGATGTTGCTAGAAGATGGTGGTGGTAAGACATCTTGGACTAGTCCCAGAAGATGTCAGAGGAGATATCTACCCAAACAGTCAGTCCCCTTGGGATATCAGAGGACTAGAGACTTTATTTCTAGCCTTGCGATTTTCAGAGGACTAAGGACTATTCAATCAAACCTGCATTGCAGTATGGTATATACACTGTAGGTAGTAGCATAGACGGCTCCCTTATTCAGAGTAAAAAAAGTGTACAGTGATAATCAAGTCCGTAAACAAGTCAAACATTGCTGAGGCAGATTTAATTGAATCCTACTCTTGTCGACATCTCTGTCCTTTTATGCACTGATTATAAGTCACTCTGGATGAGAGAGTCTGCTAAATGAGTAATGTAAATGTACATTTAGGTTACACAACTCCACAGCAAAGGTAATAGGACAGGGTTCCCCAATGGGCGGCCCACGGGACAAATTCTTTGTCAAATACTATATCTGTTTCGGCTTCTTGCGGTCAATTTGCAGTGTACAGATTATTTATAATTATGTTCCTGCTCCCCGACCATGCGCTCAAGCCCACAGATGAATGTAATTGGGGACTTCTGCCATAAGGGTTTATGGTCAGGACTATATATAGAGTGATCCTTCATATTAGAGTCGTGTCTGTCTGCAGAGTTACAGTTGCCCAGGTGGCCAAGGGCTTGCGGTCTACTGCTTTGGGAACAGAAAGACACACTTCATTTAGCTCAGAAGTAGCGAGTGAGTTTGGGGACAGGATTAGGCATTTCATCTGAAGCTAAACAGAAGCGGGCTTGGAAATACGAGACGGTTGCTCCTTCCAGAAACACTTAGGCGGATGAGTGCTTATCAACAGGGACAGAGGCACACACTCTACCTCAGCAAGACGAGAGTGCTTGTGGACGTTCTCGCCCTTGTGGACGGTGGGCGCCAGCTGCTGCAACACTCCCCGGCTGCTCGTCAGAGCCCGTGTGAGCCGAGCGAATTTACCCCATCCTGAATGACAGAGTCAAAGAAATGTGGAATACCAAATCAACCCATATCCACTCCCTTTAGCCTTGAAATCAAGACTGAATCATGCTGCATTTCAACAAATGTGACACAGAGCTAAATTCTGTCTTGAGTTTTCAGGCTACTACTCCCTAGGCATATCTGTAAATCTGAAAAGATTTGATAGGTGTATTCAGTATTGGGGAAATTCTTCATAGCTTATTAGATGGCAAATGGAACTATTACCATATGCGTATACCTATCAATTTCTTTCAGATCTACACGAACTGCCTAAAGACAAGGGCTAGCTAGTGGTTGATTTGGAATTATGAGAAAGTCCAACATTACTGGCTCAAATTATCAGACAAAAATGTAAGTCGTAATGTGAAATGCTGCACTGTGGAATGTCTCTCAATAATGTCAGCAACCCACATTTGTAGCTCTCCAACACCAATTGTATCTACTATCCTCAGCTTGATCCTGTCCTCATTAAAACAGAATCTTCCTTAGATGATCTGAAATTCAGTGTCACGCCAACCTTTCACAGAGTCATCCTCAATGGGCTGTTTGAATGCAGTGATGTCACTGAAGGTGCACAGAAACAACACCACCTTGTCCTGCTCATTCCTGATAGGTGCGATCTTTACAAAGAACCACACCGGCATCCCTGTAGGAAACACAAAATGACGTTATGATATCTGTTCATATTCTAATGTCTCTCATTAGTAATTGATGTAGCAATTAAATGTGACATGATTCAATCAACAGAGAGCAAAGAAACACTTACGATTCTTCTTATACATGAGAATTTCGAACGAATTCGTCTCGTAATTCTCAAAGGTCTGTTGCACTTTCTCACCCGTCTCCTTGTCTGTGAGCTCCCCATACATGAAACTGAAAATTGCATTGTTGGTGCTAATTTACATACAAAACAAATAAAACTGGATAATACATTCAGATTCTTGAAACGAATTATCCAAGCTTCAAAGGCCTCACGAAAAACATTGCGTCTCACAAATAACATGGTTAAGCCATCTGCATAAGCACTGGTCACAGCGAATGTCATGTTGAATTGACATAAATACAAAGTATGTGTGCTACTTCAGAGGCACATTTGAATTCCTTAGTGCCTACATCGTTGTCTCCCATTCCAAAACACTCGACTGCTGTAGACTGAAATAACCTGAATTTGCATGGAACAAACATTGTCAACTTATGTCTTATTTGTATTGGAGTAATAATATGATTACTAATGTATAGAATGTACTGTATGTTTATACGTTTATGGGCCAGTCTCCCGAACCCAGATTAAGCCTATTCCTGGACTAAAAATCCCTTTTATTATATATTTTCCATTGAATATGCCTTTAAATTGGGCAATCTGCAGTTCAGACAATAAAGCGGGCACCCTGCCATTGTTTTTGGTTAACAAGCTGTGGGATGGTGCTGGAGAAATGTTACCACTCTCAAATTCATGGACAGCGCTATGGATACAAGGATTGACCATCTGTGGTATTAAAATGATTGTTTTAACCATGTTTTGCGGCTATACCGTGTTTGTTTACAATAACAATCTTTACAAACAAAGGAGTAAAACAAGCTTTTATTTTGGGCTCTGATGGGGTATGACAGTTGAACAGCTAATGAGGCATCTAAGTAATATTCAAGAATCAATGGGTATGTATAATAATTTTAATCTAAAAATGGATGTAGCAAGTGCAGATTGCCCCTTTAAATCCAGGTGTAGGCTTAATCTGGGTCCAGGAAACCAGCCCGATATGTTTATATGTTCATGTAGATATACTGTATTTACACTCTACTGTATAGTATTGCTGTCAGTGAAACAAAATGCTGACCCACAAAATCAGTGGTGCCATAATGCAGTCATAAGTACCTGCAGGTGCTACTTTTCTGCATGACCTCAGCACGGTGGTAACCGGAGAGCTTGCAGAAGCCGTCGTTGCTGTACACAATGGGCCAGTCCACAATCTGGGCATTGCCCAGAACAAAGTTGGTATCTGCCCAGGGAGGGAAAACAACATGAAACCTGGTTTAGAAAGAACTGATAGAAACTACTACAGCACTAGTAACTGTCTGTAAATTCATTATTTTACTTGGAACTTATAAGGTAACTGGACATAGGCCTACTTGTCTTTATTTCATGAAATCATTATTGTACTTTTACATTTACATTGAAAACATGGCTCAAATCTATCCAAACCTGTACACATAAATGTGGTTCCTCGTGTGTAAGGTGACAGTTGATGATAGTTTTTTTAATACAAATATGTTGTTGTTGTTAGAATGATATATTATTGGATGTAATGTATTTGTATTTTGTATTGTTTTAGTGAGTATGTGTATTGTGGCTGTGTAACTGCCCTCACTTACCTTCCCTGGGACTACAGGTGCAAATTAGCTTTTGGCAAATCCCGGTACATTTACATAGATGTTGCATTATTGTAATATTGATGTTGATTGTGTTTTGTACCCTATATTATAAAAATAAATATATAAAAATAAATGTTTAATCAAAATTGGTAGTCAGCTAACAAGTTAGAGTTAGGTAAAACCAAGTATTACTGTAATGCTGAGCATTACGGCATATTGTTGAGTAATAACTTACCATCTACAGTACATCTATTTATCTATCTAGATAAATATCAGGCAGACAAATTAGCGCATTGTAAAATAAAGTGCAACCCAAAACACGGTTGAGGACACAGCTATTGCAATTGTGAGGTATTTTAGTTTGTTTGAAGCATACTTAATATACTTCCATACTTTTAAATATGTACTGCCAACTATAGTATGTGAATGTCGAATTTATTGGACACTATAGAAACAGGTGAAAGGAAGCATCTGAAGCTTTGCCATGATGATATACAGCATATTGGCAAAGATGTTTTACTTGTTGTGGAAACTGAATCCGAGGCTACTGCAACAAGGTTGAGAGAAGAGGGGAAACGTGACAGTGAAATCAATATGCTGTACACAAAATCCAACACTTTCACTGTTGTCTTACAAATG
This sequence comes from Salvelinus sp. IW2-2015, assembly GCF_002910315.2. Classification (NCBI taxonomy): domain Eukaryota; kingdom Metazoa; phylum Chordata; class Actinopteri; order Salmoniformes; family Salmonidae; genus Salvelinus; species Salvelinus sp. IW2-2015. The sequence goes on along the minus strand of NC_036838.1, from coordinate 9,501,438 downwards.
ATAGTTCTATTATGGCTAGAGCCCGGCCGATATGACTAATACATCATCTGCCAATATTATTGGTCAATATTAACCTGATTATTGCATACTTTTTCATTTGCAGAAATCTACTACATCGAACCAGTTGAATCTTAGACAGTGTTTAAAGGGGTTACGATACGACACCATATATCCCTCTTGTTTAGTATTGGACAGATTCAGGTGCCGGTATCCATTGTACCACAACTTTAAGCCTGGTAAATTGGGTCTTGTCTGTTTCAGTGCAACCTGACTAACATTATCATTGGCTGGGGCAGTGGTACCAATCATTATAACATTGTCTATCATTGGCTCGTTAGGCAGTGATACAGCAGTAGCAGTGACCTCAGAAGGTGCTGTGTTTAATCGCCAGGCATCACTTGTAAGACTACATTCATTACAGTGTCATTAAATGGCCCAGTTCGAGGTGATGAGCCAGCACATTTCAAGCAGCTGGGTGTTATGCCCTTCGACCTTAGCTGCCCCATTCCGAAAAACTCTGAGCAAACTATGAGCGGGGACTACCCCATTTGTGAAGTGGTCTTGGTACCATTATACATAACCTATGTGTCTATAATGGGGTGGGGGTAGAGAGAGCATAAGATGTTTTCCTCTCTTGTCTTGCACGCTCAGGGGATGGATGTTTCAAGCGTTTCAGATCAGGAGTGCTGATCTAGGATCAGGTCCACCCTGTCATCTTATTCATTGTGATCTAAAAGGCAATAAACGCTGACCCTAAATCCCCCATTACAGTATAGTTAATCTCGCTCTTATCTTAAGAAAATATGAATTCCTCATACATATTGACAACACAGACCGACACGAGACCATCACGAGACCATCACAGACATTGGGTATGTCAAACATAATGTTTCACAAGACTGACACAACGCCTTGAAAACATGGGGAGTAGTTGGGAACCTGGAGGGAGTTTATCTACTAGAGTCTATTCCACATAGGATAGTATCAGGAATGAAAACTGGGGAAGCAAGTGCAGGGAATATTTGAGGGTGAAGCTATTCACCATATGCGATTAAAAGAAAAATGGGTCTACAGAACACAAACAAGTCTATGGTGGATGATTTGGGGAAGAACATAAAGGGGACATTACACTACTTCACTACTTTAAAACATTGTTTATACCTGTCTGTCTATGTGATAATGTCCAAACTGAAAAGTTAAAAAGAAAAGTGGTTAAAGCAAGAGGCTAAAAACAGTGTTAAAAACAGATAAATTAATTAACCAAAACAAAAGCTCCCGTGGCAAGCATGTCACTTTCTGAATAAGTCAACGGATTCATTTTGCCCAACAAGTCTGGGTGCCTCCACAAACCAACAAATTCTAGACTATCTGAAAAACACTTGTAATTTGGGTTTAAAACATGAATCGAATAAGTATGCCAAGAGGAAAATGTTCATCTACTAATTTAGTTATTTAATGCACAAATCATGTGGAATACAGTGGATGTTTTGGTTTATTTTTAGGTGCAGTAAAGGTGACTGGTAAGGAATACCAATGGTAGACACAGCTACTCATTCGAGTTGTTTGTTGTAAAGACAACATCAATTAAATGCAATTAGTTTTAATTGTTTAATCATTATTTTCATAGCATGCATGGCTGTATAAATGTATAAATCAAATAGACTAATCAAAAATTATTAAAAAACGGTGTCAATTGACGGTTAGTTGTCCTGAGAGTTTTGGCTATAATTAAATCCATGTTTTTCAATGATTGGCCAATAGGCTATCATCCACAGTGTTTCTTCCTACAAAATAAAAACGAACACATTCCTACCATTGGATCGTCGGACGATGTTCTCGAGAAAAGTGTTTTGTGGGGCCACAAGTCCTCGACGTCCACCTGCCATTCCGCCTTGTCATTCAACGTCGGTAAGAAGAGAACGCTTTTAGAGTGAAAGGATGCCTGAAGTATCCGTAGGACGATACAGCTGCTCAAATCTCCACTCTGCTGCTTGCATGGTCCCTGTTCTGCTTAGATATGATGAGCGGAAGAATCCCTCAACTCATGCTGTTCGGCCGCACGTTCCGTGGCTGTGCTCCCCCTGTTGAAGACGGGATGCATGCGGAGAGCGCATCACCTGTCTCTCGTCTGACATCTTTGCACATGGGTACCCCAACCGGGTACCCTCACCCCCACAATCGTGTGAAGGAATACCGAGTAGGCTACTAACAGCCCTGCGTTTAGGCTATGAAGCACAGGTTATGCCTTCACCTGGAACCCAACAATTGAAAACTGACTGGAAATTAGATTTTTTTGCGCAGTGGAAAAGAACACAGCTATAGCTTGCACTTCACACTGGTTGGTTGTGCGTCCTCCTCGCCTTTTTTTTGTTGATGCATGAACATGGGTTTATAGGCCACTGTGGGGAATTCGAGGAGGTAGCCCGTATTCAGAAGTGCAAGGACTGGCATCCCAAGGACGCCACACATTTGGACACAACACACACAGAGACAGAGGGAACAGGGTTGGGTAGGTTAGGCTACTTTCTAAATGTAATGTGTTAGTTACTAGTTACCTGTCCAGAATTACAATCAGTGACGTAACTTTTGGATTACACCAAACTCAGTAACTAATCTGATTATTTTCAGTTACTCTTGGATTACTTTCCCTTTAAAGGAACACTCCACCCAAAAAAACTCTTGGTATTTGTTTTATTAGTCCATTGTTGATATAGTCCCAAAATGTTTTGCATCATACCAGCTGTATTTCTGTATTTTGAAAGTTATAGATCTTGAAAACTTGATGGCTGATATGCAAAACATTTTGGGACTATATGAACAATGTACTAATGAAACAAATACCAAAAGAGTTTTAGAAGAAGACAAAAAGGATCCATCAAACTCATTTGGTATGTCGTCATAGTGGTCGCTGACTTGTGGTCAGACTTGCTCAGGTGGAACAAGTTTAAAAACGTTTTCCAATACTGCCTTGAATGTCATTGAGTCAACAAAGGTGTTAGTGTTTTTTCCCCCCCCACAAATATCCTTTCTGAATTTAAAAGTAGTTTCTGAATTTAAAAAGTATCTGTAATCTAATTCCAATACTTTTTTGCTGGTAACATGTAATCAGTTACTCAAAGAGAGACAGAGAGAGAGGATAGTTGCAGATAGTCCCAGTGGTTTCACCGAGTTCAATATGGCACCATCGAGTATCTCATTCTATAGGGCTTATTCAGATTGAAGAGTTGTAGCATAGTGACGAAATTACATGAATTATGTTATGTGACAAAAAAAAACTGATCTTGGGTAAACAGTTTCTCTTTATGTAATTGTACTATGACCTCTGCTAAGAGATCTGCACCCTTATGGCAAGGGAGGTATAGTGCACTTACACCCCCCCCCCCCCCCCCCCCCAAATATTATGTTTTTGCCATTGAATAGAAGTAAGCCTACATTATAGGAAAGTACATCTAAGCAAGACTGTTTTGTACAGAAATGAAGCTCATATGTGGTACACTACAGTGGCCTGCATAATAAGTTGAACAAAAATAGACATTTCTTTAGCCATATACTTATCTTTATTCATATACAGTTTGCCTCCTTCATGTTAAACTGCTGGGGTCTATCTTAATCGACAATCTAAAGGGCGTTGTGTTTAATAGCAACAATTACATCCATAGTTTAGTTTATAGACTGGGCATATGATAATGGAATGAGGTCTACCAATGTGGATTGAGAGGCATAGCCTACTGACATTTTCTGTTAATTGGGCCCTTATACCCATTTTGGATACCCAAATGGTCAAAACCATCTGCAAACTCTCTCAAATTCACCGCTCATCACTCACACAGACATAAGTAGGTTACATAGGCCTAGTAAACAGTAAATAACTTTACATTCGAAAACCAAATAAACAATTAATTAATTGTGGGATCTCTCGAAATAGGTTAGTGGTCTTTTGTCTCCATCTGCTGGCAAACCAAGAACAATATTCAGAATGAGGCTACCCGAACGACTGGTTATTTTATTTCGCATTTTATTTTGTACAGTTGGGCTATATTCCTCTACTTCTCATTAGCCTACTATGGGGCCATCGTTGCAAACCTAGAGTTGTTTATATTTGCATAACATTTAAGTCAAAAGTAGCCTACGTTGAAATGCTGAAAAGCTGTGTATACGCTTCTGTGAATAAAGGCTTTAAATAAGAGCATCCGGTTCTATATTGGCTTTACAAAACGCATCCAATGTATTATGTGTAATAAATTGTAACAAATTATATTCTTGTTGTAGCCTATTCGTCTACGGAGTGTGACTGTAAACAACTCCATTTTCACCGGCGCACGCAGAGCCGCAGTTTGGCTTCATATAACCAAGTGCGTAAAAGTCCTTCCGCTAGACGAACTAGTTCCTTCTGATTCTGAATATTCAATTGCTGCATGCCTGAACAGATACAAGCCGTGAATTACACTAAAAACAACTAATATCAGACTCTGGAACAGGCTTGAAAAATATTGTTGTATATATCTGCGTTAAACCGTAATATACAAAACAATGTGGAGTAATACTGGACTGTGGCACAGTGTCACAGCTGCGTAGCTGTGGGAGTTATTGAAAAAGACAGTCTGTGAAAAAATATACATTGCATGTTTTTTTTAGGTATTCTCCTAAGGAGAACGCACAAAGATACGTAAAAATGCCTGGAATGATGGATAAAGGGTCGGAGTATCTAGGAAAGGGACGCTCAAACGGAACAAAAAACCCTTCAAATGCATCGAATGGACATTTTTCTGATGAGAGTGGTAGTGACGACGAGCACGGTATAGCCTCGAACACCCCGTTTGCATGTCACACTACATGTATTATTTTGAACGCGAAAAACAGAAAAAAATGGTCTATTAATGTGCTATACACGTTTTTCCTTATTGCAGATGTCGGAATGCGTGTGGGATCCGATTATCAAGCCAATATACCCGAATTTGATCATGGTAAGGTTATGCTTGATCTACCTGACTGTATTCTGGTGGTAGCCTCGGTATAGGTTATGACAGTATATTTACAATCATCTTCTTACTTTACAACCCATCTTATATTTCAGAATTCAGCCAGATGTGTAGAAAATTATGGGCCCATTGAAATATGTTTGGTTTATAGAAGCGTTTTGAAACACATTTCTATTCCGAGGCTATACTTGCCCACCGTAGGCTACTATTGGTTTCCTTCAACTGAATTGGCTTTTTGTTGCTATCTAAACAATATTTTAACAACAATAAAGCAGAATCTTTAGTCCTGCATGTATTGCTTTAATTAGGCAGTTAAAATGACATTAAATATCACTATATGAAAATGATGTGTTTTTTTAAAATGAAGTATTATATATTTTTCTGTAGGTTCTACCAAGTACAGTGATAAAGATAGTGGGGGAATGTTGGTGTGGTCTCCATATCACACCATTGTCGACCCAAAATGTAAGTCAGCTTGGTTTTCACAAACATCTTATTTCTAAAGACAACCAAAAGTTGATTTTACTAAAATATTTACAATTTAAACTATGATTTTTCCCCACAGTGGATGAATATATTGCCATTGCAAAAGAGAAGCATGGATATAATGTTGAGCAGGTATGTCTGCTTTTTAGGATTATTAGACAAGTACATAGGGCCACATTTACTACGTTTTTTCACCAATGCAGAGAATCCACCTTATTTTTCAAAATCATATGAAAAACTTTCAACAGAATTTCCAACCCTATTGAAGCATATTCCCAATTTTAACATTCGTATTACATTTTCCAAACCCCCGGACAGGCATAAAATTTACACCGGTGTGAAAGCTCAGTAAATTTGACCCACAATGTATTAATAAACTACCACGACACACTTAAAAAGAACATATTCAAATGTTATTTAGGGGAATACCTACTCTATATATTCTAGTTCTGTTGCTTAAGCATTTCTGGCTCAGTGAAGCCCCATAGACCTGCCTGGTGTCCATTCTCAGTGGATTCCACTTGTTGCTGTCCCCCACAGGCATTGGGCATGCTGTTCTGGCACAAGCACAACATTGAGAAGTCCCTGGCAGACCTTCCCAACTTCACCCCCTTCCCCGACGAGTGGACCGTGGAGGATAAGGTGCTGTTCGAACAAGCCTTCAGCTTCCACGGAAAAAGCTTCCACAGGATTCAACAAATGGTAACATACATATATTAATATACAGTAGCTTTTATCTTTTACTTGAATGTGTGTCTGTATACTGTTCATACAAACATACACAAGCAGTCTGGATGAATATTGCAGTTGACTTTAAGGTCATTTACGCTTTAGCCAACATCCGCATTCACCTTGAATGCAATCTCTGCAAATGTTGGGGTGATTGCCTTTAAAAGGCGCATTGTCGACAGTGCAGTGCGCTTGTCGAACAATGCGCCTTTGATTGAATCGCGGCTTTAATGTAAGTATAAATGGTCGATTGGCACCATTTTCTCATCTGTTGTAGTTACCAGACAAATCCATATCCAGCCTTGTGAAGTATTACTACTCCTGGAAGAAGACCCGGTCCAGAACCAGCCTGATGGACCGCCAGGCCAGAAAGCTGGCAAACCGAAATGCCCAAGATGAAAGGTAAAGACTTGTAGCTCGCCTTACTACTGTCTGTGAAATTCCAAGTGGTCGGAGTCCAAGAATTATTGGCTTTTCTTGACATTAGTGATGAAGAAATGGAGGAGGCCAACCCCATCGAAGCAAACGATAGTGATTATGACCCCACCAAGGAGACGAAAAAAGAGGTACGTTATCTAAACTTTAGAATTTAAACTGATGGAATGGCAGTTGGGATATATGAAAAAGTAATAGCGGATATGCTTTTAATCAGTGACCAGCATTCACTTACAATGAGTAGTAGAGTAGACAGACGCCAAAGAAAATAGTGAAATAAAATGCAAGGTGTTATGATGTGAGGGGAAGGTTCGTGTTACAACATAAAGTAGACAAACACACTATCCAGGATACACTTCCACCCTCCATCCTCCAGGGGGCAGCAGAAACCTTGTCCAGATGTTGAGCCTGCTTGATAAGCACATCAGGTGCTGACAATTAGGGTGATCATCAGTCAGTGTCCCAGCTTGAAAGCTGTGTGGCTGCTAGTTGGTTTGGTGTCCATGAGGCCTTTCGTTTAGTTTAAATAATTAGTTTAATCATGCTAGTTTGTGGTTTCCTTTTTGTATTCATTTATTTTCGTCACCATCTGGACAAATACAAATGCACACATTCAGGCTACAGACCATGTAACTAGGCCTAGGACCGCTAGATAAAGCAGGTGTAACAATATCCGTAGGTTAATTACTGGGTTAGTAACAATGGTCACACTTAAAAGGTACAGTAAGCGATGCATAAAGTAAACTGCAACATAGGGTGTCGATTTCAGCAACAACTAAGAGAGATTGAAGCACAAGGCTAAACTTGTACATAGTTTTGGATCCAACGCTATCACGTTGTAGCAGTGGGAAGCGCACCCATGCACTAGAGTCCTGCATCGGGTTGGATATCAAATCAAACTTTATTTGTCACATACACCGAATACAACAAGTGCAGACCTTACCGTGAAATGCTTACTTACAAACCCTGAACCAACAGTGCAGTTCAAGAAGAGTTAAGAAAATATCTACCAAATAAACTAAAGTAAAAAATAATAAAAAGTAACACAATAACATAACAATAACGAGCCTATATACAGGGGATATCGGTACCCGAGTCAGTGTGCGGGGGTACAGGTTAGAGGTAATTTGTACATGTAGGTAGGGGAGAAGTGACTATGCATAGATAATAAACAGCGAGTAGCAACAGTGTACAAAACAAATGGTGGGGTCAATGTAATAGTCCGGTGGCCATTTGATTAATTGTTCAGAAGTCTTATGGCATGGGGGTAGAAACTGTTAAGGAGCCTTTTGGTCCTAGTCTTCATGCTCCGGTACTGCTTGCCGTGCGAGAGCAGAGAAAACAGTCTATGACTTGGGTGACTGGAATCTCTGATAATTTGATGGGTTTCCTCTGACGCCGCCTATTATATAGGTCCTGGATTGCAGGAAGCTTGGCCCCAGTGATGTACTGGGCCGTACACACTACCCTCTGTAGCGCCTTATGGTCAGATGCTGAGCAGCTGCCATACCAGGCGGTGATGCAACCAGTCAGGATGCCCACGATGGTGCAGCTGTAGAACTTTCTGAGGATCTGGGGACCCATGCCTAATCTTTTCAGTCTCCTGAGGGGGAAAAGGTTTTGTCGTGCCCTCTTCATGACTGTTTTGGTGTGTTTGGACCATGATAGTTCATTGGTGATGTGGACAAAAAGGAACTTGGAACTCTCGACCAAACCGATATTTTGGTCAGATGTTACTATGGAATAGTGAAGTCTAATTACATCATAAGTGTCAAAGGTTTTTATTGACAATTACATGAAGTTGATGCAAAGAGTCAATATTTGCAGTGTTGACCCTTCTTTTTCAAGACCTCTGCAATCCGCCCTGGCATGCTGTCAATTAACTTCTGGGCCACATCCTGACTGATGGCAACCCATTCTTGCATAATCAATGCTTGGAGTTTGTCTGAATTTATGGTTTTTTGTTTGTCCACCCACCTCTTGAGGATTGACCACAAGTTCTCAATGGGATTAAGGTCTGGGGATTTTCTGGCCATGGACCCAAATATTGATGTTTTGTTCCCCAAGCCACTTAGTTATCACTTTTGCCTTATGACAAGGTGCTCCATCATGCTGGAAAAGGCATTGTTCGTCACCAAACTGTTCCTGGATAGTTGGGAGAAGTTGCTCTCGGAGGATGTGTTAGTACCATTCTTTATTCATGGCTGTGTTCTTAGGCAAAATTGTGAGTGAGCCCACTCCCTTGGCTGAGAAGCAACCCCACATATGAATGGTCCTCAGGATGCTTTACTGTTGGCATGACACAGGACTGATGGTAGCACTCACCTTGTCTTCTCCGGACAAGCTTTTTTCCGGATGCCCCAAACAATCGGAAAGGGGATTCATCAGAGAAAATGACTTTACCCCAGTCCTCAGCAGTCCAATCCCTGTACCTTTTGCAGAATATCAGTCTGTCCCTGATGTTTTTCCTGGAGAGAAGTGGCTTCTTTGCTGCCCTTCTTGACACCAGGCCATCCTCCAAAAGTCTTCGCCTCACTGTGCGTGCAGATACACTCACACCTGCCTGCTGCCATTCCTGAGCAAGCTCTTGTACTGGTGGTGAATCAACTTTAACTTTAAGAGACAGTCCTGGCGCTTGCTGGACTTTCTTGGGCGCCCTGAAGCCTTCTTCACAACAATTGAACCGCTCTCCTTGAAGTTCTTGATGATCCGATAAATGGTTGATTTAGGTGCAATCTTACTGGCAGCAATATCCTTGCCTGTGAAGCCCTTTTTGTGCAAAGCAATGATGACGGCAAGTTTTCCTTGCAGGTAACCATGGTTGACAGAGGAAGAACAATTTCAAGCACCACCCTCCTTTTGAAGCTTCCAGTCTGTTATTCGAACTTAATCAGCATGACAGAGTGATCTCCAGCCTTGTCCTCGTCAACACTCACACCTGTGTTAACGACAGAATCACTGACATGATGTCAGCTCGTCCATTTGTGGCTGCTCATAGTGAAATGTTTTTGGGGATTCAGTTAATTTGCATGGTAAAAGGAACTTTTAATTGCAATTCATCGGATGACTCTTCATAACATTCTGGACTATATGCAAATTGACATCATACAAACTGAGGCAGCAGACTTTGTGAAAGTTAATATTTGTGTCATTCTCAAAACCTTTGGCCACGATGTATCCATCTGGCCCCACGGCTTTGTGAACGTTGACCTGTTTAAAGGTATTGCTCACATCGGCTACTGAGAGCATTATCACAGTCATCCAGAACAGCTGGGGCTCTCGTTCATGCTTCAGTGTTGCTTGCCTCGAAGCGAGCATAAAAGGCATTTAGCTCGTCTGGTAGGCTTGCGTCACTGGGAAGCTCGCGTCTGGGTTCCCTTTGTCGTTCGTAATAGTTTTCAAGCCCTGCCACATCCGACGAGCGTCAGAACCGGTGTAGTAGGATTCAATCTTAATCCTGTATTGACGCTTTGCTTGTTTGATGGTTCATCTGAGGGCATAGCGGGATTTCTTATAGGCATCCGGATTAGTGTCCCACTCCTTGAAAGCTGCAGCTCTAGCCTTTAGCTCGATGTGGATGTTGCCTGTAATCCATGGATCTGGTTGGGATATGTACGTACGGTCACTGTGGGGACGACGTCGTCAATGCACTTATTGATGAAGCCGATGACTGATGTGGTATTCTCGATGCCATTGGATGAATCCCAGAACATATTCCAGTCTGTGCTAGCAAAACAGTCCTGTAGCGTAGCATCTGCGTCATCTGACCACTTCCATAGTGAGCGAGTCACTGGTACTTCCTGCTTTAATTTTTGCTTGTAAGCAGGAATCAGGAGGACAGAATTATGGTCAGATTTGCCAAATGGAGGGCGGGGGAGAGCTTTGTACGCATCTCTGTGTGTGGAGTAAAAGTGGTCTAGAGTTTTTTTTTCTCTTTTCCTCTGGTTGCACATGTGACATGTAACCCACTGTTGACAACAAAAAAATCAGCTGGCAGGTGTAATGAAAAGTCTTTCAACCCGTGGGTCGGATCGCAGTTCAGAACAATTATATTGCAGGTCAAACGTTTTATTTCAAGATTTATTTTACAAACCTAGGAGCTTGTTGAATTGTTGCGAATTCCATTATGTGAGCAGTGAGCCAGACAGCCTAGGGTAGCAGCAACACAGCAAGAGTGGAGCAGGGAACTGTCCATTATTCGTGTGGTGTTGAAACGTTCCTAATTTGTTCACATGCAGAGCTTACATTTACTTCCGCCACGCAACAATACGTTGCCAAGTTTATTTCCCCTGACTCCTAGCTCACATAAAAATGGCTAACGTAACAGGAGAAATGGAAAGAAAGGTTATGATGGTGGATTACACCATCGTGGAAACAGGTGCTCCGTGAATAAAATCCGGTTTGGAAGGATTTTGTAGTCATTGTGGTCAAGGAGGACAACAACCCAGTAGATGGATACACAGCCTGCAAAAGTACAAGCAAGTATTTGTTTATGATAATTCAGTTATTTATCAATGAATTATTACATTAATTCAGGCTTTTGTTCATTTAGACCATACGCAAGCTACATAAAATCTAAACCTACTAAATAAATGTAGCCTATTTTTGCAGCCTGTAGCTTATTTGATTCTGGGAATTGTTTGTTTCAATTAAACTATTTGATTATCTAAACAATATTGAATGTAAAGGTATTGTTTTTTATGTTGCCTATAGGCTTTAACTTCTTACGGCTGAGATCGGCTGAGATCCCGTTAACGGGATCGACTTGACAACAGCCAGTGAAAGTGCAGGGCGCCAAATTCAAACAACAGAAATCTCATAATTAAAATTCCTCAAACATACAAGTATTTTACACCATTTTAAAGATAAACTTGTTGTTAATCCCACCACAGTGTCCGATTTCAAAAAGGCTTTACGACGAAAGCACAGGTCAGTACCTAGTCACAGAAAAACACAGCAATTTTTCAGCCAAAGAGAGGAGTCACAATAAGCAGAAAAAGAGATAAAAATGAATCACTAACCTTTGATGATCTTCATCAGATGACACTCATAGCACTCATGTTACACAATACATGTATGTTTTGTTCGATAAAGTTCATATTTATATCCAAAAATCTTAGTTTACATTGGCGCGTTATGTTCAGTAATGTTTTGCCTCCAAAACATCCGGTGATTTTGCAGAGAGCCACATCAATTTACAGAAATACTCATCATAAATGTTGATGAAAATACAAGTGTTATGCATGGAACTTATGATAAACTTCTCCTTAATGCAACAGCTGTGTCAGATTTCAAAAAAACTTTACGGAAAAAGCACACCATGCTATAATCTGAGTACGGCGCTCGGACACAAAAACAAGCCATACAGGTACCCGCCATGTTGTGTAGTCAACAGAAGTCAGAAATAGCATTATTAATCTTCACTTACCTTTGATGATCTTTATCAGAATGCACTCCCAGGAATCCCAGTTCCACAATAAATGTTTGTTTTGTTCGATAAAGTCCATAATTTATGTCTAAATACCTCCTTTTTGTTCGCACGTTTAGTTCAAAAATCCAAATTCACGACGCGCAGGCACACTTAGTCCAGACGAAAAGTCCAAAATTCCATTACAGTTCGTAGAAACATGTCAAACGATGTATAGAATCAATCTTTAGGATGTTTTTAACATACATTTTCAATAATGTTTCAACCGGAGAATTCCTTTGTCTTTAGAAAGGAGAAGGAATGCAGCTAACTCTCACGGGGGCGCGCCTGAGTGAGCTCATGGCACTCTGCCAGACACCTGGTTGAAACAGCTCTCATTCCCTCATCCTTCACAGTAGAAGCCTGAAACAAGGTTCTAAAGACTGTTGACATATAGTGGAAGCCTTAGGAAGTGCAATATGACCCCATAGACACTGTAGATTCGATAGGCAATGACTTGAAAAACTACAAACCTCAGATTTCCCACTTCCTGGTTGGATTTTTTCTCAGGTTTTTGCCTGCCATATGAGTTCTGTTATACTCACAGACATCATTCAAACAGTTTTAGAAACTTCAGTGTTTTCTATCCAAATATACGAATAATATGCATATCTTAGCTTCTGGGCCTGAGTAGCAGGCAGTTTACTCTGGGCACCTTATTCATCCAAGCTACTCAATACTGCCCCCAGCCATAAGAAGTTAATTAGGTAAGAAGGCTAATTAGAAGGCTTTTTTCCCAAAGCTATTTCACTTGTCAATGTGCGCTGCCTCACATTATGAATATAAGATAAGCCTATCGTTCTTAATTCATGGCATGGTTTCCTTTTATCCAAATGTTGAATAGACATGCAGACAAATTATTTCATGCAGGGAAGGGAAAAAACGTAATACTCATTGATGTTATTTGGAGGGTCAGAAAATATCTGGTGGGGCTCGGAATTGATGTGACCGGCACGGGCGGATTCGGGTCCAAAAAATGTAGCTGTGCAGGACTCTACCATGCACATGTGCAGATACTCTGGTACTGTGAGAGCAAAGTCTTTCATTGCACTCGTCTGAATATCAGTGGTGCTGCTCGTGGCAACGTAATATCGCTGAGTCTGCTGTTCATGCTCCCAGGGGATTTTTCATGGATGCCTGATGAAGACCTAAGGGTCAAAACGTATCAATATAATCACCTGGGAGCATGAACAGCAGTGTGCAGCGTTTCGTTTGTATTATACCTCTTAAAACATGCTCCCAGGTGCCATATGTCTTAACAATGACACAATTGATGTTACTAACATTATGACAGCTAATAGAAAGTGTACACGTGCCTATCCAGAGCCACACGGAGCCCCAGCCCCTGAGCTCCTCCAAGATTGGGCTCGGCCGACGGGAGCACCTGACGCTCATGCACCGGCACCACTCGCAGCGTTCCAAGTGCCGGCCGCCCAAGGGCATGTACCTGACCCAGGAGGATGTGGTGGCAGTGTCGTGCAGCTCCAGCGCTGCCAACACCGTCCTTCGGCAGCTGGACATGGAGCTGGTGGGCCTCAAAAGACAGGTGAGCGTTGGGGATACTGGTTTGTCTCAATGCAGGGCAACCTGGGTCCTCAAGGTACTTGAGTTGAGGCTTTTTCACGGTACATTTTAGTCATTTAGCAGACACTCTTATCCAGAGCGACGTATAGGAGCAATTAAGGTCCTCTTAACCGCTAGGCTACCTGCCGCCTTAGTGCTTGAGAATCGTTGGCTGTATCCTGAAAGTAAAAGATAAATACACAATATAAATATACAGTTGTATATATATATATATAGTTGATGTCTTCACTATTAGTCTACAATGTAGAAAATAGTACAAATAAAGAAAAACCCTTGAATGAGTAGGTCTGTCCAAACCTTTGACTGGTACTGTGTTTGTGTATATTATTTTTACTATTTTCTACATTGTAGACTAATAGTGAAGACATCAACTATGAAAAAACACATATGGAATCATGTAGTAACAACTAAATAAAATATATTTTATATTTGAGATTCTTCAAAGTAGCCACACTTTGCCTTGATGACAGCTTTGCACACTATTGGCATTCTCTCAACCAGCTTCATGGGGAATGCTTTTTCAACAGTCTTGAAGGAGTTCCCACATATGCTGAGCACTTGTTGGCTGCTTTTCCTTCACACTGCGGTCCAACTCATCACAAACCATCTCAATTAGGTTGAGGTTGGTTGATTGTGGAGGCCATCTGATGCAGCACTCCATCACTCTCCTTACACAGCCCGTAGGTGTGTTTTGGGTCATTCTCCTGTTGAAAAACAAATGATAGTCCCACTAAGCGCAAACCAGATGGGATGGCGAATCGCTGCAGAATGCTGTGGTAGCCATGCTGGTTAAGTGTGCCTTGAATTCTAAATAAATCACTGACAGTGTCACCAGCAAAGCACCCCAACACCAACACATTTCCTCTCCATGCTTCACGTAGGAATCACACATACAGAGATCATCTGTTCACCTACTCTGCGTTTCACAAAGACACTGCGGTTGGAACCAAAAATCTCAAATGTGTACTAAAAAAGGACAGATATCCACCGGTATAATGTCCATTGCTAATGTTTCTTGGCCCAAACAAGTCTCTTCTTGTTATTGTTGTCCTTCAGTAGTGGTTTCTTTGCAGAAATTTGATCAGGAAGGCCTGATTCACACAATCTCCTCTGTTGATGTTGAGATGTGTCTGTTACTTGAACTGTGTGAAGCATTTATTTGGGCTGCAATATTTGAGGCTGGTAACTCTAATGAACTTATCCTCTGCAGCAGACGTAACTCTGTGTCTTGCTTTCCTGTGGCGGTCCTCATGAGAGCCAGTTTCTTCATAGCGCTTGATGGTTTTGCGACTGCACTTGAAGAAACGTTCAAAGTTCTGACCTTCATGTCTTTAAGTAATGATGGACTGTCGTTTCTCTTTGCTTATTTGAGCTGTTCTTGCCATAATATGGACTTGGTCTTTTACCAAATAGAGCTATCTTCTGTATACCACCCCTACCTTGTCACAACACAACTGATAGGCTAAAACGCATTAAGAAGGAAAGAAAATCCACAAATTAACTTTTAACAAGGCACACCTGTTAATTGAAATGCATTCCAGGTTGGAAAGGCATTCCTCATGAAGCTGGTTGAGAGAATGCCAAGAGTGTGCAAAGCTGTCATCAAGGCAAAGGGTCGCTACTTCGAAGAATCTCAAAAATAAAATATATTTTGAGTTTATCACTTTTTTGTTTACTACATGATTCCATATGTGTTATTTAATAGTTTTGATGTCTTCACTATTCTACAATGTAGAAAATAGTAAAAATAAAGAAACCCTTGAATGAGTAGGTGTGTCCAAACTTTTGACTGGTACTGTATTTATATACAAGAATGTGGACACCCCTTCAATTTAGTAGATTTGGCTATTTCAGCCAAACCTGTTGCTGACGGATGTATAAAATCAGCTATGCAATCTCCATAGGAAAACATTTACAGTAGAATGGCCTTACCGAAGAGCTCAGTAAATTTCAACGTGGTACTGTCATAGGATGCCACCTTTCCAACAAGTCAGTTTATCAAATTTCTGCCCTGCTAGAGCTGCCCTGTTCAACTAAGTGTTATTGTGAAGTGGAAACATCTAGGAGCAACAACGACTCGGTAGTTCGGTTACTGACCCAACGCTCTAACCACTAGGCTACCTACCACCCCAATTGACTGGCATGCAGAGCCCATCGAACATCTTTAGGATGAGTTGGAACACCGACTGCATGCCAGGCCTAATCGGCCAACATCAGTGCTCGACCTCATGCTCTTGTGGCTGAATGGAAGCAAATCCCCGCAGAAATGTTCCAACATCTAGTGGAAAGCCGTCCCAGACGAGTGGAGGCTGTTATGGCAGAAAAGGGGGACCAACTCCATATTGATTTTGGAATAAGATGTTAGACGAGAATGTGTCAACATACTTTTGATTCATGTAGTGTATCAGCACTATTTAGTGCATTGTAAGCATATCTAAGCATATGTACGGTGCCTTCAAAAAGGATTCACACCCCTTGCCTTTTTCCATATTTCGTGTTATAAGGTGTGATTTCAAATGGATTTGTAATCTTTTTGTCAATGATTCACACAAATACTCATGTCAAAGTGGAAGATTTTTTTTTTTTTTTGTTAAATTCTAACAATCTTGAATACATGTATTCAGTCAATACATGTTAACACCTTTGGCAGCGATTTAAAGCTGACTCTTTCTGGGTAAGTCCAAGAGCTTTGCACACCTACAGTAGATTGCACATTATTTTATTAATTCTTGCCATAAATTTAAGCCAATTTAAGTAAACTAACTACACCACTCAGGATCTTTCAATGTCATCTTGGTAAGCAACTCCAGTGTATATTTATTTGGCCTTGTGTTTTAGGTTATTAACCTGCTGAAAGGTGAATTTGTCTCCCAGTATCTGTTGGAAAGTTGACTGAACCAGGTTTTTCTCTAGGATTTTGCATGTGCTTAGCTCTATTCTGCTTCTGCTTCCCCCCCCCCCCCAAAAAAAAAATATTTGCAGATGACAACCATACCCAAAACATGATGCAGCCACCACCATGGTTGAAAATATGAACTGTGGCCTCCCAGCTGGTGCAGGGGTCTAAGGCACTGCATCGCAGTGCTAGCTGTGCCACCAGAGACTCTGGGTTCGAGCCCAGGCTCTGTTGCAGACGGCCGCAACCGGGAGACCCATGGGGCGGCGCACAATTGGCCTAGCGTCGTCCAGGTTAGGGAGGGTTTGGCCAGTCTCATTGTGCACTAGTGACTCCTGTGGCAGGCCGGGTGCAGTGCACGCTGACCAGGTCACTAGGTGTATGGTGTTTCCTCTGACACATTGGTGCTTCTGGGTTGGATGTGCGCTGTGTTAAAAAGCAGTGCGGCTTGGTTGGGTTGTGTCTCGACCTTTGCCTCTCCTGAGTCCATACGGGAGTTGTAGCGACAAGACAGTAACTACTAACAATTGGATACCATGAAATTGGGGAGAAAAAGGGGGTGAAAATATGAAGTGTGGTACTCAGTGATGTGTTGGATTTGCCCCAAGCATAGTGCTTTCATATTCAGGACAAAGTTAATTTGCCATTTATTTTGCTGTTTTACTTTAATGCCTATTGCAAACAATGTTTTGGAGAAAAAAATTCTGTACAGGCTTCCTTCTCACTTAGGTTAGTATTGTGGAGTAACTACAATGTTGTTGATCCATCTACAGTTTTCTCCTATCACAGCCATTTAAACAAACTGTTTAAAGTCACAATTGGCCCCATTGGCCTCAAGTTTTCCTTCCTCTCCGGAAACTGAGTTAGGAAGGACGCTTGCATCTTTGTAGTGACTGAGTGTATTAATACACCATCCAAAGTGTAATTAACAAACTTAACCATGCTCAAAGGGATATTCAAGGTTTGCTTTTTATTTGTATTTATTTTATGTACCAATAGGTGACCTTCGCGAGGCATTGGAAAACCTCTCTGGTCTTTGTGGTTGAATCTGTGTTTGAAATTCACTGCTCGACTTTACAGATAATTGTATATGTGTGGGTTACTGTCGTGGAAATTCAGTACTGAGAGAGACTTGGTAATTTCTTCAAACAATCATCTTCATTTAATATCGATAAATTATTGCAATAATAAAACCGTCGACCCAACAGTCTTGACTGTTAGGGTGAGAGCCTCCCCTTTACAGACAATGCACAGTTTATATAGCGGATACCCAGAATGCTTGGTTCCAGCCCGCCCATATAGATTGTGGGGCACCATAAGCCACTTTGGGTTCTTCCGCCTCTGGTGCTTTCTCCCAGATGCCAGGATAATTAGGAATAGGGAGGCCTTTAGCCTGAAAGAACTGAACATCTCTATCTCGGTGACACACACCACATCTTATCTATGGAATGCCAGCTGTAGGTTTTTACCTAGCCATCACTTAATCAGTTGCCAGCCCCAGCTTCAAACAACTCCTCTCAGTTCACTACAGTATTAGTTAAGTAAATATTGCGAAATATCCAACAAATCAGGTAAATATGTAATTTTTCTATCACAGTCCAGAGATGAGGTAGTCATTAAAAAAACATGTTAAACACTTATTGCACACAGGGATTCCGTGCAACTTATTATGTCACTTGTTAAGCACATTTTTACTCCTGAACTTATTTAGGCTTGCCATATAAGGGGTTGAATACTTGGACTCAAGACAGTTCAACTTATCATTTTATTAATCATTTGTAAACATTTCCAAAAACATAATTCCGCTTTGACATTATGGGTTATTGTGTGTAGGCCAGTGACAAAGAAATCTCAATTTGAATCCATTTTAATGGGATGTGAGCACTTTCTGAAGGCACTATGAATTTATCCCACAGGTTCAAAATGCAAAGCAACTTAACAGTGGTCTGAAACACAGGATGGAAGCGGGCATTGATGACTTCAGGCTGCCAGAGGTATGTGCCAAATGTTTCGATTTCAGTGAGAAAGGGACCTAGCAATGGGACATAAGTGGTCATAAGGGGTGTCATGACATTCACATCACTAAGACCTTACAAATGAAGTGCTACCAAAGAGATGAAGTCATTAGTTATGGATGTTTCTTTATTATGGTTGCTTATATGAAGTGAGTGACCCTGTTGACTTGACATGTATTGCCACTTAGCTTCTACACTGAACAAAAATATAGACGCAACATGTAAAGTGTTGGTCCCATGTTTCATGAGCTAAAATAAAAGTTCCCAGAAATTGTTCATACTCCCGAAAAGCTTCTTTCTCCCAAATGGTGTGCACAAGTTTGTTTATATCCCTGTTAGTTAGCATTTCTCCTTTGCCAAGATAATCCATCCACCTGACAGGTGTGGCATATCAAGAAGCTTATTAAACATGATCATTACATAGGTGCACCTTGTGTTGGGGACAAAAGGTGCAGTTGTCACAAAACACAATGCCACAGGTGTCTCAAGTTTTGAGGGAGTGTGCGATTGGCATGCTGACTGCAGAAATGTCCACCAGAGCTGTTGCCAGGTAATTTAATGTTAATTTCTCTACCATAAGTGGCCTCCAACGTTGTTTTATAGAATTTGACAGTAAGTCCAAACAGCCTCAACCGCGGACTTGTGTAACCACACCAGGCCAGGACCGCCACATCCGGCTTCTTCACCTGCGGAAATGTCTGAGACCAGCCACCCGGACAGCTGATGAAACTTGTCGTCCACACCAGGGTCTTGACCTGACTGCAGTTTGGCATCGTAACTGACTTCAGTGGGGAAATGCTCACCTTCGATTGCGGCTGGAACACTGAAGAAGTGTGCTCTTCACGGATGAATCCCAGTTTCAACTGTACCGGGCAGATGGCAGACAGCATATTTGGCGTCATGTGGGCGAGCTGTTTGCTGATGTCAACGTTGAGAACAGTGCCCCATGGTGGGGGTTATGGTAAGGGCAGGCATAAGCTACGGACATTTGCATTTTATCTATGGCCATTTGAATGCACAGAGATACCGTGAAGAGATCCTGAGGCCCATTGTCTTGCCATTTATCCGCCACTATCACCTCATGTTTCAGAATAATGCACGCGAAGATGTCGCAAAGATCTGTAAACAATTCCTGGAAGCTGAAAATGTCCCAGTTCTTCCATGACCTGCATACTCACCAGACATGTCAACTATGACAGCGTGCTCCAGTTCCGCACAGCCATCGAAGAGGAGTGGGACAACATTCCACAGGCCACAATCAACAGTCTGATCAACTTTATGCGGAGATGTCGCGCTGCATGAGGCAATTGGTGGTCACACCCAATACTGACTGGTTTTCTGATCCAAGCCCCTACTTTTTTTTTTAAGGTATCTGAGACCAACAGATATCTGTATTCCCAGTCATGTGAAATTCATAGATTAGGCCCTAATTAATTAATTTAAATGTCCTGATTTCCTTAGAAACTGTAACTCAGTAAAATCTTTGAAATTGTTACATTTATGTTTTTGTTTAGTGTATAATATCAGGTGTTCTTTGTCTGTTCTAGTGCAGCCAAAAAGTTAATGCTCGCTGGACAACAGATGAACAGCTTCTGGCAGTTCAAGGTAAACCTACGTTCTTTGTGGGTTTGTTACGGCTCATGTTCTTGTCCATGGCCCGCCAGTCTGTTTACCTCGTGCAATTTCAGAATATTTGTTGTTTCAACAGGTGTCCGGAAGTACGGGAAAGACTTCCAGGCCATTGCCGACGTTATCGGTAATAAGACGGTAGGGCAGGTAAAGAACTTCTTTGTGAACTACCGCCGCCGGTTTAACCTGGAGGAGGTGCTGCAGGAGTGGGAGGCGGAGCAGGGAACTGGCACCCCCAACGGTGACACTGCCACCTCTGGCGAGGAGGGGAAGAACAGCTCCAACACCCCTTCTGGGAAGAGTACGGACGAAGAGGAGGAGGAGGTGGTGGAGCGTTCCTTTATTCCCCCTAAAACCAAAAAAATTAACCTTCCCATAAACCCCTTCTGTAATTTCGTTATAGTTAGCTATGGGAGTTGGCCTCCCACAAGCCCCCTCTGCATGCAGGTTTTTACTCCAACAAATCTCTTAACACTGCAGTTTCATAAACATTCCTTCATAAAGGTGTCTTAACATTATAATTATTGCAATGTTAGTTGCATCTGGACATTCCAACCCTGGGGGGGGGGCAAAATGCAACAAAAAAAACTACATTTCCAGTACGCATGTGTATAATACACACAATTTATTATTCTACAAATTTACCATTGACTTGATAACTTGAAGAAATATCTGAATGTGGTTGATGTCAACGAATGGTCTTTTACTCCTTGCATGACGTGTAGCTTTAAGTATTATTTAACATATCATAAGCAGTTGTAGATGACCTTGCTATACAGTATTGAAAATAATGTAATACTAATATATTTTAAACGAATACACTACATGACCAAAAGTATGGACAACTACTCGTCGAACATCTCATTCCAAAATCATGGGCATTGATATGGAGTTAGTCCCCCCTTTGCTGCTATAACAGCCTCCACTTTTCTGGGAAGGCTTTCCACTAGATGTTGGAACATTGCTGCGGCGATTTGCTTCCATTCAGTCAAAAGAGCATTAGTGAGGTCGTGCTCTGATGTTTGGCGATTAGGCCTGGCTCACAGTTGGCGTTCCAATTCATCCCAAAGGTGTTCGATGGGGATGAGGTCAGGGCTCTGTGCAGGCCAGTCAAGTTCTTCCACACCGATCTCGACAAACCATTTCTGTATGGACCTCGCTTTGTGCACGGGGACATTGTCATGCTGAAACCGGAAAGGGCCTTCCCCAAATTGTTGCTACAAAGTTGGAAGCACCGAATCTTGTAGAATGTCATTGTATGCTGTAGCATTAAGATTTCCCTTCACTGGAACTAAGAGGCTTAGCCCGAACCATGAAAAACAGCCCCAGACCATTATTCCTCCTCCATGGCTGTGTGCTCGATTTTATACACCCGTCCGCAATGGTGTGGCTGAAATAGCCGAATCAACTCGTTTGAAGGGGTGTCCACATAGTTTTGTATAGATAGTGTATATGCCTTTATGGCTACGTTGTCAATTAGCTAAGTAGGAAACACAATAGAACAGGTGCCAGGCCTATTTTCATAACCTGATATCCGTTATGACTGCTAATGACATTTGTTAAACTGATCTTAAATCTGGTATTCCAACATGTCATTCAATGTCAAGACCAGTCAAGTGGCTATCCCTCCTGGAGAGCTACTGTACTTTTTCCACATTTTGTTACATTACAGCCTTATTCTAAAATCAATTAAATTGTTTTTTTCCCCCCTCAATCTACACACAATACCCCATAATGACAAATCAAAAACAGTTTTAGGAATGTTTGCTAATTTATAAAAAATAAAAAACATCACATTTACATAAGTATTCAGACCCTTTACTCAGTACTTTGTTGAAGCACCTTTGGCAGCAATTACAGCCTCGAGTCTTCTTGGGTATGACGCTACAAGCTTGGCACACCTGTATTTGGGGAGTTTCTCCCATTGTTCTCTGCAGATCCTCTCAAGCTCTGTCAGGTTGGATGGGGAGCGTTGCTGCTCAGCTATTGTCAGGTCTCTACAGAGATGTTCGATCGGGTTCAAGTCTGGGCTCTGGATGGGCCACTCAAGGACATCCAGAGACTTGTCCCGAAGCCACTCCTGCATTGTCTTGGCTGTGTGCTTGGGTCTTTGTCCTGTTGGAAGGTGAAACTTCACCCCAGACTAAGGTCCTGAGCACTCTGGAGCAGGTTTTCATCAAGGATCTCGCTGTATCAAAAATCTTGTTTCTCATGGTCTGAGAGTCCTCTAGGTGCCTTTTTGGCAAACTCCAAGGGGGCTGTCATGTGCCTTTTACTGAGGAGTGGCTTCCGTCTAGCAGCTCTACCATAAAGGCCTGATTTGTGAAGTGCTGCAGAGATGGTTGTCCTTCTGGAAGGTTCTCCCATCTCCACAGAGGAACTCTGAAGCTCTGTCAGAGTGACCATCGGGTTCTTGGTCACCTCCCTGACCAAGGCCCTTCCGCCACGATTGCTCAGCTGGTGGCCAGCTCTAGGAAGAGTCTTGGTGGTTCCAAACATCTTCCATTTAAGAATGATGAGGCCACTGTGTTCTTGGAGACCTTCAATGCTGCAGAAATGTTTGTGTACCCTTCCCCAGATCTGTGCCTAGACACAATCCTGTCTCAGAGCTCTACGGACAATTCTTTAGACCTCATGGCTTGGTTTTTTTTCTCTGACTTGCACTGTCAACTGTAGGACCTTATATAGACAGGTGTGTGTGCATTTTCAAATCATGTCCAATCAGTTGCATTTACCACAGGTGGACTTCAATCAAGTTGAAAAAACATCTCAAGGATGATCAATGGAAACAGGATGCACCTGAGCTCAATCTCGTTTCTCATAGCAAAGGGTCTGAATACTTATGTAAATGAAGTATTTCTGTTTTTAATACATTTGTAAAAAATTCTAGAGACCCGTTTTCGCTTTGTCATTATGCGTAGATAGATGAGGGGGGAAAAAGTATTTAATCCATTTTAGAATAAGGCTGTAACGTAACACTTGAGCTGTGTTCGAATACCCATACTAACATACTGTATACTACATACTTAATGAGTATATACTACATACTATTAGTTTTTTAGTATACTGTAAACGAACAGTATGCTTTCAGTTGAGCGTAGTAGCTCTTCACCTGTCTACCTGAAGTTCATGCTTTTATTATGCAACCTCTTGCTAGCATAACAAATCACTAGTCAGATATTTTACTACTTTGGGTGTATTCTTAAATTGAATCTGGAGTGCCAGAGTGCGCTCGTAAATTCAGAGCGTTGTCAGATTGTCAGTTTTGTAAAATCAGTGTTTCGCTCTCGAAGTGCACACTGGTCGCTCGGGCCGAGGAGTAGGGTTGATTTGAGCGTTCTGACCTTACAATGGCAGTCAAGCACCCAAGCTAACGTTGGCTATCTTGTAAATAAGAATTTGTTCTTAACTGACTTGCCTAGTTAAATGAAGTTTAAAATAAAACAATTGCTTGCTAGCTACTTCCAGACACAAATGAGACCACTCTGACCATTTTACTCAAATCAGATTGTATTTGTCACATGCGCCGAATACAACAGGTTACCGTGAAATGCTTACTTACAAGTCCTTAACCAACAATGCTTTAAGAAATTAAGAAAAAAATACAAATAAATGTTAAGTAAAAAATAGATAAGTAGAAAATAAAAGTAACATAATTTAAACAGAAGCAGTAAAATAACAAGCGAGGCTATAAACAGGGGGTACCAGTACAGAGTCAATGTGCAGGGGCACCGGTTAGTTGAGGTAATATGTACATGTAGGTAGAATTTTTAGGGCCTTCCTCTAACACCGCCTGACATAGAGGTCCTGGATGGCAGGAAACTTGGCCCCAGTGATGTACTGGGCCGTACGCACTACCCTCTGTAGTGCCTTGCAGTCGGAGGCCGAGCAGTTGCCATACCAGGCGGCGATGCGACCAGTCAGGATGCTCTCGATGGTGCAGCTGTAGAACCTTTTGAGGACCTGAGGACCCATGCCAAATCTTTTCCGTCTCATGAGGGGGAATCAGCTTTGTCGTGCCCTCATCACGACTGTCTTGGTGTGCTTGGACCATGATAATTTGTTGGTGATGTGGACACCAAGGAACTTGACGCTCTCTACCTGTTCCACTACAGCCCAGTCGATGAGAATGGGGGCATGCTTGGTCATCCTTTTCCTGTAGTCCACAATCATCTCCTTTGTCTTGATCACGTTGAGGGAGAGGTTGTTGTCCTGGCACCACACGACCAGGTCTCTGACCTCCTCCCTATTGGCTGTCTCATCGTTGTTGGTGATCAGGCCTACCACTGTTGTGTCATCGGCAAACTAGCATGTTATCCAGAGCGTTGGTGACTAGCTGTGCTGCTGGCAACAATTGAATTGCGCTTTTTTGCCGACGTTTACTGACACCGGCCATATTCAACGGGCGCTCGTAAGTTCATTTTTCTGCGCTCTGGTACACTCAGACGAGAGTGCTCTGAAATCGGAGTAGATAGCCAGAGCGAATTTACGAAAGCACCCGACTGTCCAGCTAAGCATGACGGGAATAATCAAGTCAATATACGTTGGGTAGTTATAGTTAGATAGCCTATAGTTAATATACTGGCAAGTTTAATGTATGAGTAGCCAACTAACGTTAGGTAGCTACCCAACAACATACCCGTCGTACATACTGTTGTATGTAAGCTATGTGGTTCGTAAGGACAGCGTAGCTAACAAATTGTCAGCCAATATAAAGGGTAAGGTAACTTATTTGAAAAGTCATTACTTTATTACATTGCTCAACATTTTCTTATCATTTGTCATAATTAGTTAAAGCAGTGAATTTGTATCCGCTCTCGTTGTACTTCGACTGCATATTTTCTGCCATTTCCTTCAAATCTGGAAATGATGTGAAGCCACGCCCATTTCCCGAAGAATTGCATTATGGGCCCTAAAGTGTGGAAATAGTGTCCTCTTCATATTTTGGCGAATTTAGTATGACTTCCGGCAACTTTTGGCATACTAACTATACCCATACTATGACCAATAAGCATACTATATACTCAATTCACGTGACAAATAGTGCGGTTAGTATAAGTATTCGAACACAGCTAATGTGTAAAAAGTCAAGGGGTCTGAATACTTTCCGAATGCACTGTATGCTGTAATGTATTGCCCATCTGTGTTTTGGTCTGAAATCCCAACTCACACCTCTCTCTTCCAGGGCCAGGTGACCCTCTCGTCAGGCCCTTCTCCCGCTGCCACTTCCTCTACAACTTTCCAGACCCTGGTGACGTCGTCGGCAACCTCGCTCAACCAGCCGCCCCCGCTCCTACGGCCCTCCCTGCCGGCCACCCCGGCCCTCCACAGGCAGCCGCCCCCTCTCCAGCAGCAGGCCCGCTTCCTACAGCCCCGGCCCGCGCTCAACCAGCCCCCCCCACTCATCCGGCCCTCCAACCCGCCGCCCCCGCGCCTCAATCCCCGGCCGCTTGCCCCGACCTCAGCCCCCACCTCCACAGGGTGCCCAGGCTCCAGCCAGCCGCCCCCCACCCTGGTGGGCATCCCATCGGAGACGCCGTCCTCCTCGCTGCACTAAGTGTGTGCAATGGCGAAGGAAGAAAACGGAAAAGTCGGTGGTCGTTTTTTTTTTACTTGGTCGTTTGTTTCCTTGTATTTTTCTTGACAATGATCTGTTGTGTTCCTGAAAGTCGTCAATCGTTGGTTGTTTATGAGGAGATGATGTATATTAATGAGAAACGTAAAGCCGTTGTGAAGTTTTTAAAGTTTATGTATATTAGGTTAGGTCTTAGTTTTATTTATTTGAAATCACACCGTTTTTTTTTATTCACTCATCTTTGGATGGACTTGCTTAGATGTTATGTATTGGTGATGTTAAAGATTTACTAGAAGCATTGGTCCTGTTTGAAAGTGTTCTTGGCTTCTGGTTAATGTATATTTTACAAATGGCAAAATTTGCAAGTGGTATATAAACAAGGTATATTGAAGACACTATAATGGACAATACACCACTACTAGTGAACAGGTGGCATTGCCATATTTCAGTTCAATTGTTTGATTTGCTGTAATGCATATTTGTTCTTTGAGCGTATATAGACTTATCTTTTATATAAGCATTATTTATTTTTCTACTCGGTGCTATGGACTCTAGACTGATTTTTGCCTATGTCCAGTATAATAATAACCATTGTGTAAGTGCTCTTACGCTTCTAGGCCAACTGTATTTACGTGATTGAATTGATCTAAACTGGAAGAAACTGATTGAAAAAAAATTATGAACCCGGTTAATAAAATTAACTTGTTTAATGTAATATTAAGCTACGAGGATGTCAATGTCAGTGAATCGATTGTTGTAGTCAGTGAGCCACATTTTCAGGAATTTGATATGTTTCAATGATTTTCATTCAAGATATATTGAAGAACAAGATGTTTGACTTCTGTACAGTTGTGTGTAATAATTTGTGTGCTTAATTTTAAACTGTCAAGATCATACCTAAAACTACGCTTTTTGATTTTGTTTTAACGGTCGCCCATCAGTAATTCCCAGTGTAAGATGAGGCATAGTTTCTAACATATCCATTCAAATAATTGTAACATTTTGTTTTAGTCTGTCCAATTATGATCATTCGTTTTTTTACCAAGTTTTGGAATTAATTAGTGCCACTTCATGTTCAGGGGTTGAAAGATTCTGTAAAATTTCAGAATATTTATACAGTGAAGTTGGAAGTTTACATACACCTTAGCCAAATACATTTAAACTCAGATTTTCACAATTCCCGACATTTAATCCTAGTAAAAAGTCTCTGTCTTAGGTCAGTTAGGATCACCACTTTATTTTAAGAATGTGAAATGTCAGAATAATAGTAGAGAGAATGATTTATTTCAGCTTTTATTTCTTTCACCACATTTCCAGTTGGTCAGCAGGTTAATTAGTATTTGGTAGCATTGCCTTTAAATTGTTTAACTTGGGTCAAACGTGTCGGGTAGCCATCCACAAGCTTCCCAAAATTAGTTTGGTGAATTTTGGCCCATTCCTCCTGACAAAGCTGGTGTAACTGAGTCAGGTTTATAGGCCTCCTTGCTCGCACACACTTTTTCAGTTCTGCCCACAAATTTTCTATAGGACTGAGGTCAGGGCTTTGTGATGACCACTCCAATACCTTGACTTTGTTGTCCTTAACTTCTTATGGCTGCAGGGGCAGTATTGAATAGCTTGGATGAAAGGTGCCCAGAGTAAACGACCTGCTCCTCAGTCCCAGTTACTAATATATGCATATTATTATTAGTATTGGATAGAAAACACTCTGAAGTTTCTAAAACTGTTTGAATTATGTCTGTGAGTATACCAGAACTCATATGGCAGGCAAAAACATGAGAAAAAATCCAAACAGGAAGTGAGAATTCTGAGAGTGGTCGATGTTAAAGTCATCGCCTATTCAATTCCCTGTAATATATGGATCTGTTTGCACTTCCTACGCCTTCCACTAGATGTCAACAGTCAGTAGAACGTGGAATGAAGCTTATGCTGTGTTGWGGGACCGGATYSYAGGTMTTTGAGTCAGTGGTCTGGCAGAGTMCCAGTTCTTGGTCACGCACTTTCCTCATGATATCGRCATGCGTTCCATTACTTATAGAGACTGAAAAYAATGCTKRGGTWGGAACGTTATTGGATATATATGATAACAACATCCTGAAGATTGATTCTCTACTAAGTTTGACCAGTTTATTCGACTTGTAATATAACTTTTTTAAGTTTTCGTCCGACGTTTGCCTGKATCTGCYCGAGCGTTTGGACARGTGTACTACACATGCTAGCAAAATTAGCTAATTGGACATAWGTAATGGACATTATCGAACAAAACAACGATTTATTGTGGAACTAGGATTCCTGGCACTGCATTCTGATGAAGATAATCAAAGGTAAGGGGATATTTATGATGTCATTTCGTATTTCTGTTGACTCCAACATGGCGGCTAATTTGGCTATTGTTCTGAGCGCCGTCTCAGATTATTGCATGGTTTGTTTTTTCCGTAAAGTTTTTTTGAAATCTCACAGCGGTTGCATTAAGGAGAGGTATATCTATAATTCCATGTGTATAACTTGTATTATCATCTACATTTATGATGAGTATTTCTGTTGAAACGATGTGGCTATGCAAAATCACTTGATGTTTTTGGAACTAGTGAATGTAACGCGCCAATGTAAACTCAGATTTTTTTTATAGAAATATGAACTTTATCAAACAAAACATGCATGTATTGTGTAACATGAAGTCCTATGTGTGTCATCTGATGAAGATAATCAAAGGTTAGTGATTAATTTTATCTCTATTTCTGCTTTTTGTGAAAGCTATCTTTCGCTGGAAAAATGGCTGTGCTTATTGTGGTTTGGTGGTGACCTAACATAATCGTTTGTAGTGCTTTCGCTGAAAAGCATATTTGAAATCGGACACTTTGGTGGGATTAACAACAAGATTACCTTTAAAATTATATAAGACATATGTATGTCTGAGGAATTTTAATTATGAGATTTCTGTTGTTTGAATTTGGCGCCCTGCACTTTCATCGGCTGTTGTCATATCATCCCGGTAACGGGATTGCAGCCATACGAAGTTAATCCATTTTGCCACAACTTTGGAAGTATGCTTGGGGTCATTGTCCATTCGGAAGACCCATTTGCGACCAAGCTTTAACTTCCTGACTGCTTCAATATATCCACATAATTTTCCTTTCCCATGATGCCATCTATTTTGTGAAGTGCACCATCCCTCCTACAGCAAAGCACCCCCACAACATGATGCTGCCACCCCCGTGCTTCACGGTTGGGATGGTATTCTTCGGCTTGCAAGCCTCCCCCTTTTTCCTCCAAACATAACGATGGTCATTATGACCAAACAGTTCTATTTTTGTTTCATCAGACCAGAGGACATTTCTCCAAAAAGTACGATTTTTGTTCCCATGTGCAGTTGCAAACCGTAGTCTGGCTTTTTTATGGCGGTTTTGGAGCAGTGGCTTCTTCCTTGCTGAGCAGCCTTGCAGGTTATGTCGATATAGGACTCGTTTTACTGTGGATATACTTTTGTACCTGTTTCCTCCAGCATCTTCACAAGGTCCTTTGCTGTTGTTCTGGGATTAATTTGCGCTTTTCGCACCAAACTACGTTCATCTCTAGGAGACAGAACGTGTCTCCATCCTGAGCGGTATGACGGCTGCGTGGTCCCATGGTGGTTATACTTGCGTACTATTGTTTGTACAGATGAATGTGGTACCTTCAGGCATTTGGAAATTTCTCCCAAGGATGAACCAGACTTGTGGATGTCTACAATTTCTGAGGTCTTGGCTGATTTCTTTAGATTTTTCCATGATGTCAAGCAAAAAGGCTCTGAGTTTGAAGGTAGGCCTTGAAATACATCCACAGGTACATTTCCAATTGATTCAAATGATTTCAATTAGCCTATCAGAAGCTTCTAAAGCCATGACATCATTTTCTGGAATTTTCCAAGCTGTTTAAAGGCACAGTCAATTTAGTGTATGTAAACTTCTGACCCACTGAAATTGTGATACAGTGAAATAATCTGTGAACAGTTGTTGGAAAAATTACTTGTGTCATGTATAAAGTAGATGTCCTTACCGACTTGCCAAAAGTATAGTTTGTAAACAAGAAATTTGTGGAGTGGTTGAAAAACAAGTTTTAATGACTCCAACCTAAGTGTATGTAAACTTCCGACTTCAACTGTACGTTCTCCAGAAATCCTGGTTGGATGATTTCCGGAACTTTGGGAACGTTTCTCAAATTTTGCCTAATCACTGCTAAGAAATGGAGGAAGAAATAGGCCAATTCACTACTGTACATGGTGAAATGCAAACCTAAATTACCTTTAAACCACTAATATACACTGACTCAATCTTTTCCTGTGGAAATAATGTGGCCAGAAATAAGTATAATCATGAACATTGAGGACTTGCATTTTGCCTTAAAAATACAATGACATTCGCATGTTACGTTTGCTAGGCTATTGGCTTGCCATTATTTCAGGCTCTCGTTGCACTTGCATTTCATTCAAGTGTCTTTCAAACATTTTTAATTTCCATGTCCCTTCTCGCACATTTGTTTGGTTCGTCTTTGTCCTACTATATTGTCGATTTAAATTATTATGTTTCCCAGCCTGCTTAAATTGAAATGAATATTGCTCCAAAAATGTAGCATACTAGTGCAATCCCAAATATACAACTATAAATGTAGCACATAAATAAAAAAATTGAATTTTTGCATAGTTTCCATTTAATTGATTTGTCTACTTCAGCCTAAATAATTTTATCAGCATTCAGCATTGTTTCTGCTTGTTGATATGCCTAATTGACCATAATTTAATGGTTTTCCCATAATCATCAAGCCTCAATGTAACTGCTGTGAAATAATTCTAAACAAATGCAATGAAGTAGTAAAGAGCTAA
Organism: Salvelinus sp. IW2-2015; assembly: GCF_002910315.2. Lineage (NCBI taxonomy): Eukaryota > Metazoa > Chordata > Actinopteri > Salmoniformes > Salmonidae > Salvelinus > Salvelinus sp. IW2-2015. Next base: position 9,470,785 of record NC_036838.1, on the reverse strand, counting down.
ATAGCATAGGTATATGTAAATAATACCGCCACACTAGGCACAAACGTCAGTTCGTCTAGTTTTGATTTACATTTGGTTTATTAGTCAAAATGTGAATGCAACTTTAAATCAAATGTTACCATGCCATTGGATTTAGGTTAAAGGTTGGGTGAAAAAAAATGCCCTTACGTTGACTTTTTGCAAATCCAATCAGTTTCACGTTGATTCATCATGGCATAGATTTATATTGGTTTAAATTACGTGGAAACAACGTTGATTCAACCAGTTTTGCCAATGATTCGATTTCGCCATGCATGTAAAAACATCAGCTGTGCTTCTTGGTGGTCTTGATTTATTAGGCCTAGGGCCTACATGATTCTATTATAGATTTGTTGTATTAAAAAGCAGTATCAATGTGCTCAACATTTCTAAATGTATGCAATGGTATTTTCGACCACATCACATTGCCATATGCTAAAACCTTTAATATAGCAGTATTATAAGCACCACTCTGACGTTTGGGTTTGATAGACCTACTAGCTCCGTGAATTGTAGTTTATAGTTAAGTTATTTTCAAATACATTGTGATAATTTAAGAAACTTCTCAAATTGTTTTAACTCTCAATTTTTAGCAAATACCATTTTAAACCTATGGATGCATAAAAATGGGACAATTTCTTCAGCATCCTGTCCCCGAAACGCTTCAGGGAGGCTATGCAAGGTGCAAACCATACATTTTATTTTACCGCGTTTTAGGATACGATCATTTTTCAAGGGTGTGAACTATGAACACAACATTAGTGCCATTACATTCACTTCCTGACTCATTTTCCGCTCATATAAATTTGGCGGGACGCCGAATTGTGACGTATAGCCTGGGCTACATGCTCCGTACTGTGCAGAAGTTTTTGCCATATGAATGTGGATGTAAATTACAAAAGTAAATTAAGAATATTGTCGCACATTCCGTTTTTAAAGACACGGTAAGAACGCACTGTATGCCTGCTCAGATCTTCAATGCAACAGTTGTTTATTTAGGCTCTGAAAACGAAAGCAAACAACTAATTTCAGTGTGCCTTTTTGATTTAACAATATAAATACAGAACTCCCTTGGATTTTGTCTTCACATTTTTTTTTTTATAATCATGATGTTTTCATCTATTGGAATCATAGTGAATTGCGCTGTTCTTCAGCAGTGGGGATTCCCCGACATTGTAGTGATGCAAAGAGTGCATAATTCCGTCGCGTCTTTTTGTCTTTCTCAATATAACGTCAATTAATAGCCTACTCGTACTGTTAATGTAATACAACATAATCCATGTTTATCTTAATTGTCCATTGTCTCATTAAGGATTTGTCACGCACCCTTAGCATGGGCTGCGAGGGGGTAGAATCGCTGGTTTCACCAGCACTAAGGCACTAGGCTAGGGGAATTTCTGAAAGGAAGATTCTGATGAGACAATGCACCGACCACCCACGGTCCTTCTTGGGTGCTTATTGAGAATCATAGGAATATTTGCTTGATTTAATATTAAACATGTTAGATACCTGCACCAGAGTTGGCTAGATGGAAATGAATGGCTTTCTGAACATCCCGACAAGCATGGCTGTAGCCAGGGTCTGAGTTTTAGTGAGGTCTAGAAACCTCTCTCCCCCTTCCCATTTCAATAAATGTTAAGACAGGTTAAGCTCATTTACTGCATTTCTATACTATTTAAAAACACAAAAATGCTATTTGGAGAACCCCAAAAAGAATACAAAACACCCCAGCCGCCATTATCACATTGTTTGCTGTAGCTTCATTCACATCAGTCGATCTACAAACATAGCCACTACACCTTAACTCACATCAACTCAGCATCGGAAATTCAAAACTATACATTTATATGTACAGAGGGATCTGTTGGCAGAAAATGTATTTTATTAACAAAAGGTCAACAAATAAGTTTGCTTTACAGATTTGCTGTAGTTTTACAGCCAATTTCCTGCAAGTCTACACATTTTGGCATGACTTATGCCATGCTTATATGATGCGTTAGAGTGAGTACCAGAATTAATGAGCGCCCCTTGTAGGTCAGAACCCCTGGGCACATGCTTTGCGTTCCGGGTCGGTAATTCAGCCATGAAAGTTCAGCTGGCTAGACTAACAACTAATTTACCAATCTATGTTTAACTGTCATGTTCTAATTGAGTGACTGTCAGTCAGTGACAATGTATTTATTTGTATTCAAAAGAATGACAGCGGTCCAGACCTCTGTGTACTCAAATGTAGCCACGGCTACAAGTCCATGTGAATAAACTCCATAAAAAGATAGGTTTGTTTTAAAATGTGGGGATTTTACTTATAACCCCCTCCCCCTATTTACTAAACACTTTCATGCACAAATGTTTGGCCTACATCTCATTATGGAGTGCTTTGAATGGGATTTTCTGAATGTCAGTCATGCAGGTATGTAGTCAATTGCAGGACTCCTGGAATAGGACCTTTTAATGTTAACAGACTCTTTGTAGATGTACATTTGCACAGGTCTACAAACTGTCCAACATCTACCACACACCTGTCAGTCTACAGGTTGCCATGGCAACAACGGAGAGTGACCCGAGTGGATCCGGAGGAATCTCCAGGCAGAATTCGGGAGTGGGGGGACAATGGGAATCGGACTTGACTGCGGTGCAGCACAGTTTGAAGTTTGTGAAGAACCTGGAAGAGCACTATGTTTGTCCCACCTGTAAAGGAGTAGTTCTCAACCCACACCAAACCGGCTGCGGACACATCTTCTGCTACCGCTGCATCCAAGGGCTCCTGTAAGAACAGTTGTGATAACAAAACAGCCATTTACTGCGTGTTATGTTTTCATTAATACGGGGGTGTTTGTTTGGGGGGGGGGGGGGTATGACTTTGGGTCAATTCCACTTCAATTCCAGTCAATCTAGGAGTTGAAACGAAATTCTATTTGTTATTTGAAAATGGTCCTTTCTCCTCTGAAGATTGTATTACTGTTTTTTAAGTTAATTTCCCAGAGCTGACTGAAATCGAACTGGAATCAGCCCTATGACAAATGACCAGCCCTCAATTGTGCAAATCTAACTGGTCTGATGTCAGACCAGCACAACTTAAAGTAGAATTTCAGGATTTTATCATTTGAAGTGGTCTCGTGTGGCTCAGTTGGTAGAGCATAGCACTTCCAATGCGAGGGCTGTGGATTCAATTCCCATGGGGAACCAGTATGAAAATGTATGCAGTCGCTCTGGATAACAGTGTCTGCTAAATTACTTAAATGTAAGGTAGGTGGTTCCTCGCCCTGAAATTAGTCCATGGTCCAGGATAAATGAATCCATGGTTTGGTTCTTCTTTAAACAGCTACTGCAAACTTCAGCTAACTTTAGCCACCATGAGATTGGAAATGGAAACTGAGCGTTTTTTTTTTTTTGTTGCCACATCACCATCAACATCAAACCAAATATGGAGTTGATTTGTAGTTGATTCAGCCTTTAAATATCTATATATTTTAAATGCTCAAGTTAGCTGAAGTTTGCAGTGGCAGTTTGATCTGCACTCGGGGCAGGGGTATAGAAGAAGCCCATGCAGTCCATGTCCAGGCAGTCGCACATGTCCTTGCCCAGGCAAGCATCCAGCTTTTGTACACTTTGGTCTTCGCCCCCATGGTTGATTTGATTAGGATCTATTTTAGCCCACCATGGGCTAGTCTTCCAAGAGTCCTTAAAGCTACAATATGTAACTTTATGCGCAATCTGACCAAATTCACATAGAAATGTGAGATATAGATCTGTCATCCTCATTGAAAGAAAGTCTAAGTAGCGGTAGATCTGTTATAAGTTTTGTTTCTGCACCTTTTACTTTCGGTTTTGTAGACCAGCAAACAGCTGAATATACAATATTGTTGGTTATTAAAAAGATAATTCACCGAGTTTTACATGGTACAATGATTCTCTACGCTATACATTGCTTATTTTGTCAAACTGAAATTAGGCGAACTATTAGAGAAATTAGGTGAACTATTAGAACCAGGAAATGTAAAACATACAGAAATTTGGAAAAACTACAAAAGCAAAGTTAAAAACAAACAGATCCACATTCCTATTACGAGTTACACCTGCCAAGAGGCATGTGTACATATTATCATTTAAATACAACTTTACATATTACAATAATCTCTTACCCATTCTAATTGTTCAAGAGGCTTTGTGAGTTAATGAAGTTGTACAATTCTGAATGTACTCTTTTAGCCCATTGAGCTAAAGGGCTGTTAGTTGATACTGTAGGTAGCATATGTCAGCAGTCAAATTGAAATGTGATGCTCTCTTTTGTGCAGGGAAAACTCCCCAGCCACCACCTCGGCCTGTCCTTTGGACAGAGGTTTGATCAAATCTGATGAGGTGAGATTAAGAAACCGTCGGGTTCATTTGGGAAGTAAAAAGCGAAATATACGAAGAAATACTTTAGGCGTACTTTATTCAGAATTACTTTTGCAGAGTACATTTTTCCTGCTAACACAACTGATGTCTACAATGTATTTTCATTGGTACACAAAAATATTTTGGGGGTTTTACTTATCATGAAACTTTAAGACACCAAACCTACTTCATGTGTAAGACAAGAACGACTGTATTGAAATTCCGACAGAAATCAAACATGAATCATGAGCTTCTTGAAATGTAAAACAATGATACACAATAGTTGCCGTTTCCTGCAGGTTTTCCAAGACAATTGCTGCAAAAGGGAGATATCAAATTTAGAAGTCTACTGCACAAACTCCCCCAACTGCTCCCACAGAATGACATTATGTCGGTTGCAGGTAAATCCCACAAGACACCACAAGTATCCAATGTTACCCATTGCTGTAGTAAATACAAGAGAAACGACAGCTAAAACAGGACTGCAAAGTAATTCATTAACAAATGCTCAGACAGCAACGTGATCAAACATTTGATACATGACAGGCTCTCTCCCCTTCCCTCTCTTTCTCAGGAGCATCTACAGGCATGTCCGTTTGAGTCGTTGCAGTGTTCCAATGTAGGCTGCAGTGAGATCTTGCAACGCAAGGATTTGCAGGAGCACCTCAGAATCAGCTGCTCCTATCGTATGGAGCGCTGTCACTACTGCAAGCATCCTTACACATGCTGCCAACTCGAGGTGAATGCCAGAGAAATTGACTGTTTTATAACATAGTCTGTTTAAATTTGATCTTAAATTTGTTTACTCTTGCAAAGGTCAGGGTTTAAGTTTTATGATATGAGGACTTTCGATTTGCCATTGTGCCCGGCGGTTTATTTGGGATCTTCTAAAATGGTTGAACTGTCCTCAGGCTCAACATAGTATTTTTACTCTGTTACCAAAAACACAACTAGCCTACTGATTTTGCTGCACCCCCTATGTCTAGGGGTTTTAGGCCTAGTTAGGTGGTGTGTAACCTGATTTAAGATGTGCATATACAGTATGTGAGAAATCACTGTATTCACCTAGGTGTTGAATGCATGTACCCAGGACACTGCTACATTAACTTAGGTCTAACGCCAGCTCCGGATTGACCTCTTGGTCAGCCAGTCCAAGCAATTATTATTTGTTCAGATGGTGACAAAATAAATATGTACAAAAACCAAACCACAAACAAACAAAATGGTGGCCGAGGGGCTTCTGGCCTCCTCTCTTTCTCTCTGAGTGACAATCACTTTAATTGGCTGCACCTGATGTGCTTATCAAGGCTTAGCTCACCATCTAGACCCGGTTGCTGCCACCTGGGAATGGAGTGTGGAAGTGTATCCTGGAAATGTGTTTCCTAACTCTGTGCTAACTCTATGCTACACCCCATATCACAAGTCATATTAAGGAAGTGGATTGTCCTTCAACTGTGTTCCCCCTCTAACCCTTGTACTACATTTAGCCAAAGATAATTTTTTACATAGTCTGGGTATTACATACAGTAATTCTCCCAACAGGTGGCGCAATTGACTTGAATAGATGTTTGAATTCCTCGCCCTTACTGCAGGTTCTTAACAGTTCACACAACTACAATAAGTGCCTTTGACAACACTTGAATGAAGCTCTTTTCAGTCTATTATGATATGATACTGTAAGTCTTAAAGAAGGACAATCCTCCTTAATAATCACTTATTATTTCTGTTCGGACACCACCAGGAACATGAGAGGTATACATGCCCAGAGGTTGAAATCAAGTGTCCCAACAAATGCTCGCAGATGATTAAAAGATGCATGGTAAATATTCAGATATTACCAAAATATTAGTTTTATTTGCTAAATGTATTGTTTGAAGATACTGATTTATTGTTTGAAGAAAGATGTTCTATATTCCTTGACATTTTGCAACAACCACATACACTGATTGTACAAAACATTAAAAACACCTGCTCTTTCCATGACAGACTGACCAGGTGAATCCAGGTGAAAGCTATGATCCTTTATTGATATCACTTGTTAAATCCACTTCAATCAGTGTAGATGAAAGCGAGGAGACAGGTTAAAGAAGGATTTTTAAGACATGGATTGTGTATGTGTGCCATTCAGATGGTGAATGGGCAAGACAAAATATTTAAGTGCCTTTGAACGGGGTATGGTAGTAGGTGCCATGCACACCGGTTTGAGTGTGTCAAGAACTGCACTGCTGCTGGGTTTTTCACGCTCAACAGTTTGTGTGTATCAAGAATGGTCCACCACCCAAAGGACATCCAGCCAACCTGACACAACTGTGGGAAGCATTGGAGTCAGCATAGGCCAGCATCCCTGTGGAACACGTTCAACACCATGTGGAGCCCCGACGAATTGAGTGCAAAAGTTGCACCCCGCAAATCAACATTAGAATGTTTTGTACACTCAGTGTATAATACACTGCACAGGAGTTTGTAAAACTGTATGAGTGTGTAGAACTAATTTGGTTCCTGTTTCTACCTCTCACCCAATCTCCCTTCTCTCATGTATCCTTCTCTGTCTGACTTCTCTTCTCCCCTCTCTCCTTTTCACCTTTTTATACTCTCCCCTCACTTTCCCTCTCTGACAAACACCTCTTTGCTTGTAATGTACTCTCTCTCTATCACACAGCTTGAAGACCATGCTGACCAGTGTCCTGAGGTGCAGACGGACTGTGTTTATAAGAAATATGGCTGCTCTGTCCGGGTTGGTGGACATATTCTCCCATTCTCTGTGCTTTGGAATCCAATTCTACACCCAAGGAAATCTAGTGTTAGTCAGACAATCTCAAAGTCCTTATGCGACCCTCTTGGATGGGTAGTGGCTGACACAGATGCCATGTGGTGATAAAACAATGGCTTTGTAACAATTTACTACAATAAGAACTGTCTATACGGTCTCAAGAATGTCTGTATGAACAAAAATATAAACGCAACATCAACAATTTGAATGATTTTACTGAGTTACAGTTCGTATAAGGAAATCAATCAATTGAAATAAATGAATTAGGCCCTAATCTAAGGATTTCACATGGGTGGGCATGGGAGGTCATAGGCCCACACACTTGGGAGCCAGGCCCAGCCAATCAGAATGTTTATCCCCACAAAATGGCTTTATTACAGACAGAAATATTCCTCAGTTCCATCAGCTGTCCGGGTGGCTGGTCTCAGACAATCCCGCATGTAAAGAAGCTGGATGTGGAGGTCCTGTGCTGGCGTGGTTACACATGGTCTGAGGTTGTGAGGCCGATTGGACATACTGCCAAATTCTCTAAAACAATGTTGGAGGTGGCTTATGGTTGAGAAATTAACATTAAATTCTCTGGCAATAGTTCTGTTGGACATTCCTGCAGTCAGCATGCCAATTGCACGCTCCCTCAAAACTTGAGACATCTGTGGCATTGTGTTGTGACAAAACTGCACATTTTAGAGTGGCATTTTTATTGTCCCCAGCACAAGGTGCACCTGTGTAATGATCATGCTGTTTAATCAACTTCTTGATATGCCACACCTGAATGGAGATGGATAGATTATTTTGGCAAAGGAGAAATGCTCACTAACAGGGATGTAAATACATTTTTACACAACATTTGAGAGAAATAAGCTTTTTGTGCAGATGGAACATTTCTGGGATCTTTTATTTCAGCTCATGAAACATGAGACCAACACTTTACATGTTGCGTTTATATTTTTGTTCAGTAATAGTAATGGGTGTTTATATGAACTAGTCCTATACATTACAACCAAAAGACACAGATATTAATTTGTCTTGGTTCAACAACAGCCTTACCCATCGGGTAATGTCAAAACAGTATGTATAATGAGTGTTATAATTTGTATGTCATTGTTTGGCATGTCATTCTTAAACATGTCTAGACATGATATGCAGTTCTATTGCCATACAACTAATTGTTATTTCTCTCTGTGTGGACAGGAGAGGAGAGCCCAAGTTCAAGTTCACGAGGAAACCGCTCTCAATCACCACATCCTCCTGGTTCTGGGGAGCAACACCAAGCTGGAGACACAGGTAGGACCAATCACTACCCAGAACTTTTCTGTTTATGGACCAGGGTGCATTCAGAATGAAGAAAGCTTCGCAAATGTTTAGTTGGTGCTGTTTTGAACGAGCAAGTTAATAACAGTCATCAGAAGGACAATGCATGGTCACAAAACATTCAAAAGGGCCAAATCCTAACTTGAGGTTTGCAAACGGAACACACACTTATGTCCTTCCCTTTGGAGACTTGCGCCAAACATGAGTTTCCTGCACACATCTCAAGTTAGGATTCAGCCCTTATAGTGCCTAGATCAGTGTGCCAAAGGGCAAGTTGTACCTAGAGCCAGTGCGGTGGCAACGGTTGAACTTTGACCATTCCTCTGATCTGCCAGATGGAAATCCTCCAGCAGGAGGTGCTGCTGAGGCACAAGGAGCTCCAGGAGAGGAGCCACCAGGTCAGCGGTCTGGAGGAGGTGGTCCGCCCGCTGGCCCAGCAGGTCAGCCGATGTGACAGCACCCTGTCTGCAGTACAGGTAAGAAGCAGTACTATAGCATGTAACCAATACAACACCCAGAGGTCTGGCTGGTCTAGCGGTAATGCTGCAGAATCCAGCATGTCTCCAGTGTAGGTTTGAATCTGGCCTACTGCCCTTTGACACAACCTCTCTCCATCTTTCCCCATCTTCTCTCTGTTCAATAAAATCTAAAAAGACTTAAAAAATATTTATGGAACACTGCAAGTAAGAAACACTGCTGTTAATGTATATGAAACCAAAGCAGAAATAATTAATTCACACAACATTGCACTTAATAGAATCCATTGGTCATAGGAATCAAAACGTTAAGATTCTCATAAGAGGAGAGACTACCTTGATTGTGTTTATTAAGGCATGCAACAGAAAACATTTTAAAACATTAAACATTCTGTTTGGTGCCTAATGATTATGAACGCTACCCTGGTAAATAGTAGTACTGCAAATAAAGTGTTATGGTTTTCTGGACGTCCCTGTACAGAGGTCTCTGGAGGACCAGAGGGACCACATCTCCAGCGTCCAGCTCCAGCTTGAGGAGCTGTCCAGTGTGTTTGGCCCTGGTGTGGCCCGGGAGGAACTGGGCCAAATCAGAGCGTCCCTGGATGCCCTCAGACAGCAGGTGTCCGTCACAGAGGGGCTCAAAGACCACCTGGGTGAGTGGAGGGGGTCCTAAATGGTCTGAGTGAACTAAAGGTGGATTGGAGATCATTATAATGGTTTCCACCGACAGTAAGCCCATGACGTGTGAAAAGTGGGTCTTGGGAAATGTAACTGCCACTGGGTTATTTGAATTATGGTAAAACTGCCTCTGTCTTTGGCAGCATATTCCACAGAATTCAAGTAACTCAGTAGTTACCAATCCCGGGTTACTGGAAAGATGCTAGACTTTTAGGGCAATAAGCTAAAGTCTCCCAAGGCTTGTAACAGATTATGGAAAGACTCAAGACTGTGTTAGGCCAATGATCTTAAGTCTCTAAGGCTTGCAAGCGATTATGAGCAAATAATTAACATTGTACTGACATTTACAATCACCAGTAGATTAATTAAAGTATAAAAAATTCCATCGCCCATCTTTCCCCCCAGGGGAGTTGAAGGAGACCTACATGCGCCACTCACGCCTCCTCAGCATCCACACGGCGCAGCTGGAGTGCAACGAGGAGCACTTCAGAGAGCTCGAGTCCACCTCATACGACGGCAAGCTCATCTGGAAGCTCCGCGACTACCGCAAGAGGAAGGAGGCCGGGGCACGAGGCCAGGGACCGTGCCTGAGCAGCGCGCCCTTCCACACGGGCCGCAGCGGCTACAAAATGGCCGCCAGGGCCTACCTGAACGGCGACGGGGCAGGCCGGGACACCCACCTGTCTCTTTACGTGGTCCTCATGAGGGGCGACTTCGACCCCCTCCTGCCCTGGCCCTTCAGACAGCCGGTGTCATTGTCAGTGCTGGATCAGAGCGGCACCAACAACCACCTAACTATGAGTTTCAAACCCGACCCGGAAAACACTAGCTTCCACCGGCCCGGCTCGGCCGCTGCAACCGCCAGCGCCCCCACCAACGTGGCCTCTGGTTTCCAGTGCTTTGCCTCGCATGCCCAGCTGGAGACGCCCAAGAACGCCATCTACGTGAGAGACGATACGCTCTTTGTTAAGGTCAAGGTGGACACGAGCGGTTTGGAGGACTTGTAGAGGGGCCTTAAAGAACTGGTTTGAGATCATTTCAAAAACAGCTAATGTTACAAAGCTCAGTGCAGGCCAATGCCTCAGCTGTACTCCACATTTAGCAAAGTAAGCTTGCAGAAATGGTGTCAGCAAGTCCATGCATTTTTCTCCCAGATACTTAAATGATAAAGCAATACAGAAATTGCAGTGAAGTATTTACATTTTGTATTTCTTTAGCCTTGTCTGGAGACTGCTTGTATGTGCTCACTGAGGATTCAACTGTTAATGCTGCCCACAGATATTATATTGAATCATATTTTTGGATTAAAGTCCTACAATCAGAGAGCACGCAATCTATTAATCGTTAATTAATGACAACTCAGGGATTTTAATGGACAGCTGTTAAAAAGTTATTAATGTAATTAACATACACTTTATAATACCTTTACTGAATAAGCCAATATACAGTACATGTTGAACGTTTATTTAAATTCTTAGAAATGTAGAAATGTGAAAAGTAAAAAAATATATGCTTATTCCTGAAAGTTATTATAAAGTGTTACCATTGATGAATAAATTGTTACAAGCGTTTTTCCTTACATTTTGTGGTACATGCATAACAACAATTATGTGCATCACATGTCATATCCAGTCAGTAAATATGTAGACTGTGGTTGTGGGATAACATTACTTTTTGGTGGGGATCAATCTTTAGCAACATTTTCCTACGTACTGTATCTTACGACTGTACTGTATGTGTTAACGGTAAAGCAACATTATGTGAGCTTTCGTGTAAAAACATAATGGGATACCAATGCATAACAAAGGATACATCAGATACAGGTATGCATTATACATTTCTATGGGAATGCTGTGGTCTTTTGGGTAAATACTGAAATACCAAGACTGGGATTCAATCCGAGGCACGTTATAGAGCAGCGCACTAAGCGAAAGAAATGAATGTGATCTATGCGAAAGAAATTGCCTTTAAATGGTGCATTGCCGGCTGTCTAATGTGCTGCTCCATTATGGAATCCCAGCCTTAAAAATAAGGGAAGAGTAACAACACACATTAATGGGCCACAACCCTATTTATGAATCCATGGTGCTAGTTTATTCAAAAAGGTGACACGTTTCGACCGTAGTCTTGTCAAAATGACACTTTCTTTTCGCAGCCATGTCATTCTGTCTGACTACAGAAACAAGTTCTACTTTAAAGAAGGCAAATATATAAACATGTATGTAAACCCCTTACATCTCATACAGAAAGTTCAGTACAGCAGATTGGAACATTTGGGGAAAAATTATAAGACTATCTTTCAACCGGTGCTGGAAGTCAAAGTAAATGTTTAGTAAAAAGTACAAGTAGACATGGCACACAGATCTTGTGGTTGAATAAAACAAAATGTTGAACTATCAACATATACCTAATGAAACCTCAAAAAGGGGCAATCTGCAGTTGCTACATCCAATTTGGAATGATATTGTAAGTGATATTTACCTGTTGATTCTTGAAGAATATTACTTATAAATGCCATGAGCTTATAGTTAAACTGTCGTACCCCATCAGAACCCAAAATATAAGCTTGTATATGGGTTCTGATTGGGTACAACAGTTTATCCAAGCTCATGGCATTTATACGTTATATTCTTCAAGAATCAACATGTATATATATCACTAATATAGAAGTCCTCCAATGTTTTGTTATCTTGGATGAGCCGTCCTTGCATCCATAGCTCTGTCTATGAATTTGAGTGGTTACATTTCTCCAGGCCCAGAGGACACTGCTTTGTTATTGTTTCAGCTGTGGATTTCCCCTTTAAAGGGATAGTTAACTAACTTTTTAGCATTTGTGACCCAACACCAATACAAGGCAATATCCCGTATATTAGCATCTTAAAGTATAACTTAATTGATCTACATTAGGAATTTCAGACACTTTAGGATGATTTGGACATGAAACGTGAACAATTATTAAACTACAACAATATTTGAAATGTAACAGGGCAGACATCTTATACAGAACAATAATAGTTTGGGTTGGTTTAGAGAAAAGTCGTATAAGCCTTTTGAAATCTACAATTTAATACATAAATACACATGCCTTTCTGAGTTTTACACTATTGGAGCAGATACACCTGTGAATATCAGAGAGGATTGGATCGATACACCCACCAACACGCGCACATACCTCACTGATATGATTTTACTGTCACAGACACCTCTGATGGGCAGATCTGTATATCACGGTTGCAGGCGTCTTTTATCTTCCAAACAGAGATGTATGGGTAGACCGTCTCAGTAAACCTATGTTTATGAGTGTAGATGTGTGTATTGTCTTTGGGGTCATAGAAAGCCACTTCCCCCCTGTCGTAGTTCAGCTGAACTCTGATCCTCTGGGGTATCCTCTTCAGAGTGAGGGCTTTACCAATTCCATTTGTATACTTGCGCCCCCTTTTCAGTATAGCCCAGATTCCGTATTCTGGTGACGCAAGAAGATTTTCTCCCTTCCGATTGACGGACTCTGCAGCCACGCCTAAATTCCACTCAGGTTGGTCGCCCACCTCCACCTCCCAGCTATGCTCTGAACCCTTCACAAAGCCTGCGGAGCCAATGACCTTTGCCCACCGTGTGAACCGCTCTGGGTTGTCCGGAGTCTGCTGCTTCTCTATGGCTGTGTGTCGCACGCTGGTGAGGTCATCAGACAAAGTCATAGTAGAGGGAGCCGTGTTGGGGTCCAAAATGATGGGCGAGTGTTTGACTATCGCCTGCATCTGCTCCCAGACTTGGAACTGCAGGTTTCCCAGGTGTTTGGCGATGTCGATCAGCGCTCCGGAGACGAGCTGTGGATCCGTATGTTCAAGTTGGGCTCTGGCTCTGCTCTGGGTGCGTTTGTAACTCACAAGGAATTTTTCACTGCCTTTCTTCAAGTCCTCTTTCACAGCCTCAATGGCATCTGTGAGAGAGGAGATCTGCTCATCAATGCTCTCCATGCCTCTCTCAATTAACATTCCCTTTTCCTTCTCCTCCTCCCTCAGAGCAGCCAGTCTGGCCTCCTCTTCCTCTCTCAGGAACTGGTGGAGCTTCTCAAACTCTTCCCTGATCCGCCTCGTTGTGTCCACCTGCTGATCCTTGGTGTGCTGAGTCATGCTATCGTAGCTCTCTCGGGCGTTTTCACATTTCTCCAGCTTTTCCTCCAGATGTGTTAAGTCAGATCTCAGGTTGTCCTTCAGCACACTCACCGATTCCCCCTCTTCCATTCTTTTGTTCTGTGCTGGTTCCTCTTCTGGAAGATCTCTCTTTAAAGACATAGCAAGGTTGTTAAAGTCCATGTTGCTTAGGATCATGTTTGTGACGTTCACAGCTCCCTCCTCGCAGTAGGTCTCCACCATCCTATCCACAGTGGCATGCCTTGTGACATTCTCCAGGTGAGCCTTTGAAATGTTAGGAAAACCTTTCAGATTGCTATTGCTCAGCTCCCAGTTAAATCTATCCAGCTCTCTTTTGTCCAGTTTCTCCAGAACGTCCAGCAACAACTCAGAGACAGATGCTGCCATTGTAGAACGCTAGATACACTGCACTAGGTAGTGAAACGTACAACTTTGTTTAACTTTCACGTTTACCAGCTGCCCTTGGAAGTCACAGTTTTGGATGTTCTCTCTTAATAATCACTTTGTTTCTACCAATAATTCCTGTGTTGCTTTTTCAGTCAGATGGAGAGAGTGAAGATTACAAGCAGCCCTAAACAAATTTCACAGAGTTTTAGGAGGGGGGGTTTTTACGTTTTTTTTTCTGGGTGTTGACAGGAAACCGTTAGAATGTGTGTGTGTGAACTGTATGATAGGTCTGTCAAACTCCCTACTGTTGGCTGATTTCCCAGAAGCAGCTGACCTTGCCATTGTGCACATCCACTGTAGTCTTTGCGGTTGCGTACACACACGTACATGTTCACAGACCTCATGCATTTCTTGTAAATCGTCTGACTTCTTTTCAGACGTTATAACAAAGTATATGGACAAAAGGTATAACAAATGTAAATAAGGGGGGGATCTGTAAGAGACTGTATTTAGCGACATCCAATCCGTTTCTGCTATACTGTCTCGTAGCTTTCCATTGTTGTGATTATAAAGACATGATGTTAAGTATTTCGCAAGAGCTCATATCATCTGTGCAGAATTTACAATAAACCAATGGGTCTCATATCTACTTGTAGCATCCTGACATTGTGGGTAGTCTGGGTTAGTTAGTGGAAAGATGGGAACAGTGGTACACCAGGTGTCCTTGGAAGTGCTAGTATAAGTACTGTGTCAGGGGTTAGTTGGTGTCACCTGGGGGACAATATAAGATACTCTAGGAATGTTCTCCATGTGTTATTATAGTCATTTAGTGGTTCATTAATTTAAAAAGGTACATCTCTCCAGGTACATCTCAAACAGACTGTGGATTTCTTATGCTCCTCACGAACTAACGATCAGAAAATAAAATAATATGAATTACATTGTCTTTTCCACTTCTACAGAATAACATTTTTTGGCAAGTCATTGAAATAAATAAGTTAATTTATAGAGACCAAGAGAGCACAGGAATTCTACTTTGCGGAGATAAGGACTGAGATCTCCATTCAACAACAAACAGCAAGTAAAACCGGGATTAAATCCAAGGTGCGTTGTAGAGCAGTGCACTGGACATTCGACAAAGCGCATTTTAAAGGCATTTTCCCCGACATTCACAGATATCGCATTCGAATCATGGTTGAATTGCAGTGGCATGTGCGTAGCTTCGTAATTATCGGACTGATTACTGCTGGAATCCTTGTAGCGAAACAGAAAGTAAACTGGCGAGACTTCTGGGTGGTTGTATTTTTTAATGTTTTTATTTAACTAGGCAAGTCAGTCAATAACAAATTCTTATTTTCAATGACGGCATAGGAACAGTGGGTTGACTGCCTTGTTCAGGGGCAGAACTACAGATTTTTACCTTGTCAGCTCGGGATTCAATCTTGCAATCTTTCGGTTACTCTACCTTTCGGTTACTAGTCCGATGCTCTAACCAGTAGGCTACCTGCCGACCCAGGTTAGCATTTGCGTCCCTCGCGTTTGCAACAATGAAAAACTGTTGTTACACATCATCCATGTTTTTTTGCTTATATTGAACTGTTTATCAATGATGAAACATAATGCAAGTCATTTATAGCGCAAAATCCATATTTTGTAGGCCACGGCTGCAGATCCGAAGGTAAGCACCCTGTCCCGCCCCTGTCAGCTCCCCTGGAAACCTCTTCCCCTGAGCTGAAGATCCAAATCACGTTCTGGTCATGTGTTTCTTTACATTTACTTTACACACCAATTTCTGTGGTCACCCTCCCCTTACATTTCTCGAAGGGAGGGTGACCTGTGAAATGTCAATGCGGCATCTGGATGCCAACCATTTGATCTCAATCAATTTCATGGGAAGACACATTAGATCTTCTTGAATTATGTACAGTGTTGTTTCGAAGTACAGTGTTTTATTTGAATTATGTACAGGGAGCGAATTTTAGAGCAGATGGTGTTTTGACTAGTGGCGCGCTGTTGAGTTTTGACCACATGGGAGAAAAATGCTACCATTCTCACAATCATCATAAAATCTCATAAGAAATGAGGTGGTGTTTTTTGTCTTACAGTAACGTTATACCATACTATTATATTCGGTTCTGTTATATATAATACTATGATTATGTGATCTTGCTGACACAGATTCAGCCTTGATTTAACTTAAACAAGCATCATTCTCCATTTATCACAGACATTTGCCAAAGTAGCCTTTTCTTCTGGGCTACTAAACGAGTAAAGCAGAGACTGTGCGTAAAGGAGAGAATCCCACACAAGCGCAGAAGCTTTGGATTTAGTTGGTTATAGAAAATGGTTATAGAGAATTCGGTTCTGCAGCCACTCTGTATTTTGAAACTTCTCTTAATGGTCTCAAGGGTACAATCCTTGATTCTGTTTCATTTTTTTGTCCCCAGCTAAATGGCAGCTCTGCTTTTTGGTTTGCTAAAAAGCTGAAGGACGTGGCTGGAGAAATGTAATAAGTGGGTAACATTCATTGAAATGACCATTGAACAGCTGTACATATTGCAGATTTCACCTTTAAAAAAATGATTGACACTTTCTTTAGAAATATATGAAATGTACCAGTGATCAGTTGTATGAACACCCATCCAACAGCCTCCACATGCTAGCAGTGCTAATTTACATTAAGTTATAAAAAGACCGACATTGTTAGGGCCACGCAACATGAACCGACGACCATCGCACCACTTTGTAAAGACGAGCGTGTCAGGTGGGACTTGGACAGTCAAAACTTGGGATGACGAGACTACACTGCTATTCTTAGCTCTTTTGTTCAGTGTTGAGAGAATAGTTGGGACCCTACTATCACCTCCACTACCACCCTGAGCCCAGGCCAGGTACTCCAGGCTGCCAGCCACCAAAGTAGTTCTCATTGTTACGAGATGTGGAAGATCAAACGTAAGTGGCGCCACCATTTTCTGGCATGCATGCATGCTCTTTCACATTCAGTCAAAACGAAAATAACAAAATGACTGCATATGGCAAGTTGTTTTTCCCTACACACACAGGCTACAGTTCAGCATGGCTGAGAGACATTTCCAGCCAGGCAACTAATAGAACTTGGCACCATTAGGCACTGAATGGAACGCAATGGACTGAAACAGGGAGGGATTTCCTGGCCTTGCCCCCTCCAAAAAAATGCTCATTAGGTTTCCATTACAAAATTGTGTTAAAACATTTTCTGTTGTGTGCCCTCTTGAAACCAACCAAGGGTCAGCGTCAATTTCGTTTGGAGTCCATTTAAAATATGAACTGAATTAGAATTGAATTCATGAACTGAAAATCCACCAGGAAAATCCCAATATACTGTATGTTGTCATTATAAAACACATATTTAAAAAAAATAGAGGACTTTATATCTGTGCCATTAGCAGCATGGGCAGCGCCAGAGGCAACAACCCATAGGAATCCCCACCCAGTTGACTACTTTCAATACTTTAAAATGGCGCTGCCCATGCCACTATGGTGGGGAGTTAAATGCGTCCTCATGCTTCCCAGCCAAAACAGTTCAGAAGTTTGTGCATATATTATGATGACATTTTGTGATGTTTATGTTCGTTTTGGACTTCGGTGAGTGTTTTTCGGCTGTTCGGGCACACAAAATGTTTTCTCGAGGCAAGCCGAAGTCCAAAACGAACATAAACATCACAAAATGTCATCATAATATGCGCACAAGCTCTTCTGAACTGTTTCGGCTGGGAAGCATGCGGACGCCTTTACAGTGCCTTCAGAAAGTGTTCATACCCCTTAACTTACTCCACATTTGGAATACGGTGAACATTTTCACAAGCAAGCTGAAGCTATTACCATATTAAATCTTCTCAGAGAAACACACATGCCAAGAGGTCAATTTGGAAATACACTTCATGACCAAAAGTATGGACACCAGCTCGTCGAACATCTCATTCCAAAATCGTGGGCATAAATATGGAGTTACACCCCCCTTTGCTGCTATAACAGCCTCCACTTTTATGGGAAGGCGTTCCACTAGATGTTGGAACATTGCTGCGGGGACTTGCTTCCATTCAGCCACAAGAGCATTAGTGAGGTCGGACACTGATGTTGGGCGATTAGGCCTGACTCGCAGTCGGCGTTCCAATTCATCCCAAATGTGTTCGATGGTGTTGAGGTCAGGGCTCTGTCCAGGCCAGCCAAGTTCTTCCATACCGATCTCGACAAACCATTTCTGTATGGACCTCGCTTTGTGCACGGGGGCATTGCCATGCTGAAACAGGAAAGGGCTTTCCCCAAACTGTTGTGTTGGGGTAGGTTCCTTGTTCCTTGTCAATCATTTGCTTATTGGTGAAATCAGCAATCAGACAATATCTTTAAGTAAAAAACCTTTATAAATGCAATTGAAGACAGAAGTTGACAATGGGAATAGGAAAGGGTCCAAGTTCCTTTAATATGCTTGTAGTCAACCCCCAGTGATGTAACTGCCTATGTCAACACCTTCTACTCATGAGACCAAGCCCATGCATATACAGTTATACAAACTTGCAGGAGAGAACAATAGTTCCAGTGTTTTCTAAGGGCTCAGTAGTAACTTTCCACTCCCCAAGTTGCTTTATAGTGGTATGTCTGACTTGTCTCTTATCTCTTTCACTCCCCTGCAGGGTTCTGTGTCTATGAATCTCTTTTAGCCTTGAGGGGCTTTCTCACAGACACCCTGTTTTGACTGCAATAACTCACACATCTCTCAGACCGTTTCTTATAAGAAGCAGAGACTAGAAAAGAACTGTGGAACAATATTAAACCTTATAATGTATATACTGTATATATGCTAATCTGTAGTCCAGGACCATATAAATGTAGTGGGGGTGGGGTCTTATAGCCCTTCCCCTTCTAATAATACAACATAAGCATAATCAATTATTATAATACATCAATAATTTGGTGCAGCTCCTATCATGACCCCAAGGTGAACCCCATCAGTTGACACAAAGTTGGAAGCACAGAATCGACTAGAATGTCATTGTATGCTGTAGAGTGAACGTTTTCCTTCACTGGAACTAAGGGGCTTAGCCCGAACCATGAGAAACAGCCCCAGACCATTATTCCTCCTCCATCAAACTTTACAGTTGGCACTATGCATTGGGGCATGTAGCATTCCTTCCTGGCATCCGCCAAACCCAGATTCGTCCGTTAGACTGCCAGATGGTGAAGCGTGAGTCATCTCTCCAGAGAACACGTTTCCACTGCTCCAGAGTCCAATGGTGGCGAGCTTTGCACCACTCCAGCCTTTTGGTCTGGGCCCTCTGCTTCTGTCCTTTGGCTCGGGCCTTCTTCCTCCTTCAGATGTTCTCGGGGCCCTGCTCTCCCTCCCTCCAGTCGCTCATCCATGGCTTCCACTCTGGGAGATGCTTGCAGTGGGAGAAACACGTTTCCACTGCTCCAGAGTCCAATGGTGGCGAGCTTTGCACCACTCCAGCCGGTGCTTGGCATTGAGCATGGTGATCTTAGGCAGCTGCTCGGTTCTTTTTCTTACGTTGCTTCCAAAAGGCATTCTGGAACTCGGTAGTGAGTGTTGCAACCGAGGACAGACGATTTTTACTCGCTGTGTGCTTCAGCACTCGGCGGTCCCGTTCTGTGGGCTTATGTGGCCTACCACTTCGTGGCTGGGCCAATGTTGCTCCTAGACATTTCTACTTCACAATAACAGCACTTACAGTTGAACGGTGCAGCTCTAGCAGGGCAGACATTTTATGAACTGACTTGTTGGTAAGGTGGCACCCTTTGACGGTGCCACGTTGAAAGTCACTGAGCTCTTCAGTAAGGCCATTCTACTGCCAATGTTTTTCATGGAGATTGCATGGCTGTGTGCCCAATTTTATACACCTGTCAGCAACAGGTGTGGCTGAAATAGCCAAATCCACTAATTTGAAGGGGTGTCCACATACATTTGTATATATAGTGTATATACCAGGAAAATAGGAAATTGACATATTTTATACCATAGAACTAATCTTGTTCCCACACACTTCCGCCCAAATGTGCAAACAAATGGTGGATCAACGAGTGTGAAACTTGGCCTTCGTTAGCCAATACAGAAAGACCGGGGAAAACTCCCGGTGCATAGGCGTTGGTTTAATCATCTTAATCAACGAACCAATCATCTACCACAACACCTTCCCCATAACCCTCCCCCATACACTAGCAGAACACAAGCACAGAGCCACGCCTCGTAATCGTGTGATTCACTTTAATTAAATGATGATCATAGAGATGGGAAAGAGGCTTCATCATTGTATCCATGCCATTATGGCGTCTGTGACCGCATGGGCAGCGCCATTGAGCTATCTCCATTTTGAAGTAGTACATTTTCTTCTTCACAACTGGCTAATCCCTCCAGATGGCCCGGTTGGACATGACTCCAACAGGGTCACCAGGAGGGATCAGCCAGTGAAGTTGGAAGTCCCACCCAGTTAAATACATTAAAATGGCAGAAGCCCTCAATGGCGCTGTCCATGCTAAAACTGGCCTTTTGGTCACTAGAGGCCTCTGTCATTCTCTATGATGATGACAAATACTTTACTCAGTAAGGTCACTCCCATGGAATTCTATGGTCACTCCCACTAAGGCCAATTTTGAATCGTTGATGTACCAGGCTTACATATATGCACTGTGTGCAATAACCCGGGGATGAGGTTACCATAGAACTAACTTATTTATGTGGTATTGGTCTGCCTCTGTTTATGTGCAGGCCAATATGGGCCATAGTGTATGCATTTCCATTTATGGGTTGAATTTCTCATGCTAGTTTATGTAGTCTACTGGTATGTTCTAGACAAACGGCCTTCAAGGCCAGTAACATTTCTACTCTATTCTATTGTCCCCTGTCTGACCACATCCTGTCCTCCCAGACCTCGGTCCCTACAGACCCCATGTCCCTGTTCAACCTGAAGAGAGGTTCCCCCGAAGAGGAGTTCCCTACCCTAAAATACAACTACACATGTATGGCGAGAATCCTGACTCCAGAACTGTATGCTCGCCAGTTCAACCGCGCCACCCAGAGCGGGGTCATCTTTGATGATGTCATACGTCCGGGCCTCGAGGAACCAGGTGACGTCAACAGGCATTATGCGATTTATAGGGAACTCTTGTTGCTAGATCATTATGCGCTGAAAACAAAGGAGCCAGGCTCAGTTACATCATAAAAGCCGTCAATAACGATAGCCACCCATTTAACAGAATACTAAAACAATGTCCTAACACCTAGCTTATCTTAACGCCTAGCTTATCTTAACGCCTAGCTTATCTTAACACCCAGCTTATCTTAACACCCAGCTTATCTTAACACCCAGCTTATCTTAACACCGAGCTTATCTTAACACCCAGTTTATCTTAACACCCAAATTATCTTAACACCTAGCTAATCCAAAACAACTGCTGCTGCTTACGCATTACAACGTGTGACTCTAGTGTGCGTTTCTCTGTGTGAGTGTGTACTTACTATAGGTGTGTATACTGTTCCTGTACTGTCCTACAGGGGAGCTTCATGGACCCGTGTCTGTGGGTTGTGTAGCTGGCGACGGCCAGTCTTACATCCTCTTCTGTGACTTCTTTGATCGGGTCATGGTACTGCAGCGTGGCCCTATAAGTGTATCTCCATTTCACATAATAAAAACAACTATTGTTAAAAAAACGTTTTATTATAAGGTTTCTTCATAATCCCAACTATGAACTTTCATGCTTTTATGAAGAAGTTAACATTTGTCACATATCGCTTGGACTACTCACATGATTTCAGTGTGCCACACTTCATAACAGACTTCTACCAAAGATGTGTGATGTGACATGTCATACAAACTGTTGTTAGTTGTTATGTCAAGATCTCAGTAATGTTTATGATAACTTTGTAGGGCATTGTGGCATAACATTCCAATAGTGTTACCCAGTACATCCGTAGCAGATTTGTAAGTTGTTCAATGTGTTTAAATGCATTTATGTCTCTCTCTCTTGTTCGCCCGCTCTCTCTCTGTGTGTGTCAAATACGTACTGTGTGTGTATGTTTGGCTGATTAATGTAATGTGTGTGTGTGTGTTGACTTTGACCGTGATTACGACTTGAGCTGCGAGGTGAGTTTGGTGCGCGATGTGGATAACTTCGGCTTCCCTACACACTGCAGCCGGGGAGAACGTAGATAGCTCCTTATGCTGGCCAAGAAAGGTACTGCATGCTCTGATCTACAGTAACAATATTGCACAAATAGTACATACAGTTCAGGTTTGGTGTCAATTCCAATTTGATTTCAAATTCCAATTAAATTATTGAATTCAAAAATGAAGTGGATAATTTACTTTGAAAAAAAAATAAAAAAATGTAAATCTTCAAATTATGGAATTGGACTTGGCTTTTTTAATTGGAATTAAATTGGAATTGTAAAAACATTCTTTGGAATTTAAATTCAATATTCCTACATTTCCCAGTTAATGGAATTAATGCACAAAGTATAAAAATTGTACTGTATGATTTGTTTTTAACCATTTCAACCTCTACTCCTATATTTACAGTATAGCTAGGCTGTCTGAACAGTGACATGATCAGCCTGAGGGAATGAATTAGAATTGTTGGGGATAATATTGAATTGGGAATTCAATTATTGGAATTTACCTAACATTAGAATTTAATTTTCTCTGAATTCAAAGACTGACCTGGAATTTGAATTGAATTAAATGGAATGTACGAGAACTGAATTAAAATGCAATTTGTGGAATTGACACCAACCCTGGAAGTGTGATACTTTATCCTCAACTGCAATCAAAACTAAATGTAATTGAGCTCATTAACTCCATCAGTTTAGTTAATATATGTTTTAGGCTTTTAGTTTACATTTTCAGAATAAGAATATCTGGGCTGCTATCAATTAACAATCTTGAGGACACCAAGCAAAAGCAATCAATGCCCATCCATGCTCCTTCTCACACAGTAGTTTGAAGTAACATTGTAATGGTACGTGGTGTCAGAAAGAGGATACACTAATTCAGTGGTGCACAACTCAGGGCCGAGTTCCACAGCTCGGCTGGTTTTCGTTTCACCCAATTGATGTTACTGAATGGCCCAAATAGAAACCAGTCCCTAGCTAAAAGGCAATGACAAAAATCTGCAGAACTGCTGTCATCGAAGAATGGATCTGAGCATCCCTGCACTAACCAATCAGACCTATAGCAAACATGATTGATTGACACTTCTCCGTCCAGCTCTGGACCAATTGGCAGAGGAGTTGCCGGGGAAGCTGTACTCAAGGGCCGAACTGTCACATGAAAAAGAAGACAAGGGAGTGACCGTGGGAGCCCCTTCCCTTTCCCAAAGGGGTGGCCCGTGACTGGCCTGACTCCAGAGCTGTACGGACAGTGCTGCTCTTTAAGTGCCTGCCAGTGTTCCCTTCTTCTTCTTTTTTCTTCTTTTTTCTTTAACCTTTATTTAACCAGGTAGGCAAATTGAGAACACGTTCTCATTTACAATTGCGACCTGGCCAAGATAAAGCAAAGCAGTTCGGCACATACAACAACACATAGTTACACATGGAGTAAAACAAACATATAGTCAATAATACAGTGAAAAAAATAAGTCTATATACAATGTGAGCAAGTGAGGTGAGATAAGGGAGGTGAAGGCAAACAAATATGTTCCCTTCTTTACAACCTCAACAATTTATTGTATGTGTTGTGTTTGCCTCTTTATGCAGAAAGATTATTTGTGCAATGAAAAATACCAAAATATAATGTATTATTATGTTCCACACGTTAGTGTGGTAATAGCAACTGCTCCAGGGTCTGTTTTGCCTTTTAGTCCACTAAAACTGTATGGAGACATAAAAAAAACGTCCTGTTTTGCCTAACAACATAGTTCGTTACTAACCTAGTGGAGAAGTGAAGCAGTGCACTCTTCTTGTAAGTATAGGAGTAAATCCTCATGAATATCTGTTTTAAATCAACCCCGTAGTATTCAAATCATGATAACGAAAAACCAAAAATACCACGGTGTCAACAAACCCAGCTGATTCTGTAGCTCGACCCAGGTACTGTAGTTAATCAATATTACAAACATTTTACACAACAGCACAACCAAAAGTTAGATGGTGCCTTTACACGGAGGTCCTTCTAGACAGATTGAAGCTATATGTTTCCAGCAAAACAGCAGCACGCCACTTGTTTTATTATACGGCTGAGGGACGAGGCTATATGCAACTGCTCTCACATTCATAGACAGCGCTCTAGATGCAAGGACTGGCCCTGTAACTCCATTGAACTTTGATACTGTTGTGACCGTTACCACTCTGCAGGATTAGTAAAAAACGGGACCCTGGTGGTATGGGTAAACATTGACGACCACCTCAGATTGGTGAACACGCGAGATGACGCCTCCATCGCAGAGGCCTTCCAATGTATCTGTGTCAACATCCTTAAGGTTGGTACCCTCGGAAGGTACAGATCCTGAACGCATGATTACCTTAAAGTCGAACTGATAGCCTTTTAGCAACATTAAATCGTATTAAAATCAGAGGACGAATATGACACCTTTTTTTTTTTAAAGCGAGCACGTATAGACATGGTCATTTACAAATTTTCATAAATTATTTAAATGTTTGGGAATTACGTATTTTTCATTTCATTTCACCTTTATTTAACCATGTAGGCTAGTTGAGAACAAGTCCTCATTTGCAACTGCGACCTGGCCAAGATAAAGCAAATCAGTTCGACACACAACAACACAGAGTTACACTTGGAATAAACAAACATACAGTCAATAATACAGTAGAAAAATCTATATACAGCATGTGCAAATGAGGTAGGATAAGAGAGGTAAGGCAATAAATAGGCCATGGTGGCGAAGTATTTACAACATAGCAATTAAACACTGGAATGGTAGAATGTGCAGAAGATGAATGTGCAAGTAGAGATACTGGGGTGCAAAGGAGCAAGATAAATAAATAAATACAGTATGGGGATGAGGTAGATTGGATGGGCTATTTACAGATGAGCTATGTACAGGTGCAGTGATCTGTGAGCTGCTCTGACAGCTGGTGCTTAAAGCTAGTGAGGGAGGTAAGAGTCTCCAGCTTTAGTGATTTTTGCAGTTCGTTCCAGTCATTGGCAGCAGAGAACTGGAAGGAGAGGCAGCCAAAGGAAGAATTGGCTTTGGGGGTGACCAGTGAGATATACCTGCTGGAGCGCGTGCTACGGGTGGGTGCTGCTATGGTGACCAGTGAACTGAGATAAGGCTGGGCTTTACCTAGCAGAGACTTGAAAATGACCTGGAGCCAGTGGGTTTGGCGACGAGTATGAAGCGAGGGCCAGCCAACGAGAGCGTACAGGTCGCAGTGGTGGGTGGTATATGGGGCTGTGGTGACAAAACGGATGGCACTGTGATAGACTGCATCCAATTTGTTGAGTAGAGTGTTGGAGGCTATTTTGTAAATGACATCGCCGAAGTCGAGGATCTGTAGGAGAGTCAGTTTTACGAGGGTATGTTTGGCAGCATGAGTGAAGGATGCTTTGTTGCGAAATAGGAAGCCGATTCTAGATTTAATTTTGTATTGGAGTTGTTTAATGTGAGTCTGGAAGGAGAGTTTACAGTCTAACCAGACACCTAGGTATTTGTAGTTGTCCACATATTCTAAGTCAGAACCGTCCAGACTTTGTGCTACAGGATGCAAATTTCTGCTTGAAAAAGCTAGCCTTATCTTTCCTAACTGCCTGTGTATATTTGTTCCTAACTTCCCTGAAAAGTTGCATATCACGGTGGCTGTTCGATGCTAATGCAGAACGCCACAGGATGTTTTTGTGCTGGTCAAGGGCAGCCAGGTCTGGAGAGAACTAAGGGCTATATCTGTTCCTGGTTCTACATTTTTTGAATGGGGCATGCTTATTTAAGATTTTGAGGAAAGCACTTTTAAAGAACAACCAGGCATCCTCTACTGATGGGATGAGGTCTATATCCTTCCAGGAGACCCGGGCCAGGTCGATTAGAAAGGGCTGCTCGGTGAAGTGTTTTAGGTAGTGTTTGACAGTCATATTTAGCGGATGTTGCGCATTCATAAATTCATCAGCTATTCTGCGCTCTGGGAATCAGACGAGAGTGCTCTGAAATCGGAGTAGATAGATAGCCAGAGTGAATTTGCGAACGCAAGAGATATGCTAACTAAGTAACAGTCGTTCAAGTTCTTGCTAGCTAACCAAATGATACCTGCATCTCTAGCTGTGTATTGCCACCGACAAACGATATGGAGGAGAAAAAGTCAGTCAGCCAGACATGACATCCTAAACGCAACATGTAAAGTGTTGGTCCCATGTTTCATGAGTTGAAAGAAAAGATCCCAGAAATGTTCCATAAGCGCAAAAAGCTTATTTGTCTCAGATTTTGTGCACAAATTTGTTTACATCCCTGTTAGTAAGCATTTCTCTTTTGCCAAGATAATCCATCCACCTGACAGGTGTGGCARATCAAGAAGCTGATTAAACAGCATGATCATTACACAGGTGCACCTTGTGCTGGGGGACAATAAAAGGCCACTAAAATGTCCAGTTTGTCACACAACACAATGCCACATATGTCTCAAGTTGCTGACTGCAGGAACGTCCACCAGAGCTGTTGGTAGAGAATTGAATTTGGCAGTACGTCCAACCGGCCTCACAACCACAGACCACGTGCAACCATGCCAGCCCAGGACCTCCACATCCGGCTTCTTCCCCTGCGGGATCGTCTGAGACCAGTCACTCTGACAGTTGATGAAACTGAGGTATATTTCAGTAATGTCTGTAATAAAGCCCTTGTGTGGGGGAAAACTCATTCTGATTGGCTGAGCCCGTCTCCCCAGTGAGTGGGACTATTTCCCACCCTATTTGCTACCCTGCTCAGTCATGTGAAATCCATTGATTAGGGCCTACTTAATTTATTTCAATTGACTCATTTCCTTATATGAACTAACTCAGTAAAATCGTTGAAATTGTAGCAAGTTGCATTTATGTGTTTGTTCAGTATAGATACGCGAGCCTATTAGCCACATTATGACTGATTTGTGATCATTGCCCTTGCTAGTTTGATTGTAATTGTCATTCCCAGCCTTAGTTACAAATCACCCATTTTTGTAAAAAATATTGAGCCATTGTAACTGAAACCGTGCTTCCCCAATGGAAGCAGCAAACATTGTACCAGGCCAGCTGTGATTTACAACCAGATAGCAATATTTTTGACACTACCAAGAAATGTATTGGTGAATTATATTAATCATGCACAGTGGTGTAAAGTACTAAAGTACAAATACTTTAAAGTACTACTTAAGTAGTTTTGGGGGTATTTGTACTTTACTGACAACTTTTCACTATATTCCTTAATAAGAAAATAAATGTACTTTTTTACTCCATACATTTTCCTGACACACAAAAGTACTCGTTACATTTTGAATGCTAAGCAGGACTGGAAAATGGCCCAATTCATGCACTTATCAAGAGAACACGTGGTCATCCCTACTGCTTTTGATCTGGCAAATTCACTAAACACAAATGTATAATTTGTAAATGAGTGTCGGAGTTTGCCCCTGCTTATCCGTAAATGTTTTAAACAAGAAAATGGTGCCGTCTGCTTTGCTTAATATAAGGAATTTGAAATGATTTATACTTTTACTTTTGATACTTAAATATATTTTAGCAATTACATTTACTTTTGATACTTAAGTATATTTAGAACTAAATACTTTTAGACTTTTACTGGGTGACTTAACGTTCTATTAAAAAGGAATCTATACTTTTACTCAAGTATCACAATTGGATACTTTTTTCATCACTGATCATGCATTGAACTGCATCAATCTATTCTGCCAACAATGCCTTCGTGTATGTCATGGAATGTTGAGGCAAATATAACCCATTTTTAAAACATATTTTGAAGTTGGTTTTGTGGCATAAACTAAATATTTTATATTTTTTACTGATGTTAGGATTGTCTGTTTCATATCTGCAAAGTAGTTAACATGCTGCCAGTTCCACTTTAAGGCAGTGGTAGGCAATTCTGGATCTAAAGAAGCACAGGTTGTACATGAGTGTTCAGGCTTTTGTTCCAGCATAGCACGAAGGTGTTTAATTCAACCATGTACCTGACTGCTGTACTGGTAAGCGATATTGCACATTTAGTAAGACTCTGGGTAACAGTTCGCTTAGCCTATGCCATTTGAAATTCTAATTCCTCCCCCCAAACTTGTACCCTTTTCACACTTCTGAGCCAAGTCCGAACTAAGCTCTACTGCGCTAGCGTAGTATGAAAGTGTTTGTGCTGGTGAAAAACAAGTCTGTTAATAGATATTTAATGGGGAAAAGGGCTAGCGTTCATGTCAAGCTGCAACACCTGCCCAGACACAAATGTCTGGAAGACCTCAAGAGACTGCGCCTCCGCATGGACAACACCGGTAATGCAGATGGACGGGCTGAAATTATTTTAGTTTAAAACTAATTTGAGTTAAAAAAAAATACATTCTGAATATCAGCGCTTCCTTGACACATTTGACAGAGTTTTTGTACAATTGGCGTTGGTGAAAAACTTATATAGGTCATGAATCATTCTAGATATTCTGATGAGTATAACTTTAGGTGTAATATACACTATTTATACAAAAGCATGTGGACACCCCTTTCAAATTAGTGGATTCGGCTATTTCAGCCACACCCGTTGCTGACAGGTGTATAAAATTGGGTACACAGCCATGCAATCTCCATAGACAAACATTGTCAGGAGAATGGGCTTACTAAAGAGTTCAGTAACTTTCAACGTGGGACCGTCATAGGATGGCACCTGTCCAACATGTCAGTTAGTCAAATTTCTGCCTTGCTAGAGCTGCCCCGGTCAACTGTTAGTGCTGTTATTGTTAAGTGGAAACATCTAGGAGCAACAACTGCTCAGCCGCAAAGTAGTAGGCCACACAAGCTCACAGAACGGGACCGCAGTGCTGAAGCGCGTAGCGTGTAAAAATCGCCTGTCCTCGGTTGCGATACTCACTACCGAGTTCCAAACTGCCTCTAGAAGCAACGTCAGCACAATAAATGTTCGTCGGGAGCTTCATGAAATGGGCTTCCATGGCCAAGCAGCCACACACAAGCCTATGGTCACCATGCACAATGCCAAGCGTCGGCTGGAGTGGTGCAAAGCTCGCCGCCATTGGACTCCAGAGCAGTGGAAACCCGTTCTCTAGAGTGATGAATCACGCTTCACCATCTGGCAGCCCGACGGATGGATCTGGGTTTGGCGGATGCCAGGAGAACGCTACCTGCCCCAATGCACAGTGCCAACTGTAAAGTTTGGTGGAGCAGGAATAATGGTCTGGGGCTGTTTTTCATGGTTCGGGCTAGGCCCCTTAGTTCCAGTGAAGGGAAATCTTAACGCTACCGCATACAATGACATTCTAGACGATTCTGAAAGCCATGTCCTGTTTCAGCATGACAATGCCCCCATGCTCAAAGCGAGATCCATACAGAAATGGTTTGTCGAGATCGGTGTGGAAGAACTTTACTGGCCTGCACAGATTAACTGGAACGTTGACTGCGAGCCAGGCCTAATCACCCACATCAGTGCCCGACCTCACTAATGCTCTTGTGGGTGATTGGAAGCAAGTCCCCGCAGCAATGTTCCAACATCTAGTGGAAAGCCTTCCCAGAAGAGTGGTGGCTTTTATAGCAGCAAAAGGGGACCAACTCCATATTAATGCCCATGATTTTGGAATAAAATGTTTCCAATGAGCAGTCCACATACTTTTGGTCATATATTGTATAATGTGTGTATGTATAAAATGTGTGTATATAGTATCTATATATGATATAAGCTAGTTACTTTAAAAATATTTTTGTTTACTAGGATACAAAAAATATATACTGTTATAATTTCCTCCAAATTTACAAGGAAGTCGTTCCATACCTTACTTTAATATGGTCAAATTAACGGAAGTTTCTTACCTCTTTCTCCTTAGACTGCAGTGGTGTATAACATCAGTAATGGCCAGACAATTGGCTTGGACGAGGTGGGGTTCACGTAGCTAGTGGTGGACGGGGTCAAGCTGCTCATCCGCATGGAGAAGAGGTTAGAGGGCGAAGAGAAAATCAATGATCTGGTGCCTTTACAGAAGTAAAGCTGAGGAAGATGGGAAGGGACTCCTGTCCTATTCAACACAAACTTCACATTTTAGTAGTTTGACTGGTAGCGTGCTATCGTAATACTGTGCAGGGCTTTTGCGAGAATGACATCAGTATTTCTAAAACCAACTATGTTTTAACAGCTATGTTAATGTTGATTGTACTATGTTCTCATTAAATTAACACACTGACATACAGTTGAAGTCGGAAGTTTACATATACTTAGGTTGGAGTCATTAAAACTCGTTTTTCAACCACATCTACATTGTGCATGACACAAGTCATTTTTCCAACAATTCAACATCTCAAGACATCAGTCAGGAAGTTAAAACTTGGTCGCAAATGGGTCTTCCAAATGGACAATGACCCCAAGCATACTAACTGACCTAAGGCAGAGGATTTTTACTAAGATTAAATGTCAGGAATTGTGAAAAACTGAGTTTAAATGTATTTGGCTAAGGTTTATATAGACTTCAGACTTCAACTGTAGGTATAAAGAATTATAGCATAAATATTGCATACAAAAGTTAAATACTTTTCAAAAGTTCATGCTTATGTGCTGTATATAAAAACTGTTTGACTTAAGAAAATATTTTTGCATAATTTCAACTTTGTTTGCTTTCAGTATGAAGTTTGGCACGGCCATACACGTTAGGATAACCCACCATCTACAGAGCAATACATGTTTCTGTACAAATTACAAAGCTCTTTCCATGATGTATCATTTGTCCATGTTACTCAAAGTTTATGCTAAACTGATTGGCTGTGAAGCCATGGTTTTTCAGACAAAATTAAATAGTAAATACTGGTAAAAAAAATAAAAAATTGAACAAATGACACCAGACATTTGCTTGAGACTCCTTTCAAGTAAGCTTTAATATTGTGCACGAGACTGAATCTGGATGACTCGAGCTTTCCTCGCATGTACGTTGTGGTAAGAGGGGTTTATGTGGGGGGAGGGGTTAATGGAGATGAAAGGGGCGAGGCATTATCATTTATATTTCTTTAACACTTGCTGCTTCTCCTCTACACTTGATCTGCTAAGGCAACACAATAGACATCCTCTCTGGAAGTTGTACCGTTAACAATTAGGAATATGCATTTTTCTTCCATGTGCACTATACGTCAACGTGCAGTACCCCCCTCCAACCCTCTCTGCTCCCATAATGCCACAGAAAGTCAGCGGTGGAGATTTCTCGCTCAGCTTCCAGAAGGGCTCACAGCTTAACCTTAACCACTTTTTTTTTTTTTTGACCACTCGCCTTTGCTTTATTTTTCTTCTATTGTGCCTTTTGAAATGAGGAAATAAAATGTCTGGATTCTGTTTCCACTCTCTTTGTTGTGTTAAAGGGTGCGGTCTAAGCCCATCTCTCATCTTTACAGTAATACAACATGGAATACCATTGCACAGTTGACCCTCATTACTTTTCATACAAAATAACGAGTAGAAACGTACCAGCACTAGTGGTTATTTTACATACTCATCGCAATCACTAATTACAAAGGGGAAAAACCTAAAATAAAAACATATGCGAAACTAGTTATATCCTATTTTTCTTCTCGTACAGGTGAATGCCTCAGAAATACCAAGCAGCACATTAAAAAGGCATAATGTGGTGGAATAAATACAATATATTTCGCAAGAAAATAAAACTGAGCACAAAACAAGTCAAGACAGGTGTCGCACAGTAACTACCAATTAACTGCAGTTTAGAAGGGAGTAAGGGAAAGAGGGATATAGTCACGAGTGAGGTCAAACTGCTTGGGCATCACTTTGCGTGAACCTTTCAACCGTTGGGCAGTTTCAAGCAGAACATGAGATGTCAGAACATGTCACTTCCTGACCTAGAATGGTGCCGGTGCATTTATGCTACTAAAAGACCATGAATAGTGTTTTGAATGAGTAGCTTTGTCCCAATATTTGTTAGAAGAGCATTTGATTATTTAATCGAGCGCAATGCCAGCGACATTTGCGATACCGTGTTCAAGACTGCATAAAGCGGACTTTACGAGAGCGGGCTTAAAATTGAGTGCAACTGAAAAATGCGTGGTCCTGTCAGTCTACGCTGTATATTTGGGTTCTCAAAGGTAATAAAAGGACACGACATAAGATCCCTTATGTAAATTCTATGCAATAAACAGAACATTTTAAACTGCAGTGCTAACGTCATCATTCAGCTACGCTACATGAAGGAGGATTGTGAGAATGGCCAAAATAGTGCATTATAGGAGGAATGATTTGATTAGGGCTTTGGGATGTGTAGAGTTTTGCTTTTCAACACAGATCACGTCATTTGATCTCTCCTGTATTGGGAAAGGAACTTATTGTCTGTGAAAAGTAAAAAATAAGCTAGTTTTTTCTTTTCCTTGTGAGAATAAAAAATGTTTTTTTTTCTTCCCCTAAACATTAAACTTCAGTGGAGGCAAACAATCTACAAATGTCAACAATAGAAGGAAAGAGAACTCCAAATGAAAAGGAAAAAAAATACAGTATGACACATTTAAACACACTTTCTGTACAGAAACTCAAGACTATACAATACCTGCAGACATTATGCTGAAGAGTCCTGTTTTATACAACTCTATGAACAATACAACTCAAAACATTCTCTATTTTATTTTATACCTGTACATGTGGAAAAAGTAGCTTTGCAGTCTGTTCTTCCAACCCCCTTTAAATGGTAGTTTAGCAATGGAACTGAAATTTTGCGAGCCATTGATACAAATGTTTTCATATTATTGCAATGGTCAGTTCTCACCTCTCGTTATTAACAACAATTTTGGAATACAGGGGGTTTGCCTTGGGGAGGGAAAATGGAAGTATATTTTCTCTATGTGTCGTTTCACCAAGCAATACGGCAGTAGCCTCAAATAGCAGTAAACTCAATATTGCGGCTGACTCACTTGGGGCGCCCGCAAACTCAAGGAACACCAGGATTATGTCCTCTGCCCCCTCCATTTACAATGTCGTATGTTAATTCTCTTTAGTTTGTTTAGTCTTCCCAAAAGTCACTTTTCACAGCTTGAGCTCGTTAGCCACTTTGGACGCGATATTCTTGAAGGCGATGGAGGTGCCTGAGATCCGCTTGAAGCGCACACCGTTGAGTGAGAGGCGTGGCAGCTTGCACACCTCCATCTCCCATTGGACCAGGCTGTCCTGGCGGGCGTCGCCGTGCACGCAGAAGAGCATGAAGCGCTCGCGCTGCTCGTAGTCGCAGTTGTTGGCGTCCAGGACCTTCCGGATCTCGCGCATCATGTCGCCGGGCTCCATGGACGAGGTGGTCTTCATGCTCCAGGTGAAGCGCAGTGAACGGGGTTTGGAGTCCCGGGAACCGTCCTCCTTGGGTTCCCCTGATGCGCTCCTGGAGAGGAACAGAACACAGACAATAGTGTTAATTGAATAGGAGATAAGTAGGTAGACGCAAAACCAAAAAAGTTGGTGAGGTGCTGACCCAATTATTATTATTTTTAAACATTTTCTTTTAAAGAGTCATGCGCCTCGGAGTATATAGAGTGTGCGTCAAAGGGCAAAATGTAACACAGAACTTGTATAACCCATGTGTTTGAGACCCCATTGTAAAACGGACAACTGAATGACAGTTAAATATATATTATTCAAAAGATTACGCACCGTGTAACACACACTCAGAACAGACACTTCTAGACAGCTTAAACACACATATGGCCCACCAAGGTCTAGCAAGAGCATGGTATTCAGGGTCACGCCACTTAGGCACAAAAAGCACAAACACCACCGCTGTGTGACTGAGGGCATGGGGACAACGTACACACGTAACACAACAACAAAGAACAGCACAACAAGTCCCGGTACGATAACAACAATGAACTAGTAATTTAAGACAGGAGATGTATAGCCACACCTATAATTAGTCCACCTTCCGCCATCACAGTGCCAACTATACTCCACAACATGGAACAAGAATGAACCGGTGACATTGTCTTTTGATCCCGGGACTAGTAGTGACCCTCATTGACATGCCATGCTTTCATTTCGAGGTTGTTGTTACTTTTTCTGCGGGCGACTGTGCCGATGCCTCACCTTGGGGGGTCTGTACTGCCACTGGCCTCTCCTTCAACCGTGGCCCTTTGGGAAGCAATCAGAGTTCAGAGTTCAACAGAGCAGTAGAAGGGGTTGTCAGTGTACACACAGACGATGGGTAGGTGAAAAGGAAGAAGGTGGGATGGGGTCAAACCTATAAACATACACGGTCACGCGACTCAACTCGTTCTCGGGGAGGCAACTGGTGAGACTGACAAAAAAACACAACATGACGTATATCGGCAAGCTAGCTAAAACGGAGGATGATACAACGTGGAAATCATGTGAACGGAGAGCGAGATGGATGAAAGAAGACGTCTACAGAACACACAACACACTCAAACCAAAGGACGAAACAAGAAGTCGGAAAGTGAGTGCAGGTGTCTGCAAACTCCAAGGCATCACAGGCAAGGCATCTCGGGGGGTCTCAATCTCGGTCTGTTAGTGGTGCAGGGTCAGATCGGGGGGGGGTGGATAATGCGGGGCGGTGTAGGGTTTAGGGGGAGGAGTTAAGGAAGGGGGGCCGGCACCACGGCGTGAATGGTTGCATGTCATTGAAGAGGGCTTGGATTGCGAGGAAGAGAGGGTGTGGCGGGTGTAGACATGGTAACCATTCTGTGCGCTCCTACCTCCGGCCAGCCCTGAAAGACATAGTTCTAAAAAAAAACAATGAAAGAAGCAATTTAAAAAGAAATTGGTTATTTTCCTT
The DNA here is from genome assembly GCF_002910315.2 of Salvelinus sp. IW2-2015. Lineage (NCBI taxonomy): Eukaryota > Metazoa > Chordata > Actinopteri > Salmoniformes > Salmonidae > Salvelinus > Salvelinus sp. IW2-2015. Next base: position 9,435,676 of record NC_036838.1, on the reverse strand, counting down.
GAGTGTAGCTATGGATGGAAATAGGGAGACATAAAAGGGTGTTGTGGGAAATGTTGTTCAATGACTTTCTCATAATGTGGCAGAAATGTACAAATCTAATGGTGATGGATCCACTATGTCAGCAAAGTCGATCCCAATTTTGCATTAAGAAATGATGTGCTTAAATACACATAGTGGTACATATGCTTACAGCAAGACCCCTAAATTCACCATGGGCTGATTGAAGGCACTAAGAACCAACTAGTTCATACTGGTTGGTTCATACCTACTACACATGGAAAATCTGATTGACAATAAACTATAAGAACAAAAACAAAACATTTCATCTTAAATAAAATTGATTGCACATTGATTGCTACAGTAGCATACGATGAGTGTATAGAACCTTTCAGTTATGCAGCCAGGCTGCAGTGTGATAGGTTAGTTTGTCATGACCTAAGGGTGGAGCCCCAGGCTGGTGATGAAAAGCAGGCTCATTTTACCCAGTGTCCTTGACTGACTGCAGCACGGTCACAGATACTGCAGACTCCGCACTCTCTCTCTCTGTGTGTGTGTGTGTGTGTGTGTGTGTGTGCGTAAGAGAGAGCGACTGCATGCATTTATGTACGCGTGTCTGTGCCTTTGCGTGTGGTCCTGCAAGTGTGTGAGCATATCTTTAAGCAGCCCACGTCTCTCTCAGACCAGAGACTGCTCACCGCAGGCTCACCTAGGGGAATAGGGCCTGGACACGACATCTGTGGGCTTAGCGCTCCGGGGTGAAGTTTACCCTAGGTACAGATCTATGATCAGCTTTCCCTTCCTCAATCCTAACCTTAACCATTAGTGGGGGAAATGCTAAACTGACCCAAGATCAGTGTCAAAGGTCAACTTCACCCTTCGCAGTGGTGTCCCCGGCTAATGCAGGATTGAGAGAGAGAAAGAGGAACCCAATCACACTTTCTCTATTATCTCTCTCCACACTCACTCAAAGCAGCCTTGTACCTTACACGGTACCCTACTAAAGAACTAGATGTACAAAATGTGCAGCTGTTACTTTCAATATCAGATGCAAAGGCTGGGTAAATATGGCCCTAAGGAAGGGAAACATGATACATGATGTGTAGCAAGGTTGGGGTCAATTCCATTTCAATAAAGTCAATTCAGGAACTAAATTGTAATTGCAGTTTACTTGCTGAATTGAAATGGATTTAACCCTAGTCCTGCAGTGTAATATTGTAAATATCAGACCTGGGTCAAATACATTGTCAGATACTTTTAAATAATGGAGATGCACCCGGTACAATGGAACCTATAGAATGGGCCCAAACGTGCCAACTCTGCTCACCCTTGCACGCAGTTGAGAATAAATCAAGCGCACCTAAAATACTTGAAGGTAGGCTATCTGTCTATTTATCCCAGGTCTAGCAAACACATCGGTATGGTGCATTTCCGTCCATTTCCACTGACCTGCGGACAAACTTGGAGGTGATCTTGCTGATGATGCCCGTGGAGGTGCCCCTGCGCGCCTGGGACAGAGCCCCCGTGTCATGGGAGAGCGTGGGCGAGGCGGGTGGACCGTTGTAGGTGGCCGAGCGGCGGTCGCGAAGTTGGGCACCGTGGAAGGTGGAGCGGCTGGAGGAGCCGCGGGGGAAGCGCGTGCGGTCGGGCGGCGTGGCGGCCGTGCTGCTGCTGATGCTGTGCGCCGACGGCGAGGCCGTGGGGGGGCTACGGAGGTAGAGGAAGTAGGAATTAGCTTAGTGAGAGGCAAGAAATACCGATAAGAAATATCACCTAACATAAAGACATTGGTAGTAATAGAACATTATACAAATAAAGTTACATCTCTCAATTTTAGGAAATAGTATCATAGGGCAAAGAAAAAACATGGACATTATAACAAGTCGTTCCTCAACCCTCCATTGTCTGATACCCTCGCTTAACTCCTACCCTTAGGCACTTCATTTAGATCTGGAAAAAAGGTTTAGGCTAGTGTTTAGCAATTCATATAACTTAGGCTCCTTCCTACTTGGGACTTCAGCCCCTCTCGCTCTCTCTAGCCCCTCTCGCTCACCCCTTGTACTCCGCGTTGTCGTCTATGGGAGGCAGTGGGGACTTGATAGGGTGGCCCGACGCCGACATGGACTTGACGTGACGCGGGCGGGTGGAAGGGACAGCTGAGGTTGCCCCTGACGATGGTGAGGAGCCACTGGCCGAGCCTGACATCTCAGTCAGACTGAGAGACGGAGAGAGAGGGAGAGAGAGAGACAGAAAGCGAGAGTGTGAAAAGGATGGTGAGAGATCGAGAAGGGAAGATCGAGTGAATGAGGAGGGTGGGGGAAGAGAAATAAGGTGAAAGATAAAGGGGTAGAGAGAGAGGACAAGAGAAGGGTCACAGGAGGAAGAATACAAGGAAAGGAAAGCGGGAGAGAGGGGACAAGATCAGGGAGAGAGTCAGTTCTAGTCACACTCCAAGGCCTATGCATTTACTTTGTAGTTACATAGGCAGGTAAACATTATCAGCAGCAATCAAATTATCAACAGCAATCAAAGTTGCCGTGGCAGCAGCATTGGATACCCATCGCCCTCCTCACCTGCTGTCCTTGCCATTGGGAATGGCCGTGTAGTGATCTGTGCTCGACCGCTCACACACATACGTGTTCCTCCTGGTCATAGCGTTACTGTTCTGTGGTACACACACACACACACACACACACACACACACACACACACACACACACACACCCTTCAATAACTTATTTCGCAATGCAGACTATTTCTGTTCTGACAGTCCCACAAAATAATAACCATAATAGAAGCGAAGCGTCTAGTGACTGGTTACGACAGTTTAGTCTGATGGGTTCTAAATTACTTTGGGAATGACCAACTTCCCAGTACATTTAGGGGTAGAAAACGACTTTCTGTGCCCGTCATCCCCTGCTTACTAGAAGGCAGAAACTGCTGAAACCTTAGCCCCCTGAATATTATAAAACATATCCTGTATATGTTTGACCCCTCACCCCTGAGGCGGTGGACGACTTCTTCCTCTCCTGTGCCACCAGCGGCGAGGTGGGCACGTCGGCCTTGGAACCGGCCGTGCCAAGCTTGTGTGCGGCATCGCCCTTGTCGCTCTCCACGCTGTTGGCCTGCGCCCGCTTGGTGTAGGACATAGACGGGGGGATAGAGGGCGCCACTGAGGAGCCACAGAGCAATGACATGATTAGTACAGACTTTATTATTCTTTATTTAACACGGGAGTCCCGTTGTGGTTTCTGCAGAGTTAGGGCAAATACCATTTAACTTCAGTCAATAAAGAACATTTATATAATAATGATAGTTGAACAGTTGAAACTACATTTGTATTTTTTATTGAACGGCATTCACCTAAAATTAAATATTTTCATTAGATGTACTATAGTAGGCAACATGTAAAGAAAGCTCTGCTTGCACACAGTTCAAACGTAAAGGGAACTTCCTTAGGCTAATCAGTTCAACTTAAAGGGATATTTCAGGATTTTGGCAATGAAGCACTCTCTACTTCCCCAGAGTCCGTTGAACTCGTTCAGTTTGAAGGAAGTTGCCAACTACCATCAGCGCAGTTGTTAACTACCGTTAGCAAAATGACTGGAAGTCTATAGAGCCCCACAGTGGAGGTGTCATAATACCCATAAAACCTGGCGGTCAGACAGGGAAATGGTTCCAATCGTTTTTCCACCGTTTATTTTTACCATAGGGAATTTTAGAAACACATAAAATAAGGGCTGTGTTTCGTATAGGCTCAAATCAAATCAAATCAAATTTTATTAGTCACATACACATGGTTAGCAGATGTTAATGCGAGTGTAGCGAAATGCTTGTGCTTCTAGTTCCGGCTAGAAGCACAAGCATGCATTGGCATAACGTTTTGATAACTATGTAAATCTCTCTCGTACAAGGTGACTTGTCAATATATTCTATTTACTCTCAGATTCAAAAATACTACAAATTCCTGCACGTCATCTCTAGCTGACACCTTTGCTAAAAGGTAGTGTCAATTTCAACTCGCACAAGACATTTCACAGAATTGTACATTTAAAGAAATGTGGCAAATTTATTCATTACTAAATTTAGCTAACAGATAGTTAATCCATAGATTTTTACCTTTGCTTCGATTTGGTAGTCTCGTTCAGATCATCATGGCATTTGTAGTTCTTTATGATAACCACATTAGCAGCTAATTAAAATTGTATGTTTTGGGGGGGTAAATATATATTGATAAAAGCCACCTTGTCCGAGAGAGAGTTACACTGTTATCAAAACATTACGCCAGGGTAAGCCTACACGAAAACACAGCCCTTATTTTGAGTTTTCCTAAAATCCTCTATGGGAAAAATGAATGGAACCATTTCCTTGTTTGACGCTAGGTTTTATGGTTATTATGACTTATACTGTGGTACTTATACTGTAGACAAGGGCTTTGCAACCCTGTTCCTGGAGAGCTACCCTCCTGTAGGTTTTTAATCCAACCCCAGTTGTAACTAACCTGATTCAGCTTATCAACCAGCCAATTACAGTGCATTCAGAAAGTTTTCATACCCCTTGACCTATTCCACATCTTGTTACAGCCAACATTTTTAATGGATTAAATTGATTCCTCCCCTCACCCATCTATACGCAGTACCCCATAATGACAAAGTGAACACATGTTTTTAGAAATGTTTGCAAATATATTGAAAATGAAATACAGTAATATCTGATTTACATAAGTATTCACACCTCTTAGTCAATACATCTTAGAATCACCTTTGGCAGTGATTACAGCTGTGAGTCTTTCTGGGTAAGTTTCTAATAGCTTTGCACACCTGGATTGTACAATATATGCCCATTATTCTTTTTAACATTCTTCAAGCTCTGTCAAGTTGGTTGTTGATCATTGCTAGACAGCCATTTTCAAGTCTTGCCATAGATTGTCAAGCGGATTTAAGTCAAAACTGAGGACCGTTCAATGTCAGTCTTAAAAGCAACTCCTGTGTATATTTGGCTTTGTGTTTAAGGTTATTGTCCTGCTGAAAAGTGAATTTGTCTCCAGTATCTGTTGGAAAGCAGACAAGAAGGTTTCCTCTTGGATTTTGCCTGTGCTTAGCTCTATTCCGTTTCTTTTTATCCTAAAAAACTCCCTAGTCCTTGCCGATGACAAGCATACCCATAACATGATTTAGTCACCACCATGCTTGAAAATATGAAGAAGGGTACTCATTGATGCGTTTGCCCCAAACATAACACTTTGCATTCAGGACATAAAGTTAATTTCATTGCCACATTTCTTGCAGTTTTATTTTATTGCCTTACTGAAAACAGGATTCATGTTTTGGAATATTTTTATTCTGTTGAGGCTTCCTTCTTTTCACTCTAATTTAGGCTATTCTTGTGGTGTAACTACAATGTTGTTGATCCATCCTCAGTTTTCACCAATCATAACCATTAAGCTTTGTAACTGTTTAAAAATGTTACCATTGGCCTCATGGTGAAATCCCTGAGCGGTTTCCTTCCTCTCCAGCAACGGAGTTAGGAAGGACGCCTGTATCTTTGTAGTGACTGGGTGTATAGATACGCCATCCAAAGTGTAATTAATCACTTCAAATTGACACAATTTCAATTTAACACATTTTAAATTCAGGCTGTAACACAACAAAATATGGGAAAAGTCCAGGGGTGTGAATACTTTCTGAAGGCACTGTAAGGTGCGCTACATTAGAGTTGGAGTGAAAACCTACAGTACGGTAGCGCTCCAGGAACATAGTTGGACAGGGCCCTGCTGTAAACTTCCAGTCATTGCGCTTACGCTAGTTAGCATCGGCTCGCAAAACTACCTCCAACTTCCTTTATACTGGACACAGAGGCATAAAAATGCCAAAATCCAGAACTCTTTAAGCTACGATTTTCCAATATATAATAATAATATTTTCTGTAATAATGGTGATAAAACTAAAATCTTGTTTGAGATTCAAGATGGTCGACAATGTTGTCCTTACCATGGTCGCTGAAGCGCCGCTGCTTCTGGTTGGCCGATATGCTGCGTGTGACCTTGGAGTGGGCTGGCGATTGGCTGGAACTGTTGTTGGCCTCGCTGCTGGGRCGTGACCTTTGACACAGGTTGCTATTGGACAGCGACTCGCTCCCCTCAAACTGTCCAATGAAAGGAGGGGGGGGGGGGCATTTGAAAAAACAAAAGAGTCATTGCACACATTATAACGTGGTGGTCATGTAGACTTAAAGGTAGACTGCAATATGACATCAGTGGGGCGAATTCCTGTTTATAGAAATCAACAAGAAAATTAGAACCTACCAAGACCGCCACTTTTGTCTCTTCCCATGCTTCAAGGGAGGGCGTAAATTGGGAATAGGAAATAATGGCAGTCTTGGTGGATTAGAATTTTGGTGTTGTTGATGTCTGGTAAGCAGGAAGTTGCCCGCTGTGTGTGATTATTTCACTGTCTAAAGTATAGCTTTAAAACACAGTTAAAACTATAATTTTGACCTCATGGACTGTCAGTCCTTGATCCATAGCTCCTAAAAACAGTGTGAGTGTGGTTACCCCTTCCCTCAGCTTTATAGCAAACCAAGTGGTGGAGCTGCCGTTTTGTGGTTTTCAAATAAAGGAATAAGTCTTAAATGTGCGTATCCATAGGATACATATGAATTGTTTGTTTGTGAAGTCTGCCATTGGTATGGCTATAGCCCATGTCTCACCTCGGCTGGTTTCCTGCCCAAAAGGAGGTAAGTGGCCATGGTCTCATCGTACTTCTGTCCCGTTAACGCATCTGTGATGTCCTCTTTGGGGAAGCCCATGGTTATCATCAGTTCTGTAGGGAGAGAGGAGGGAACATAACACAATGAATGAATGACATGAAAAGGGTAGTAATATCATTTGTGGTCTAATTCCAATGTAACACCTGAAGTTCCCTTAAGAATAATAACGTTATTGTATATTATTATTTTGATATTTTTCATAAAATATAACGTGTTACAAAACAGCCCATAAGTGAGGAAGGGAGAGAATCCAAATCGGACTATTATGATATTGGGCGTGTGTGACTGACCTATCCGTTTGGTGTCGTTCCAGTCGGGTTCTGGTTCCTGATGAGGCTTCAGCTCCTCCTCCTCATGGCCCACGTTCATCCAGCGGTCTCTCATGATTTGCTGAGGGGCAGACAGACAGTTAGATGGACCAATGGACAGACAGAGACAAAAGAGGACTAAACAGCTTCAGCATAGTGAAAAACATGATACTTTGTACATCTGTATGCTCAAGTTAGATTTAGTAAGACGTAGAAGAAGAAAAACTCTGCGCAACACATCAAAGTGTTCCAGCGGCTAGAAGCCATCGGTTTAACATGTCTTCTTTAGTTCCATGAAAACAAGCTCGAGATTTATTTTATCTACATGTCTGTATGAGCACGCACATGTGGTATGTGTCTGAGTCTATAAGCCTGTGTCCATGCATGTGTGCGCGACAGTACATTCGCGCATGTGTCAGTGTGTGTTGCTCGCACTCTCTTACCTCCAGGCTGCTCCGTTTGCCAGGGTTGAGCACCAACAGTTTCTTCAGCAGGTTTTCACAGTCTGTAGACATGTAGAAAGGAATACGATACTTCCCTCTCAGCACTCGCTCTCTCAGCTCCTATGGAGGGAGATCGAGAGTAGAGGTTTGGGGTTAGGGGTCAATCTCTAGACATGTACGAAGGAATACGATACCTCCCTCTTAGCATTCGCTCTCAGCTCCTACACAGGACAATTAACAACAATAACAGGGGATGAGACTTTTTGTCCAAAAGGAAGAGACGTTACCCCTCAGCACTATTTGTCAGGAAAATGTGAAATATGTAATTGGAGCATTTTTATTTTTTTATTTCACCTTTATTTAACCAGGTAGGCTAGTTGAGAACAAGTTCTCATTTGCAACTGCGACCTGGCCAAGATAAAGCATAGCAGTGTGAACAGACAACAACACAGAGTTACACATGGAGTAAACAATAAACAAGTCAATAACATGGTAGAAAAAAAGAGAATCTATATACAATGTGTGCAAAAGGCATGAGGTAGGCAATAAATCGAATAATTACAATTTAGCAGATTAACACTGGAGTGATAAATCATCAGATGATCATGTTCAAGTAGAGATACTGGTGTGCAAAAGAGCAGAAAAGTAAATAAATAATAGCAGTATGGGGGGTGAGGTAGGTAAATTGGGTGGGCTATATACCGATGGACTATGTACAGCTGCAGCGATCGGTTAGCTGCTCGGATAGCAGATGTTTAAAGTTGGTGAGGGAAATAAAAGTCTCCAACTTCAGKGATTTTTGCAATTCGTTCCAGTCGCAGGCAGCAGAGAACTGGAAGGAAAGGCGTCCAAATGAGGTTTTGGCTTTAGGGATGATCAGTGGCTCTCTCTGCTGGGAATTTGGGGACTAAATTAATCTTGACAGCATAGTTTTAGCGGGCAATGCTGACTACCCTGTAGAGCTCATCTAGCCGTCAGTAGAGCAGATAGCGCGTAGCCACAGCTAAATTACCATTGAGATTTGTTAGCTATAGGCTACGGTAGATTTGTTGATCTTAGTCCTAAACTCCAGGTGTATAATGTGGGTTATACACACAAAATTCTACACCCTCGAGGGTCCCTCTACAACTGAATTCTCTTCATCGTCTTTTCAGATTTGAGTACTCTGCAGTGCAGTATATAGCCATCATAAGAGGATCGTCCACAGGTCTCAAGGTGAAAACCAATCGACCATACATAGCTGACCTGTGGCATTGAAAACTCTTATCTCCATCAGTGTCAACACACACACTTGTCTGTCTTGACTCACTGTCTGGTTGTCCTTCTGAGTAGACACTCGGATCGACAGATTGGAGAAGACAGGCTCTGACTCTGTTCTTTCGATCTCAATGGTATATCCGTTCTGTCTTTTCTGTCTGACTGCCTTGCTATCTTTCTCATATACACAGTACTCACCCCCCCTCTCCCGATTCCCATTCAGGCTGAGCAACCTAACTTCACTGGGACGCAGACATCGACAACATCAAGATTGCAGACCCTTCGGCTTTAGCAACGAGTATTACCGCCTGGCCAGTACAAGCTGCGAACCACGTTCTGCTGGGCTCCGCGCCCTACGCCGCCCCGGAGGCTTGTTTCCAGGGCAAGACCAGTATGATGAGGAGCCCGAGGCTGGACAACAATGTCTGGAGACCTGGGGTCATACTGTACCACGCTTGTCACCGGGTTACACGTGCCCTTTGACGGACAGACATCTGAAGGTGTGTCCTTTTGGGTGGGGTGGTTGTTGTGTGTGTGTTGGGATTTCTGGGGGAATTTCTTATGGGTGCTTATTGGGTCATATTATTATAAAGCGCACATAGTCGCAAGTATTGGGTGAAGATCAGTTGTTAAATTCAAATCTCCATATCATATCTAAGCCAGTATGACTCCCCAATCTCAATAAACAAATATTAAATCAACTTATTTGGAGTACACACACACACTTAAACCCCCATATAAAGGTACCCATCTGCAATTTACGAATGCCAGATTGACTGAGTTTCTGGGCGCAAAGGTTTTTTATTAAATGCTGAATTTTATCGCTCCTCACGTGCACACTTTCCATCCGTTAGATAAAACAACGATGGCTGCTACCTTTTGTAGCCAGTTCTGATATGTTAACACATATTCTTTGCAGAAAACTCAGTTAACCACCGGGCTCGGCTTGTGCCACAGCAACAATACAGCTGCCTTGACCAATAGCTGCCAGTCATAAGAAGTGAATGCGAACAAAATACCTATTGCTACTGTATTATAGCTAGCTATATGTGGTATTCAAGATTGAGTTAATCAATAAATGCAAAAAGATATTTTGATTAGCTAGGTTAGCTAACTAGCAAACGTTACCCCTACGCTAAACGTTAGCTTGCTTGTACAAAGTCCAGCAGCTAGCCTCTGTAGCTAGCGCTCAACCCACCATGTCAGCCTGAAAGCCTGCTGAGCTTAATGAACAGGCAAATAATGGTAGCTAGCCAATGATGTGGTTTTGTTTAGCTAGCAATCTAAGTAAAGTGTATACCAGTAGATTGAAAGCTAACGCTGGCTAGGTCTAACCAACAAAGCGAGGAAAGCTAGTAGCTAGCTTATATTTAGCCAAGGGAGGTTTTCACATAAGTCATCATGGTTAAACTGCTGATCTAGACCCTGGGTTGTAATCGGAGCACAAACAAACTATGCAACAAAAAAAAGTGAACGTCATTTGGCTGCCTATGAGAGCCAATTTAACTTTAGCTAGCTAGTAGTAAACCTTAGCCGAATGATAAAGTTAGCTAACGTTGATAGCCAAGATCATGCACCACACTATATCATACTTTTCTTACGCAAAACATAACTATTAGTTAATGTTACTTTTGGATAACTGCCAAGCAAATTCCACTTTCATTTGCATGCACACGTCCAAGCTATGGTAACGTTAAGGCAAGGTAACCAGATTTTCCAGACAGGGACAAACACTGCAAGTTTAGCTAACGCTACATTTACCTCATACTAAGAACAACCAAGACCACAACACAACCATAGCCGAGAAAAACAAATTGCTTTGTTAAGAAAACACCATTAAGTTAGCATGTTGAACCAGCATATGTAAATGATTGACCCCGAAACCACACACTTAAAGATAACCTCAGTTGTTGCATTCCCAGGCAAGACAGTCGCTGTTTCAAACATGTGTTGAATAAATTCCCAGCGTTGGCATTTAATCCCTCTTCCTGCCGTCTTGACATTTAACCCAATTGTGTGCTGACTGATTCAACACTGTTCAACAATTTACTTTTCAGTGTGTTCACAAAAACCTGAAATCACCCCCACAAGTAACATAGTTGTATAGTACAGGCTGTTAGGGTAATTAGTGCCCTCGAAACTGGACATCCAGTATAGTGACTACATCGCATCCATAAGGACAACTGCTAACGAAACAATACTGCAAGCCACCGCATAGCCCATTGTGTAGGACTGCGAGGCCATGATTTTTACTGAATTCTTTTTATCTATTTAGTCTTTTATTTTAATCCTTATCTGACCTCAGGTAAAATAGACAGGCGAAGGGATTTACCAAAGAATAGCTCTTATGTTAAGCCATTGTATCCCCGACTTGAAATACTTTGCTCGAAACAGTACAAGAGTTAGAATACAAACTGAATATACGCCAGGCGCACAAAACCACCGCTAGACCATTGAAGCGCCGACAACCACCGTACGCATAATCGCCATCAGTGTGCAACCACCCAGACTCCGCGCCAGCAGATCTAGCCAAGTCCAGCTGACAAAAACGGCAGCCCAAGATCGCACACCACGTCGCACAGACCTCAACTCGCCCAGTACGACACCCCAGACCCCGTCGAGGGACCACAAACCACCCAAATTCGACACGTCCGTGCGCAATGACAGCGCGTACCAAAGAAACCAATCGATACACTCGAAAAGCTTCGCAAACCGCCGCACAGCCACGCAGCGAGGACGCGGTGCAAAGCCTGCCGGTGAATTTTAATTAGAGACCTTAACCCCTGCAGCTCTCGGCAACTCCATTGTGCCACCCTAAATCATTTGGTCCCTTTCCCCTCATAATTCTAGCCACTTTTGACTGGTGGTGAACAATGCTAGATATAGCCAGTTTTTGAGAAAATGGTAATAATCGAATAGTTGTAAGATCTTCATTGTTGCTTATATGCCCCCTTTATTTATCCTACGGTTCTGACTTTGGTGTGCAGGGAGAATATTGTAAGAACAGCCCCAATGTTCTGAAGTTTCTGTCACTGTACATTTCAAAAGTGCTGAACAAATTTGTTATATGACTACACTACCTGTCAAAAGTTTTAGAACACCTACTTATTCAGGGGTTTTTCTTTATTTTACTTTTTTTCTACATTGTAGAATGTACATTGTGAAGACAAAACTATGAAATACACATATGGAATCATGTAGTAACCAAAAAAAGTGTTGGCCGAGAAGGCCAGCATCCCAGAGTTGCCTCTTCGCTGTTGAGACTGGTGTTTTGCAGGTACTATTTAATGAAGCTGACAGTAGATGACTTGTGAGGTGTCTGTTTCTCAAAACTAGACACTCTATATGTACTTGTCCTATTGCTCAGTTGTGCACCGGGGTCTCCCACTCTTTCTATTCTGGTTAGAGCCAGTTTGCGCTGTTCTGTGAATGGGTAGAACACAGCGTTGTACGATATCTTCAGTTTTCTTGGCAATTCTGTCATGGAATAGCCTTCATTTTCTTAGAACAAGAATAGACTGACGAGTTTCAGAAGAAGGTCTTTGTTTCTGGCCATTTTGAGCCTGTAATGGAACCCACAAATGCTGATGCTCCTGATACTCAACTAGTCTAAAGGCCTGTTTATTGCTTCTTTAATCAGAACAACAGTTTTCAGCTGTGCTAACATAATTGCAAAAGGGTTTTCTAATGATCAATTAGCCTTTTAAAATGATAAGCTTGGATTAGCTAAACACGACGTGCCATTGGAACATAGGATGATGGTTGCTGATAATGGGCCTCTGTACGCCTATGTAGATATACCATAAAAAAATCTGCCGTTTCCAGCTACAATAGTCATTTACAACATTAACAATGTCTACACTGTATTTCTGATCAATTTGAGGATTTTGAATGGACAAACTTTTGGATTGTCCATTAAACAAGGACATTTCTAAGTGACTCCAAACTTTTGAACAGTAGTGTATATCTATCTCATTTGGCTGTATGTATTTTAGATATAGACCTATTGTAAATGTGTATTTTTCTTGCGTGACCATCTTTATTGCAAAGAGAGAATACAAGAACAAACAACTTTAAGCTACACATTATTTTGACAGAGGTAATGAACTGTCCATTGCCAGCACAGGAATTTATAAAAACAGGACCATGTTTGAAACACAGTGGTTCTGAGCTATGTCAATGTTACACAGGTAAGCTAACAGTAACGAAATCAGGAATGCAGACAGGACTATCTATCTAAGTTACTGTGTCCAGCACACCACCACATGTTTATGTTGGCACCAACTGAACCAAAAAAGGATGGTATTATATGTGATAAATACTTATTTTGCTGAAATATTTTAGGAATACCATGGATGGCCTCCAGCATTACTAGAGCAAGACATAACAAGCCACTTCAAAACCTGATGGTCTCAGTATAGTTAAAGAGGAACATGGTCTTGATCTCTACCGAAGCTTTCAATGAAAAATAAACAGAGAACACGAATGTATAAAACAAGATATGCGATGGCAATCTAGGGGTTAACATGAGATCTTTTACGGGTGTGTGTGATACACACCTCTGCATTTATTGCTTTACCTTGAGACATTTCCGCTAGTGCATATTAGACAAAAAAGCAGTGCACAATATTATCGTGAGAAGCACTCTAAGAGGTCAATGTGAAGTGTGAGGGCTGTTGTGAGTAGGGTTTTGTTTTATTCATAAGTACCTGGAAAACTAAACTGTTTATACAACATTCAGTTTGGAATAGTTATCGCGAAGACACAAACAAGTAGTGTACGTCTAGTAAGGTACAACGAGGCCTGGTGTGTGTCTCCGTTGAAAACAACCTTGGGTTTGAGGCTTTATTGTGGTAGTGTGTAAAGATTAATGCTAGCTTGTCTGCTTCGTGGCTACCTATTGTTGTGTAATTTCATTTCCGTTCGGGAACGTCCTTGTATATACAAAAAACGCAATGCCCTATTCGCCACGTTATTAAGGAGAAGGTTTGACTCGGACCTAACATTTAGCCCTTTAGGTTAACAGATAATATTGGTTGTGTGTTGATGGGATGGGCGCACCTGGAGTATTTGGAATCGAGATTGGCATGCGAGAACATGTAGTGTGTCATAATGAAAAGCAGCGAAGAAAAGCGCGCGAGGGAGTGGGAAGGGTGGTAGTTTATAAGCCTGAGAGACAACCGGTTATCGCATTTTATGGCTTGTTCTAGTCATGCAGACTCCCCTGCCCGCTAATTTGTATGGTGTGCTTGCCAACAAAGGATGGGTCGAAGAGCAGTGTAGAGCATGTCTCGGAGCCACGTGCTCTATGCTCTGTATGTGGTGGCGGTGACCCTAGATCAAAGTCATGTGCTTTTCATTTGTCTGCAACTCATTATATGAAAATATGAATATCGCTGCCTAAGAGTCTACATTTGCTTGACAGGTTTTCTCATTTTGTTACCCGAAAAGTCTCTAATGAGGTAATACAACTATGAACAACGGTCGCACACAATGGCTGGCACTATACGTACTCAACACAGATACTAGCATACAATAGTTACTCAACAACGGCATAGTGGTTTCGAGCGTACGAAAAATATTTCTACACATAATATCTACCGCATTCACCTCCTCTACTTTTCGCGGCTCTCAAACGGTGCATCTACAAATAGCCCTCCAAAAACGACATGTCTAGCGTCAAACGAAGATTTGGAATGCAGTCTATCACTCTTGTCCATTACTCATATGTTATGTTAAACTATTATAGTGCACCTTCTTGTTTAAACGAAACTCCGTACTTCAGCGTAAAGGCGTCAACACACCTGTACTGCGCGCTCGAGTGTTCGGCTCTTTGCGCTCGATACAGCTAAAAAATGATTCCGTCCGTTGCATGAGCTCCGACTGCGTGCTCACAGTTTATCATGACATAAGGCACTAATACCTTACGTGTATAAACAGATGTAGAGGCCGCTCCTTATTATCTCACTGTGTGTGCAAATGGTTCGAACAGCCATTGTCCTCACCGCCCAACACCGTGTATGAGCAACGCCGCATGTCCGCAGGGTAGATAATAGGCTCACTTTGATTCATTCTCCACTTAAGAGAGCCGAAACACCTCATATGTTTGGAACGTCCCTTCCTTCAACTCAATGATTCTCTTGTTCTGTCCACATAGCCTCTCGTGATATTCGACATTTGCGCTCCAAGTATTTCGCGTGTACGATATATAGAGCAGACGTATTTATATAGAATTTTCGCAAACTCTCTCTAACATTTGAAATCTCACTTTTGCTATTACCCGAGGCACTTCTCTAGAAACCAGTGTAATCTGTCTAGCGAGACAGCCAGTAGAATAACATAGCATTGCCGTACGTGTGGTACAATAAATAAGGACCCATCCGCGCATCTAATAGCCTTTAACTACAGCGCTTGCCCGATACTGCTATTATTTATTATTTCGCTCTTTATGTATCCACACCGAGTTTGGATATCTCTCTCCGTATCGTTAGACATATCGATCTGCTGATTTTTAGCCCAAGTGATTGTACACAGTCTGCATAGTAAAACTTGGTTAAAGTTGTAAAATTTGGAATTTTTTATTGCCTACCTCATGCCTTTTGCACACATTGTATATAGATTCTCTTTTTTTTCTACCATGTTATTGACTTGTTTATTATTGTTTTACTCATTGTGTACCATTGTGTTGTTGTTGTCTACAGCTAGTGCATCTTTCCTAGAGCTCGCGTTGCATTTGTCCTTTGTCAGGGAACGTCTCTCATAATAAGAGGCAAATCGAGAAAACTCTGCATTGCTCAGTTCAGATAGCATCACAGCTCTCTATACGCTGGTAAATATCTTAGATACAAGGTCAGAAATTGTTAAACGATAAAAAATAGTTAACAATAGTACTTGCCAATTTACATATATTCACACTTCTCTCCTGACCACAGACATTAGTGTTTGAAGGCTCAAGACACAGAGAGGTAAGCGTCTACTTCCTCTTGGACAAAACAGTCGTCATGCGGCGTGATTAGATTTTGTTAGAGTACATATAGCCTGTATATAGCAGTCTTATGTGCAAAGCGCTCTATATGCTGTAGAGAGTGTGTAAGGTGAGGGTGATCCTCAATATCCCATTCATGGTGAACATTGGTCTGTAGTATAGGAAATATCCACCAGAATCTAGCTACACTCTCATGACCTATTACTCTCTGACTTTCTTCACAACCCTAGAGCGTGCCGAGTGAAACGACAGAGGACGATGCTGAGAGGCAAGTATATACGAGATTGTTCACCATATTACAAAACATGTCATCAGCAGTCTCTAGTGAATAAAGCCTTCGGTGAAGAACACTTGTTGGTGCTTCATCCACCACGCAATTTGGCAAAACAGAGCTAGCCGTTATCTGTGGAATTGGCGTTTGAAACAGAAGCAGGGAACGACGACACACTCGACGTTGACATCATGCATATTTCGGATGTGTATAGAAACGGATACCATGCAGTAACACAAGCTGTTCTGAGCGAAGAGAGGGTCACAGCACCGGCAAAACAACCGGAGCTGTCAGTGATCCGTGTACATTATATATCGAGTCATGTCTGAAGAGTTTCTGTTATATCAGACATAGTGGATATGGAAATTAAAATGACATGATCTCGTTCAACCTACATACGCTAGCCACCATTTTCCTATTAACACTCGAAGAGAGCCAGAGAACGATAATAAACCAATATGGGCTTGTACCGTTAGGAAGGTACACTTTTGATAGCTCTCTTATCAAGAATAGCAGTGCTCTTTCTCTGACTCTATTCATGTTTATCTTAGCGATCTTTACCTAAACCAACTTGATGCGACGTATAGATGCTCGCGCGAGTTCTTTTATTATTTTACATCCCCGTATGACCTTTTGAATCGTGGTTTTTCGTCCCCTCCTGTTCTCGGTATCTCTTGATCTACTGTTATGAGTCCCATTCAGGAATCCGAGTAGCTAAGAGGCGTACGGTCCTGTCATCATCTTCCCTTCAATGGCATCAGAAATAATGAGAAGACCATTTGGGTGTATATGATACGATAGAGAGGTCCTGAGTGGAGGGAGGAAGACCATGGTGATACACACCATGACATCAGAACAGAGCGAACCATGATGCGTGTGTATGCGGTGCGACAAACCCATATGCGTGGTTTAGGGTAACAGTTCTACAATTACGCCGCAAATGTCTGTCACATCTATCTCGTTCTTTGAACACTCTTCTCCTTTCTTACCTAGGAAGTGTGATCGACATAGCGTGTATTAAATAGTAACAAAGAGAGCTGTACTGTTTTGATGATGGAAGTATAGCGAATCAAATTTAGCTCTCAATGCTCAACAAGAATAATGTGTATGACCCGATTAGAAATCTCAGCACATGTTGCTTGAAAATGTCACGTTTAATTAATGTATGCTTCGAAGGGAGACGTTTCAGAAGGTTGTGACATTTCGAATTAGACGACAAATTATTATTTTTAGTAACCAGACTATAACTTTCGATGTCATTTCTCAATTGCATTAAATTTGTTGGGAAAGTGGTAGTTGTGTTCGATACCCTCACTTCCGGCTACAGTATGTACTGATTGTGGAAATAAGATACTCTATAGAGGACTATACCACACAAGAGCGATCGAGTCAGTGGCGGCATTATATAGGTAGGAGAACTGCAGGAATGTACAACCTCAAGAGTTCCGAAATACCCGATAGACCCACTTTACTACCCTCTTCTCCTCTGGGCACAATATGGATAGAACCAGACACGAGAGTGCAGGAGGAATACGCTAGTGAGAGTATAAAGAGTTCTCTATTAACTAAATTGACCACAGTATACATTTCATCATATATATTTAGTTACTAATGTATTTTATGCGTGCGATTTACAGCTACTTATTTAGTAGATCTCTCTCTCCTAATTATTCGAATAACCACAAAAAAAACGGCATGCACGTCGCTATTTTGTTATAGCTATTTGTAACATAGGCTAGTGCGTGGCATAATACATGGGTTCTCCCGAATTCTAAGATTTCTTATGGTATTGACACCTCTGGAGGCTCTCAAGAAACATGAAACAGAGTCGTGAGGTCGAGAGTTTATTATGCACCGTTAAAATAAGCTCTAGATTTAACACGTTAGAGAAAATCTTCTCGTTGGTGTACAGACATCAACATAAGACTCGATTTGATATCATGACACTCTCACAGTTGGAGCTCTGCCAGTCTGATAATTCCTCAGTTGCCCAATTTACGCATACACCGTGAGCATGGGAAGAAGGTCCAAGAGATGTGCGGTCTGGATAGTTTTGTGAGATATTATGTCTTGTATATAGATCTCCATATGGAGTTCTTCGGGATTTTCGCCCACAACGGCTGTTGTATTGCGGGATCTAAGCGCGTGTTACAAGTGAACCCGGTCAGGTCTCGTATCTGATTGATATAAAGGTGTATGCACATATGAACCTCATATTTCTTTGGTTGTTTCGAACTCTCTCTACCCGCCTCTACCCTCCCTCCTATATCATTGAGACATCGTTTGAGGTGGGGCGTATACGGTTGTCCAAATTAAGTGCAACCTTCGCTCATAGAGCTGACAACGTAACCAAGCCTCATGCCGAGTGCCCAAGGCAACAAGTTCCAGCCTATTCGCCAGACCCACTCCACAGGTGCACGACAGCGAATATAGCGGCCAATCATGTAACCGAAGGCGGCGGCATATGTCTCTAGCGTACAACATCCAAATATATATGTATTCAGAGACTACTCTCGAATCGCACTATCCTTGATATCGTCAATACATATAATGTGTGATGCTCTTAATCACACATTATGTATTTCAGAGTTAGATTAGTATAATTTTTATATGAATTATACTTTGGAAGACTTCGATAGACTCTATCCTAGTATCTCATTTGTCTTTTGAGTTCATACTAGGTCCTGCGTCACTATGCTCTATCAGGTGATCAAAATTCGTAAAGTTGTGGATAGTGGGAGTTACGATATATTATGAGTGAGGTCGATACAGGAAATAACTTCTAGTGAGCTTCAGAGCAGTAGTATATCGCGCGGCAATATAGAGACTTCTCGATCGATTATACAACATGTTTACAGCAGGGCACCTCTGCGCATATACACAACTTCGTTATGCGTTTTCCAATGAGTGAGCACGCCACACTTACACATCACTGTCAAAGGTTTTACAACGTCTAACTCGAATCATAGCGCCGATCGGCGGTAATCAAGTGATTATGTCCTCTTTGACTCCATATTTAAGAGAAGATAATATACACACCCTCCTGATTCTGATTACAATATTTTCCTCCACTATTTGCTTGGTTGCGTATGGGAGTTTAACCGCACTAAGATATATAGGTATATTGTGATATAATTCTTAGGTACAATTGGTAGTCGAAAATCTCTGTGTATTCGTGTTTATATATAGACACTGGTTGTGGGTCGTGTACTATACACCTGCACAGAGTTCGTACTGCACTAAGTATACAGGCGTCCTTGCACTAACTCCTCGTTGCTGGATAGGAAAGTAGCTCAACTCCTTCGAGGATGCTTGTTTCATAACTCTATGAGTCACCCAATATTGGTAATTCATTTTATTATAACTTATCACAGACTTACAAAAAGCTGTGACTCGCTTATGAGAATTAGGTGAAATCCCATGCGAGAGCGGTATCCCGTCTTCGCTGTCCGTTCCCTCTAGTCGAGAACCCAGCGGCAGGGTTTGGTATACACAGGACGACCTGAGATATTCTTTGTAAAGCGTGTCTACTATGGATTGTAATCAGGAGTAAAACACAGCCTATATCTCGCTAAAGTGTATTGTGTTAACTTCACTTATCTGAATCCTTAGAACACAATCTCTCGTATTATAAACTCTCTTTTACAAACATTATTTCCAGTCGCCGGTATAACCCACTTCTAGATCCATTGATTTACTATGCAATGTGATCATATGAACGATGGAAAAAGTGCGTCGAGAAATTTTGGCTCATGATCAAGTGGAGGGCTTACTCACTTATCTTTGCAAGGTGGCACTGTTAAAAGCAGTTTTTGCAGCGTGCACATTTAGAATTGAGGTGTATTTAACCTACAGTACGGTAGCGCTCCAGGAACATAGTTGGACAGGGCCTGCTGTAAACTTCCAGTCATTGCGTTACGCTAGTTAGCATCGGCTCGCAAAACTCACTCCAACTTCCTTTTATACTGGACACAGAGGCTAAAAATGCCAAATCCAGAACTCTTTAAGCTACGATTTTTCCAATATATAATAATAATATTTTCTGTAATAATGGTGATAAAAACTAAAAAATCTTGTTTGAGATTCAAGATGGTCGACAATGTTGTTCCTTACCATGGTCGCTGTAGAGCGCCGCTGCTTCTGGTTGGCCGATATGCTGCGTGTGACCTTGGAGTGGCTGGCGATTGGCTGGAACTGTTGTTGGCCTCGCTGCTGGGTCGTGACCTTTGACACAGGTTGCTATTGGACAGCGACTCGCTCCCCTCAAACTGTCCAATGAAAGGAGGGAGGGAGGGGGGGGGGGGTTGAAAAGAAAAGCAAATCATTGCCCATCGCATATATACGTGGGTGTGTCATGTCCACTAACT